>NC_134572.1:28937083-29244166 GCF_050947875.1 Dermacentor variabilis | reverse complement strand
TACATGGTTGCAGCATGACTTTTTATTATTTTTGAGATCTAGCTCTACAGGAAATCGTTTTCGACATGAACCATCTGAATCTGAAGGAGCGGCGAAATATATAAATATTTTAGAAATGAATCTTCAGAGCAGGTTGGATATTAATGACGCAACCGGTTACACCCTGAATGTCAATTGTCTCACCACTTCTCAACAAACAAAACGCGCTTTCACTGCGTGACAGCATTGTCTAGACTACAGCATGGCACCGTTTACAAGTAAGGTTCGGGAATGGGCGCTTGTAGATGGAAGCATCTCCCGTATCGCATCTAGGAGATTGCCTTGTTGCACAATAGCTGGAACTCATGCATACCAAGTGGAATATCTAATGGAATAGCGTGGATCTAATGTAATCGCTCATAGTAATGGCCTTAATTTAACGAAATGTATACGCTCGGAAGCCGAATTTGCTGCTGAGCAGGCATCGCTTGTCCGCGCACAGATGTACATGTCTGCTTCTTTGACCAATCCTAAATACATGCTCTATTAATTAAGGTGGCTAAAATTGTATGGCACGAGGACTATCACCTAACAGAAGGAAAAAATAAGTGATTTAGCATATGTTTATTGGTTTATTTGCCGTCACTTTCACGGAAAGCTTTTGTAAAATATACTCTTTCTATCTCAAATGGCATAAATCACATATTTATGGTTGTATTAAATTGGGCAATATCAATCATGTTAAAGGGAAATAATGGTAGTAGTATTTTTTTCAGCCACCAGCTGTAAACGTTCGCTTTCACGCGCGACAGCATAGAATAAGGATGCCAACTTCAAGTAAAGAAGCAATATCTTTTCTTCTCAGGTTAGAAAGTATGTACGAGCCAGCTTTAGTCAGAGTTTAAATATATACAAATGACACGTAGCTAGGTAGAACAAAAGTAATGTTTGCCGCCGCTTGGAGATACTCAAACCATAATTTTATTTCGCCTAATTGGATAATTTGTCGTATATAATTATTCAACTTCTTAAATCCTATCTAACTAGGTGAAAAGTGTTAATGACAAAATTGTAGAGTGACATGAAAGACTCCCCATACAGCTTTCTGTTGCTCAATACGTGCTACATAAAAGTGTCTTTTTCAGAACGCGAAACGGACCCGCAAGGGCATGCAAAATTTCCGCGCTATTGCCGCTCGAGGCACGCGCGTGTATTCGTGGATTTCTTTGACGCTCAGAAAAACACTTTTATGTCGCATGCATTGAGGAACTGAAAGATGTATGGGGAGTTTTTGGTGGCGCTCTTTAACTTTTTCATTGGCACTTTTCGTCTAATTATAATATTTGAGCAGTTGAATAATGAAGTAATACTAATTGTCTTATTCAGTGGATTAAAAAACATAGTTTTACTATCTCAAAGCGACGACAAACAAGATTACCTTTCTTTTGTCCAGCTATGTGGCATTTCCATATTTTTAAACTCTGGATGAATTTAGCTGGGTCAGCTTGTATATGCTTTGCTGGCAGTGCTTATAACGCTCTGCAAACTCTTAACACTGCCTGCCGAGTTGGGAATCAGAACGACACACTTTGGGACTTCGTTTCTACGCTCATTTAATGACGTCTTAGCGTTACAGTTTCTTATGTTTATTGCAGCACAGAAAAGCTGACTAAACGTTCACAGTGCACCGTAGAGAAGGCTTAAGACAAATTGCAAGGCAAGCGTGCTTTGAAGTGAGGCTCTTGTTTTCGCTAACGAGACATACGACTTTGGAAACAGCTCATGTCATACTTCATCCTCTGCAACTTTTCATCTTCTCGTATTCTTACCAGACTTTCTTGCAGTAAAACGTTTCCAAGGAGCCCATTTTAAAGCCCACAAGCGTCCGTACAAACAGCTATCTATCACTAGGTGTCTAACGCCAATTTTTTCTTTCACAACCTAAAGGTCTTGTATGTGTACTATTTAACTCTTTTCTGGAGTTCGCCCACTTCATTTTTAGTGCCGATAAATAAAAATGGAATAAATTGGGGCACACAATGGTACACATTCTGCATGTATTGGGAATAATAAAAAGTTCCTCAATTTGGTTTGAATACCTTTTATTCTATTCCTATTATCCGTGTTACTGTAATCGGTATTGTTTACTTCCTTCTTTTATTTCGGAAAAGCCCATATAAGTGTTTATGTTTCCCCCTTCGTTATCGTGTTGATATGGCTCATTTGTTGGTGAGTGCTGTGGTTGAAATGTGGCGCTTAAAAGGACCTCAGTTGAATCAGCCCATTTCGTGTTGTACATAAATTTTATGAATGACAGAACCTTTGTTTCTAACGAGAACATTATAAACAACTAAAGTTTTCTTTCTGATCACGGCCCCTAATATTATATTATCGTTTTGAGCAAAACTGTTATGTTGCGGAAGAACAGTAATGGGCTGCGCCTACAGACACCAACACCTCATTGAATACACTTAGCATGAATATGCAATTAAGCAAGCTTTAACGCGCCTCGCTTGAACCATTGTTCAGTTTACATACATCATTGTTCTCCTCCTCCTTCTCTAATTAATGTAAAACATGGGAAGTTTTGCCACAGACCGGGGTGGCTATTCCAACTTGAAAGATAGGAAAAACAACAAAAACAATAATATATAAAAAATACAAAATACAAAAGTTTATAATATAACGACAAAACACTAAATATTGCCTTATCTCTCCCAATGGCACATGCCGAGAATGAGACATGCACCGTCTTATATGTTCAACACAAACTCTCGTCCAGAAAGCTATCGCTCCTGCTGCAAGGCAGGCAAACGGCGTAGTGCAAGTACATCACGTTCTCAGAGGCACATGTTTGCACCTGCGGCTTGGACAAACAACATACGGGGAGAGTGGTAGCGACAGAAATCACTAAGCACAAACGGTCAAGTATGTTGGAGCAAGAATTCTTAATTGCAATGTGAAAGAGAGTCTAGTGTCTTTTGCTTTCTCGCGACTCGGCGAAAACATTTTCTTTGCCTAGTCTGTTTTTGTAGGGTATTTCCATCGCTAAAAAAACCAACTAGTCAAAAACATAAAGAACAAAGCCTGCGCAAGTTGCCCTTGCCCACGGCGCCAGATCCCGAATATATACACAAAACATTGACAACTTCAGATTACAATTCATGTGTGGCTACTGATTACAGCTATGTATACGTTGTGACCTGCGTGTTCCTTGAGTTTTGTAATCTGCGGATATCGAATGTCTGTGCATGCGTTTATGGAGAGAAAGAGGGGGGGTCTCTTTGATGAACCTGAGAGAAATTTGCCTAGCGGCACGCCTAACGTCCAGCTCCAGGTGGGTATGATGAAAAATAAGTCGTATGCACAGTGCACGACACAGATACACAACGTACACAAAACACACAACACTCAGCAAAGTATCTCAATGAAACCAGTCTTTCCGAGGAATTTTAAAAGTGTCTTCTCAGCGCGAGATGCACCGGCAGCGTTAGTTCATGATTCACGGACGTGCCTTAGCTTGACGAATGACAGTCGTTCTTTATAAATGGTCAGTGGGGAGATGGCGGTTCTGGTCGAGCGTGCTTGCGGACGTTTGTGGGTTTATGTCATAAACTTAACAATATCATGTTATTTGCCATGTTATCGTTCAAGTTCTTGTGCTTTGTGTAGCTGTACTCGTGTTTTTGACCATATTCCATCTGCTTTCGAATCTCTCTACCTTACGGCTCCCCCTGCCGCTGTGGATATAGCACAAAACAGCGAAAAACTCACTCGGGATCCGTGTATGAATTACATTCTCGCTTGCATTAGAAGCAGAAAAAAAATGATAGTGGTTAGATCGGTGGACACAGATTCTTTTTAAGCATAATAACACAAAACTAAAAGTGATAGATATGCAACTTAAGAGGAAGCTTTAGCTCGAGTGCTCCTATGAAAATACATGTAAAAGGAGAGTTCATTTTTTCTGGGCAACCACTGGACTAAATTTGACGAAGTTTGTCGTTAAAAGAAAAACTTTATATATTGACTGTTGGCTTCGAATTTTTGATTTAGATTGTCAATATTCTATTAAATATAGTCAAAAATCGAGAATTTTCTGAAAACGAAACTATCAAGTTTACAACTCTCTAACTCAGCAATGAAAAAATGACATCATAATTCTGCGAATTCCAACTGATAGTACATATAAAGTTGACAAAGGTAATATGTTGCACATGAACCTAAAAGTAATAAATAATATGGAAATAAAGCTTTTGCAGAACCCTTGTGCACAATGCCTAATTCAAGTAAGATATGAATTGGCAAATATAATATGTCCGCTTTCAATGATCTAATGGATGCCATTTACATAACCGCGATATCTGTTCTTGATGCAGAGATATTAATTTGTAAACTTCGTGCTACTATTTTTTCCAAAATCTCGAATTCGTGAAAGTTCTATCAACGAAATTCAGGCCCTCAATCGAAATTCCGCTTGCAGCGGTCACTAGAATTTAACTCTCCATCTCAAATGCAACAAATTTCATTGAAATCTGTCGAGGGGTTATGCCATAAAAGTGCGTTTTTTTCGTTTTACATGTATTTGAATGGGCCGCGTCAGAGTTGCCCCGAACTAAAGCTTTCTCTTAACTCTACCTAGGTCGACGGAAGCCGCCTGCATAACCGTTCATTCGTCGATGCTGCGGGATTTCGCAAACACGTGTTTTTTTTAGCAGGTATATAACATATGGCATATTTATTCTTTTCAATAGCGATGACAAACTCAATGAAAAGAGAAGAAAGACCTTCATCTTTTAAAAATTCGGTATCTCTCGAAAGCAGTAAGTGAAGCAATATCTCAGTGAAATATAATTTCTTACGGTATTCTGAACAGCAGAAATTACTCAATTTTACCTTTAAACATACTCAACCCACCCGACACATTGATTGTAAACGATGAATATGCAGCTTGCAAGCAAACAGCAATATTTTCGTGTACATTGTCAGGATATATACACAGCGACTGCTGGCGTACGGTGTAGTTTGGAGACCTGCAAGAGACGTAATCAGTTCCTTGTTCTCAATAGGCTATGAATTTTAGAAAATAGTGTATCCGAGTTGCATACTGAAGTTGTGTCTCTGAGAGAAACCTCTCAACTGTGTAATCATAGCCACGTGGCAAACTCCTACAAAGAAAATGAAGAGTAGCTGAATTTTTCGAGCGGGTGCCTTGATTTGAGTGAACTGCAATTTAATGAGCTTCCGGGACCTGTAGAAATGAGATATTCCTCCTGTTTTTTCAACAGAACATGCAAGATTAAACTATGGAGGCTCCCACGCAAGCACAGGGTACAGTTGAAGTGTATGTATGTATGTATGTATGTAATGTATGTATGTATGTATGTATGTATGTATGTATGTATGTATGTATGTATGTATGTATGTATGTATGTATGTATGTATGTATGTATGCATGCATGCATGCATGCATGCATGCATGCATGCATGCATGTATGTATGTATGTATGTATGTATGTATGTATGTATGTATGTATGTATGTATGTATGTATGTATGTATGTATGTATGTATGTATGTATGTATGTATGTATGTATGTATGTATGTATGTATGTATGTATGTATGTATGTATGTATGTATGTATGTATGTATGTATGTATGTTCTATTGGCGCAGAAGCGTCTCAAGTTACGATGCTCTAAGCGCCAGTTTACAACGAAGGCACCAAGTAAAACGACGGATGAAGGAAGACGACGTGGGACAGCCACGTAGGCGCCTACGTGGTTGCCCCGTGCCGTCTTCCTTCGTCCGCCATTTTATTCGGCGCCTTCGTAGTAAATATGTATAACCAACTCGCCCACCAGTACGTGCTCACTAAACACAAGGTATAGTAAATACTAGTAACTATACAGAATACATTTCTGTGTTAACACGAATGCAAAGGTCATTTACCACACTCATTTCTTCTAATAGTCTAAAAATATTCTTGCCAAGGTGGGCTTTCCCCTTTATATTTCCCCGAATATTATAAAACTAGAAGGTCTGATATTTGCTCTGCTGTAAAGATCGCTCAAATGAGGACATATCTCATTTACAAGGTTTGGACATGTATTTAGTAAATCGCTAGGCATAATGGTTATTCGCATTTGCCACAAGCAGATTGTACTTCGCTTCTGGAGAAAATACCAAAGGAGTATGCTCGCGTGTTTGTATTTTCTGTCTTTATAAGTGTATGCGTTTTGTGTAAATGTTTACGACTTGCTAATTGAATGACGCGTGGAATTCAATGATTCAAACCCAAGCTGCTGCAGTGCATCAAGTATTACAAACGAATGTGGATAAAACGCGCAGCGTAGACAAGTAAGCGCTCAAGCAAAACTTTATCTACATCCGATATACTATAATTTGACCGTGCGCCATACGTTACACCACTGTGCCCTTGGGAGCGGCATGCGCTAACTGTTGTGTTATTGCGTAATAATAATCCGTTGCGATTTGTGCAAGATTTTCGTTGCGCACAGACTGTGTAGTGGTGGCGCTTGTGCGATGTCTTTCGGAGGCCACAGAAAGCATGACTGTAGCGAACGAGGATGACGCTATGCGCTCTTTCCTGCAAAACTCGTTGTTGGTACAGCATCATTTGTCTCGAGATGTTGGCTCTTTAAACAGTTACTGCCTCCGATGTGTATTAACAGCTGCCATATCCTTCGAGATGGGTCATTCACGTTTAACACAATTTATTGCAGAATAATATTATATGTCGTATTCATATATCGTACAAGATGAAGGAAAATCAAGGAGCCCGATTTTTGTTAGTCACAACCACGCGAAGCTAACAGATAAAAAAAAGCCAAACAAAGCACATGAGAAGATATTTCTAGTTTTTATTGGAAGTGCAGAATTGATAAGCAAAAGGAAAATGAAAGTTGACGGGAAAACAACTTGCCGCTGGAGGGAGCCAGACCCGCAACCCCTAAATTACGCGCATGTTGAACTACCGATTTTGCTACGCTGGCTATCGTGCTCACGCCCACATTCTGGGGTATTTATGTATGGATAAAAGAACTGACACCGGAAGTCTTACCCAGTGCCACACAGCGTCATAGTGTTGGATTGCAAGCATACTTTTGATCGATGGCGTCATGTAGGTCAGTACGTGAATTTTAAGAACAGGCAGCTGACCCATAAACCCTCGTACGCTACATGAATAGTCATATCTGCCGCAGCGGAGACCCTTTCTATGCATGCTGTATACATATGGTTATGACTAACTCGAGCCCCTCGGTCTCCTTTTTTCTCATTCATTGCATAGTCTCGGCTGCGGATTACTTGAGGCCTTCAAGTAGCTTAAGAGCATTTTTTTTGGTTCGCTACTCACTAGTGAAGACCGAGTAAATCATCATCATCATCATCAGCCTGGTTACGCCACTGCAGGGCAAAGACCTCTCCCATACTTCTCCAACTACCTCGGTCATGTGTTAATTGTGGCTATGTTGTCCCTGCAAACTTCTTAATCTGATCCGCCCACCTAACTTTCTGCCGCCCCCTGCTACGCTTCCCTTCTGTTTGGATCGCACCGCTGGTACGATCTGTTGGGAACTCGGCGCTGACGCCCGTGGTTGTACCTGGGTCGCAAGCCCCAAGGGTAGCGTTGGCCTGGCGGCCTGGGGTACAACTGGAAGCATCCGAAGGTCCCGGCAAAGCATGAGTCGACTGGTAACAACGAAACAACTTGTTTATTTTAACATCGCAAAGAGTTGGCGGTCAGGTTTGACCGAAGTAGAGAGACGGGAGAGCACTTCACTCAACAGAAGAAATCGGAGCCCTCCTTTTGGCGTCCGGGGGCAGCTGTTTTTATACTCTCGCAGTTGAGGGCAAGAAGGAACCCCTCAAAAGACGAGCACGTGAATGTACAATGGGCTAATGGTGACGCACACTGTCGTAGCGCTGCCGTAGCACCATGTCGAGCACAATCTCGTAGCACCCTGTCGTAGCGCTGCCGGTCGGGCACAATGACTGTAATGAGAGGATGATCCCTGCTTTCGCATCGCCTGGTTCGGGCACAATGACTGGAATGAGAGGGTGATCCTTTGCGGTCGCATCGCCGCAGTCGCGCCTGGAAACACCTGCCGATGAGCGTTGCGGCGACGACGATCGGGCCAAAATGTCTGCCGCCCCGCCGCAGTCGCGCCGGCAAAACCACGTGTCGCAGGCGAAACGCAACAGACCGCCCCGCCGGGGGAAGGAGATCCCGATGGACAGGGGACTGCATCCGCTGTCCGGAGGGATGTCGCTCGATGATGCTCATAACCGAAGTCGGGCGTCCCTCGACGTTTCTTGAGCGCAGCGCACAGAGAAGGCCTCGTTCTCTCGTTCAGGTTCGCACGGGACACTGCAAAGTGACTTCGGGAGAGTTCACATTTTTGTTCTCGTTCCCGGCAAGCGTTAGAACTATGCTGAAACTCAACCGCTCAGTCAGCAAGCACGGCACAACCCTCACTAAGCCCTGCCAGGCTCTTTCCCCTTTTTATACCACTGCCTAGTTCCTTACAGTAGTCTAGCATCACTCAGAACGCGTCCACAAATTGAAAAATTGCACTAGAAAGCATATCATCACTTTGAAACACTAAACAAAAGCAATATGTTAAAAAAAATCCTGCCTCAGGAAGAAAAACATCAGTAACAAACAATTTTGAGGCTGATTCCTACGTTAGGGGCTTCGACTTAAGCCATCGGCGTTACCGTTGAGACTCCCCTTTTTGTAACGCACCTCAAAGGAATATTGTTGTAAAGCGAGGCTCCAGCGCAGGAGGCGGCCATTTTTGGGAGAGATGGTCTGCAGCCATTGGAGAGGGCAGTGATCCGTCTCAATGATAAACCTCGAGCCGGCTAGATAGCATGACAATTTCTGAACGGCCCACACGAGACACGCACACTCTTTCTCGGTGGCGCTATACGCCTGCTCACGACTGGACAGCTTACGACTAGCATACAGGACGGGGTGTTCTACTTCTCCATTTTCCCGTTGGCACAGTACAACGCCCATGCCTCGCTCACTAGCATCGCACTGAACAACGAACCCTTTTGTATAGTCTGGCGATCGTAGCACAGGCTGGTTTGTTAGGGCACTCTTTAGGGCGCTAAAAGCTCTTTCCTTTGTCTCGTCCCAGACGACTGTTTGAGGCTCTGTTTTTCTTAGAGCATCCGTCAGGGGAGCCGCGATATCAGAGTACCTAGGGATGTACCTCTGATAGTAGCCGGCGACACCCAAGAACGACCGAATATCGGTCTTGGTGCGCGGTTGCGGAAAGTCTCGCACAGCGGCCAGTTTTATTTCAGAGGGGCGGCGACGACCCTGACCAATCACGTGACCGAGGTAGACAACCTCGGCCTGTGCTAACTGGCACTTAGGAGCCTTGACTGTCAAGCCCGCTTCGCGCAGGCGGGTTAGCACTGCCCGCAAGTGTGCCATATGCTCAGACCAGGATGCGGAGAATATCGCTACGTCGTCTAGATACGGTAAAGCGAATTCTTGCTGTCCCCGCAACACTTTATCCATGAGACTTGAAAAACAGTATGGCGCGTTCTTCAAACCAAAACTCAACACTTTAGGACGGAATGTTCCCATTGGTGAAATGAACGCCGCATACCTACTAGCCTCTTCTGTAAGTGGAACCTGCCAATAACCCCTGACAAGATCTAGGGTGGAAATAAACTGAGCGCTACTAACTTTCTCAAGGCGCTCCTCGATGTTAGGGATCGGATAAATTTGATCCTTAGTGATGGAATTAAGCCTGCGGTAGTCGACGCAAGGACGAGGTTCCTTGCCCGGTACCTCAACTAAAATCAAAGGGGAGGTATAATCACTCTCACCTGCCTCAATAACACCGAGCTGTAGCATTTTCTTTACCTCAGCCTCCATAATATCGCTCTGGCGGGGTGACACCCGATACGCCTTGGATCGTACTGGCTCTGTGGAGGTAAGTTCTATATCATGAGTAAGTACAGAAGTCCTACCAGGCCTCTCAGAGAACAGACCTTGAAACTCTTGTAATAGCTGGTGTAGTTCGGTTTTCTGCTCGGGCGACAGCGGTGCTTTACTGATAAGGTCACTAATGACTTGACCGGTGTCTTCCCTGTTCGTCACTGAGCCTAGTCCCGGAAGCTCGACCGGAAGCTCTTCAGGAACGTTTACCATCATGCACACCACTGCTTCCCTTTGTCTATAAGGTTTGAGCAGATTACAGTGGTAAACTTGCTGTGCTTAACGCTTTCCTGGCAGACTTACCACGTAGTTAACGTCCGACAGTTTCTGAACAATTCGTGCTGGGCCCTCCCACTGCACGTCTAGTTTGTTGTTTAGCGATGTGCGCAATATCATGACCTCATCGCCAACCTCAAAACGACGGGCCCTGGCTGTCCGATCATAATAAACCTTGGCCCTCTGCTGGGCCTTTGCCATTGCTTCACCTGACAACTCCTGTGCCCTTCTTAAGCGTTCGAGGAGCTTAAGCACGTACTCCACCACGACTGGGTCGTCGCCCCTACCTTCCCACGATTCTCGAAGCATGCGAAGCGGAGATCGAAGCGAGCGACCGTACACCAGTTCAGCTGGCGAAAACCCCGTAGCCGCATGCGGCGCGGTCCTTAAAGCAAACATCACCCCAGGCAGACACAGCTCCCAGTCAGTTCGATGTTCAAAACACAACGCTCTCAACACGCGCTTCATGACGGAGTGGAGCTTCTCAACGGAATTCGACTGTGGGTGGTACACTGAGCTGTGTAACAGCTTTACCCCACACCTTTCGAGAAAAGTTGTCGTCAAAGCGCTAGTAAACACTGTGCCCTGATCTGATTGGATTTCCGCAGGGAAACCAACTCGCGCAAATATGGACAGTAGTGCATTAACTATCTCAACTGAGCTGAGTTCTTTAAGCGGCACTGCTTCAGGGAACTTTGTCGCTGGGCAGATCACAGTCAAAATGTGTCTGTACCCCGTGGCTGTTACCGGCAGAGGTCCCACAGTATCAATAACGAGCCGTCTAAAAGGCTCCGTAATGATAGGTACCAATTTCAACGGCGCCCTCGATTTGTCCCCTGGTTTGCCCACCCGCTGACAAGTGTCACATGTCCTCACGAAATGGTCTGCGTCCCGAAAACACCCTGGCCAATAGTACTCTTGCAAGAGACGGTCCTTAGTTTTCTTAACTCCAAGGTGTCCGGACCACGAACCCCCGTGTGACAAGCGCAACAGATCCTGACGATAGCATTGAGGCACGATCAGCTGATCGAACTCCACTCCTCTGCGGTCTAGATACTTCCGGTACAGGACTCCACCTCTTTCCACAAAACGCGCAGTTTTCCTGGCGATACCTTCTTTGACATTGCAGCGCACGTTTTCCAGGCTGCCATCCTTTTTTTGCTCGGCTATCAAAGCCGTCCGGCTGACTTTTAGCAACCTATCAAGTCCGTCTGACGTAGGCGCGATGAGCAAATCAGTAGATAGCTCTTCTAACTTTCCCGCGTCGGGCGTTTCCTCTCCAGTATCTGGCGCCTTTAACGTTACAGACTCAAGTTTATTCAGTTCGGGCGTGCTCGGAATATCAGCTTGCTGCGCCTCTGACCCTTTTTCGTTGTTTGATAACGTCGGCCCCGCAACTACCGCCTTTGCAGCGAGCTCCCGAACCTTCGATCTGGTTAAGGCCTGAACACTAGCTTCACCAAACAAAAGCCCCTTCTCGCGCAGGAGGTGATCGGACCTGTTTGAAAATAGGTACGGGTACTGGGGGGGGGCAGCATAGATGACACTGCCGCCTCCGTCTCAAGCGCTCCGAAAGGTCCTTCAATAAGCACTTTTGCTACCGGCAGACACACGCTATGAGCTTCCACGGCTTGCTTGATCCATGCGCACTCGCCCGTGAACATATGGGGTTCTACGTAAGACGGGTGAACTACATCCATCGTAGCTGCGGAATCGCGAAGCACTCGGCACTCTTTCCCGTTCACGAGGAGGTCTCGCATGTAAGGCTCGAGAAGCTTCATGTTCTCGTCAGTGCTGCCTATTGAAAAAAACACAACTTTTGGTGTTGTTTCCGGACACTGCGCCGAAAAGTGACCCGGCTTCTGGCACGTATAACACAAGCGCGCTCGCCTCATCTCGAACCGCTTTCTGCGTTTGGCTGCCGCCGTCTCTTTACGTTTGGTCGGACTGCTTTCACTCGCATCCTCACTACGCGTGTCCCCCTTTAATCTCATGGGCGTGAACCTCGGCCTCTCAAACTTCGAGCCAAATTCACCCTTTTGACCGTCCTTAGCTCCGCGAGCCCGACGCGTCACAAACTCCCCGGCTAGCTCAGCGGCTTTAGCCACCGTACAAACGTCTGGCCTATCCAAGACCCAGTATCGCACGTTCTCCGGTAACCGACTATAAAACTGTTCTAGCCCGAAACACTGCAGAACTTTATCGTGGTCACCAAACGCTTTCTCTTCTTTGAGCCACTCCTGCATGTTCGACATAAGCCTATACGCAAACTCTGTATATGACTCACTTCTGCCTTTCTCATTTTCCCGAAACTTCCGACGGAACGCCTCCGCAGACAGCCGGTACTTTTTTAGCAGACTCGATTTTACTTTGTCGAAATCCTCTGCTTCCTCTCTATCCAAGCGAGCGACTACGTCGGCCGCCTCGCCGGGTAACAAAGTGAGCAAGCGCTGTGGCCACGTTTCCCGAGAGAACCCCTGCTTCTCGCACGTTCGCTCAAAGTTAACCAGGAACAAACCAATGTCCTCTCCAAGCTTAAACGGCCGCATCAGGTCAGTCATTTTGAACAATACTCGTTCTCCTGCACCGTGTGCCTGACTTCCATTACGAGCGCGTTCCATCTCTACCTCGAGACGCTTCATTTCCAAAGCGTGTTCGCGCTCTTCTTTTTTCTCTTGTTGCTCTCGCTCTTTCTGTTCTTTACGTTCATGCTCTTCTTTTTCTTTCTGTTCTTTAAGTTCACGCTCTTCTTTTTCTTTCTGTTCTTTAAGTTCGCGCTCCTGTCTCTCTTTTTGCTCTTTAAGTTCGCGCTCCTGTTTCTCTTTTTGCTCTTTAAGTTCGTGCTCCTGTCTTTTTGACCTCTCCTCAATAGTCTCAAGGCATTCCGACAGCTCGTCATCCTCAGCCTCTAACTCAAGAATAGCCTTTAGCAGTTCAGGTTTTCTTAGTTTGTCTGAGACATCCAGACCCAACTCTCTTGCAAGCTCCAACAATTTCGGTTTGCGCAACGACTTCAAATCCATGGCTGCTCTGAATGCTGCTTTCTCTACTGCTTACTATTGTCTTGCCGCAAACTAACCCGGCAGCAACGACAACCACAATTACCAGCTCTGTTTCTGACACTAACAAAAAGCCTGGCAAAGCTCAGAAGAAGAAAGTCCCGCACTCACCAAACCTCGCAGCCAAGAGTCCAGCGCAGTCGTTCCGCTGCAGGCAACCAGTCATCACACAGGGCTCGTTGCACTGCTCCCGGATCGTCGATGAGCTGCTCAGCATACAGTCAACTGCATCTCTTCGCTGCTGGCCTCCGTTGTCGCGATCTCACCGCTGGCAGACAGTTGTTTGGATTCGGAGGCGATCTCACCGCTGCCAACCAGATGTTTGGGATCGCACCGCTGGTACGATCTGTTGGGAACTCGGCGCTGACGCCCGTGGTTGTACCTGGGTCGCAAGCCCCAAGGGTAGCGTTGGCCTGGCGGCCTGGGGTACAACTGGAAGCATCCGAAGGTCCCGGCAAAGCATGAGTCGACTGGTAACAACGAAACAACTTGTTTATTTTAACATCGCAAAGAGTTGGCGGTCAGGTTTGACCGAAGTAGAGAGACGGGAGAGCACTTCACTCAACAGAAGAAATCGGAGCCCTCCTTTTGGCGTCCGGGGGCAGCTGTTTTTATACTCTCGCAGTTGAGGGCAAGAAGGAACCCCTCAAAAGACGAGCACGTGAATGTACAATGGGCTAATGGTGACGCACACTGTCGTAGCGCTGCCGTAGCACCATGTCGAGCACAATCTCGTAGCACCCTGTCGTAGCGCTGCCGGTCGGGCACAATGACTGTAATGAGAGGATGATCCCTGCTTTCGCATCGCCTGGTTCGGGCACAATGACTGGAATGAGAGGGTGATCCTTTGCGGTCGCATCGCCGCAGTCGCGCCTGGAAACACCTGCCGATGAGCGTTGCGGCGACGACGATCGGGCCAAAATGTCTGCCGCCCCGCCGCAGTCGCGCCGGCAAAACCACGTGTCGCAGGCGAAACGCAACACTTCGCTTGGAATTCAGTCCGTAACCCTTAATGACTATCGGTTATCTTCCCTCCTCATTACGTGTCCTGCCCATGCCCGTTTCTTTTTCTTGATTTCAACTAAGATGTAACTAACTCGTGTTTGTTCCCTCACCCAATCTGCTCTTTTCTTATTCCTTAACGTTACACTCATCATTCCACTTTTCTCAACCGCCTAATGCGGTATTCCATCCGGGAAAAGAATGTTCCACATCCACCGCTATAGCCAAGAGTGGCGCGGGCTAACACTCACCGGGTTAAATCTTGGGGTGCTAAAACGTAAAACTATTCCAAACTTTTCTATTCCAATTCTGCAATAATCCCACCGCGATTGGTCAAAAACTTTTTTGGACCACCCTCCCTTCACCTGTCTGTCACACGACGTCACGAAAACCGCCATAGCTCGCTATCTGATATGACGTGAATACACTGATTATGCATAAGTTGACCGAACAAACCAAAAACAGATTTCTGATTCGACACCTTTTAGCCATTAGCCCTCGGCTATTTGTCAAAATTTCTAGGGCTGCACCAACTTCACCTGCGTCTCACGCGACGTCACAAAACTGCAAAAACTTACCGCGTCAAAGTAACGCGTACGCGTTAAAGATGCATTAATATGCCGAACAAAATTGAAGTTTCTTCTGAATAGCCGCAGGCTGCTCCGTTCCGAAAGGAATAAAAGATGGCTGCCGCCGATCGCTCCGGCACTGGCTACTAGCCCTTGCCGTAGAGCACGGGCTTATTTGCGTGTAATAAAACTTTTTGAGTGGCCGCGTAACGTTTTTGAGAACTTTCGGCACATTTACAGCCTCGTTCTGCCAACTCTTCTTTGCTGAGGATCCGTTTTAGCGTCATTCTTAAGCCTCCGTTGCATGCCGCCGCGATTGTCGACGAGCCATCGCAAGCTAAGTAAGAGAAAGCGCACCCATCGCAGACCGATGGGGGCGCTTTCAGTAAGAGAAAGCGCACCACCCTCTTTATCCGGTTATTGATATTCAGTACAGTTGCTCGGCCCCATCGAATCCCTCTACTTGAGCATGCTCCTCGCCTCTTGTGAGTCAATTAGATAAGACAAGCCGCTCAGTGCAAGGAATGTTATTCGTTTTTTCAAGCAAAGAAAAGTGACCTCCTATGAACGAGGGGAGCATTTGATTGGTCTCTTCAGACAACCCTGCGGGTGACCGCCCGTTGCTTGCGTCGGCGGGTACGCAAATTTGACCTCAGGAGATTGGAATAAAAACATATTGGAATAGTTTTACGTTATACGGCCCCTGTACACATAATAATTACCCGAGAATGGGGATGTAAGAACGGCTGCCATCGTAGTACAACAGGTAGTGCAACTTCCATGCAATGTGGAGGTTCTGGTTTCAGCTCCCACATGCGGCGTGTTGTTTACTTTTTGTCAGCTATTACTTTCCCTTTTGCTTATCACTTCTACACTTCAAGTCGAGAGTACAAACACTTCCACCTATGCTTTTCTTGGCTCCATCATCTATCTATGGTTGTGAAAAACAAAAATTGTGTCTCTCGGTTCGCCTTCTTCTA
Organism: Dermacentor variabilis; assembly: GCF_050947875.1. NCBI lineage: Eukaryota > Metazoa > Arthropoda > Arachnida > Ixodida > Ixodidae > Dermacentor > Dermacentor variabilis. The sequence continues at coordinate 29,228,316 of NC_134572.1, read as the reverse complement.
GTTAAGGTTTTATGTGCTAATGAATTTGTTATGATGCAGAGGAAAGGTGCCCAGATTGATGGCAGCTTCTTACTCAGCATACACATGTTTCAAAAATCATCGTTTTGTGGGTATTTGCATACGGCGCTCATGCAGCGTTATTATATATATATATATATATATCCTCCGAAATAGCAACTCATTCAACAGCAGCTGCAGTAGGCACGACAAAACGACGACACGACGAAGTTTAGGCGAAGAAAGCTCTTCTTTAATATACATGGAAATACCGACACTGTTGTGCTTTCACGCGGGTTACTGGGTCTCACCTACACAATATTTTTTACTAAATGTGGAACAAACTGTTTTGGCGCGTTCCAGTTTGTGCCTTGTGTGGGTAGCAGCACAGATAAGAAACCCGCAGTGATGTCCATTTCCCTCTGTCAAGACGACTTTTATCATAAAATTGGACAAAGTTTGCCTTCGCATCGCACAGCTATTTCCATACGAATGGAAAATAAGTGCAATAGATTTTACATAAAAGGACAGCATATGCCATTCAAGAAATGTAACCATCGATAAGTACCCTATCTAAGCACTACGCCATGTGAATGGTGGACCTGAAGATCAAACATGTTTCTGGTTGCTTTTGTGTTTCTGTCTTTGCACGTGTTTCTGCATAAGGAGATGGGGGACATCTTCGTATTGGGATTTCTTTACAGATGCGTTCGCCATCTGTCATACACAGTTGAGTTTGCAAAGTATATCGGTGCCGAAGTGATGTGGTCAAAGTGATGTGGTCCGAAGAATAGAGATTTTGATAACGAGTCTTCATCACAGATTTCATATGAATGATAGAAGGGGCTACATATTGCTTGCAAATCATCGCACCACTTCTCATGAAAGAAAAGATAGTTTCAATGTTTAAAAGCCCCGATTATATTGTAGCACCGCACCGTTTGCTCACAAGGTTCGTGCTCATGTGGCTGAAAATGGCAGCGGTTCACACGCTGCATTTCGTTGATTGCCTTCTTCGCAAAAAATGGGACTGATTGAAATACGTAATGACATCGCAGTTGCCCTGATAAAATAAACTGACCGAACTCTAGAGCTTAGTTTATTGCACAGCAGCTATAGATTGTTTGTGCGGAAACGCACACAATTTTCTTTTGACCGTTTTGAAGTATGCGTTTGTGGATGAAGTGGCTAATTCTATTGCATGAGGAGCGCTCCCTCATATATAGGGTGAACAGATGAGCAATTTAGTATATATTTGCTTATTTGCAATAGTTTTTACTAGATGTTTTTGTGAATAGACACAGTTTATACCTAAAACGGGGGGGCATAGATCGCATATTTACGTTTACAATAAATTGAATAATATTAGCTATGTTGTTCGTTTACGCGTGAAACTATTATATTTAGGCACCAGTTGTTAACCTGCATCTTTACACCGGACGCCATAGAATGGGGATGTCAATTTCAAGTAAAAAGTAATCATTATCAGACGGTTAGAAAATATGTATGCTATGATCGCTTTGATTATGACGCTCTGTCAACTGCTTGTTAACAGTGCCGGCGAATAGGAGAGAAGAGCGACGCGACGCAATTCTTAGTCCAGTTTTCATGCTGACCTAAAAGCGCGGAGACGCCATAGCATAACACGCTGATGCCATTAAATGTAAGTGGAGTAAATGTTTAGAGCTAACATAGGACAAACTTCAAAACAAGCCGCTGCTTTTGCGATTTGGGCTTTCAATAGAAGCATTTCTTTTCGCTAACGAGGCATACGTGTTCCCAACCAGATGCTGTCACCTCTAGCTTATTGCTTTCGCATTCTATTTTTCTTTTTCGTGTTTTTACCTGATGTTCTTTCAATGAAACATTGTCAAGGAACTCATTATCCACTTAGCGCAAGCGTCAGTCATTTTCTTATTCTTCTTTATTGCCCTAACTAATGGTATAACCACAACGACTTCCTTGGCATCTAGATGCTCTTGTACGCACACCCATCCATGCTTTTCTGGAATACGGTGGCTGAATATTGACTGGCACAGAAAAAATATCGAAAACCTTGTCAACGCCCTATATAGTACAGTTTCTGTAGATATTAGGAATCTCAAAAAGTTTTTAAACATGTTTTGCCTCCTTTCTTCGCATTCCTGTTATTAAATGCGTAAGTATTTCTATGCTTACCCAACTAGGAAACCCGTACCTCCATCCGTTACGTAAGACGTTCGCTTTCAAGATGGGGCCTTCAGCATCGAGCGAATCGATCTCCGTGCTGCCTTTCGTATCAACGTGAGCTAAACAACGAGAACACAGCGCATACGAAGCTATCAGCACTCGGCGCACTATGTCCCTGTCGCAGATCGCTTTCAAGATAGGGCCCGCGTGGCCGCGCCATACGCAGCCGCCGCCGGAGTACGGTTGACTGCAGTTCACAATGATTCGACGCAGATAGATAAGTCGATGAAAAGCGATAACGGCTTACAATGATCCGAACGTCATCAGCGCACCTGGCGCCGCCACCTGCAGTAGTTTACTTGCGTCATCAACTCATGCTGCGTCGTCCCCCGCAGCAGTTTCTGTCGCTGTAGTGCTGTCGTTTATACTGGTCGGATCAAGTTTCATAAAATTATCAATGACACCGGGCTGCCTGGAGATGGGCAATGCTTCCGGATACTTAGACAACTCCCAGGTGAGCTTCTGCATGAATTTTCCTTGGGCTTCTAATTCTTATCATGTTTCTTTTGTGTTTATCGTTTGCTGCATTCGGCTGAGTTGCGGATGCGGACGGGGAAGCCTACATCTGCCGCTTCTGTACATTTGGCTGACTTCTTTGTAACTTGTCACGGGGTGCGTTAGCTCCGGCTCGTCCTCGGCCCGGATTGACAGTTCGCGGGCATAGTGGTCGGCGAGTGCGTTGCCTTCGACTTGCGAGTGAGCCGGGACCCACACGAGCTCAACTGCCCGTCCCGGTGATTTGCATTTGGTCTGGATCGCAAGTGCCGCGGGAGAGATGTTCCCCTTGCGGTAGCTTGCGTAGGCCGTCTGGGAGTCTGTGACCACGGTCCTCACTCCCGGTTGTGCGAGTGCGAGGGCCACGGCCACTTCTTCTGCTTCGGCTGTATTCGTCGTCCGTATCGACGCGCCTGTGACCAGTTTATCGATGGTGGTGACGACCGGCGTTGCTCTGGTTCCGTGCTTGGGAAGGGACGCGTCCGCGTAGAGAACCTCGGGATCCTCTTCCAGCTGTCGAGCCAGTGCCTTGGCCCACGCAGAGCGTCTCTCGTCGTTCCTCTCCGGCTGCATGTTCCGGAGGAGGGCCTTGGTCTTAATTGCTGTTCAATTTGCCATGCTATCTTGCGTAGGACGGCCCGACCATGCTCTGTCCGGCTCAGCCTTGCTCTCTAGAGGGATATGTGTGCTTCCACCAGCTCTTCTACCGTGTTGTCGGCACCCATTTACAACAGTTTCTGCGTTGACGAGTAGACTGGGATGCCCATGGCGAGTTTGACTACTTTCCTTATCGTCGTGTTCAGCGTCTCATGCAGCAAACGATCATGCGACGCACGCAAGAGGGGTCGCTAGCGCATCACGTGCTCTTGCCTAAGCTGTTCCCTTGAGTATGACACTTCATGCCCGTTTTGCAGACGAGCAGAAGGCACTATAGCACGCATCCTCTCCAGCCCCAACCCCGCTGAGCGATGGGAGACCTTGTTGTCCAGCCCCGACCTAACGACCCAGCTCGCGCTGGCGGCTAGGGGCCAGGAACTGCTGGACGCATATGAGACCTGAGAAGAAGGTTCCACCTCATATGGTGCCAGCGCGCACCAACCTACACTAAGGGCTCAGTATAAACGTTGATTCTCTCTCTCCCTCTCTCTCTTGTTTTTATAGCCTATGTACGTGTTTACGTTTTGCTTTTCGTGTTCGTTTCTTTTGTGGATATTGTGCTTGCGAGTGCCATACTTTGAATGTGACACTCAAGACGGGCTTCGTTTCGCATCTGCCCATTTTGTAAACCTCGAAGGACATTTGTGTTGTGCATACACTTTAGGAATGACGGAACATTTGCTTATTACGTCAGCATTAAAAATGACGCAGCTATTACTTTGCAATCATAGCCTCTGATGTAGTAATAGTGTTAAACATGATGATTGTGTCTGAGAAGAATAGCTGGGTCCATCTACAGACTCCTCGGATGCAGTTAGCTAAACAAAGAAAAAATTGAACGCTCCACACTCGAAGCATTGGGCGGCTTGCATAAACACCACTTGCTCTATAATATTTGGTAAGCTTGGGCGCAGATGATGCAGGATATTCCAAAATAATAGGCAGAAAGAAATGATAATTGAAAATACAAAACGTTGTCAAAATATACCACACTGACAGAGTACCCACTATATGCGACACGCACCATCTTGTATGTTCAGCGCGAACTCTCATCCAGGAAGCTATCACTCCTGCTGCAAGGCAGGCAAACAGCGTAGTGCAAATACATCACGTTCTCAGAGGCACATGTTTGCACCTGCGGCTTGGCCAAACAACATACTTGGAGAGTGGTAGTGACAGGAATCTCTAAGCACAAACGGCCAAGGGTGTCGAAGCAAGAAGTCTAAATTGCACGGTACAAAAGAGTGTAGTGGCTTTTGCTTTCTCGCGACTCTGCGAAAACTTGTTCTTTGCCTAGTTTGTTTTGCGTAGGGCATTTCTGCCGCTAAAGAAACCAACTGGACAAAAACATAAAGAAAAAAGCATGCGCTAAGTTTCCCTTGCTTACGGCACCAGGCCACGAATATATACACAAAAAATTGACCAACTTCAGATTACTATAATTCATGTGAGGCTATATAGTGATCGCAGCAATGCATACTTTGGCTCGCGTGTCCATTGAGTGTTGTAATCTGCATATATCGAATGTCTGTGTCTGCGTTTATGGAGGAAGAGAGAAGGGCCCTTTAATGAATTAATGGCCATCAGCACGCCTAGCGTTATACTCTAGGTGGGTATGATGAAAAACAAATGATAGGCACCTTGAACGACACAGATGCACAACGTAGACAAAGCACACCACAATAGTCAATAAACTAAACTATCATATTGAAACCAGTCCCACCTACGAAGTTCAAAAGTGCCTTCTTCGCGTGAGATGCACAGGCAGCCTCAGTCCATAATTCCCGGACGTGTCCTAGCTCAATGGATGACCGTCTTTTTTATAAATCATCAGTCGGAAGATTGAGGCTGCTCTTTTCAGTTTTATAGATTAAATGCGATAGCGTACAGAAACACAAGTGATTGTGGGTTTATGTTATAAACTAAATAATACCATGCTGAAAGAAAGAGAGAGAGAGAGAAGGGAAGAAGGAAAGGCAGGGAGGTTAACCAGACTGAGTCCAGTTTGCTACCCTACACGTGTGGAGGGGAACGTGGAGTGAAAGAGAGAGAGAGAGAACTTAGGTGTAGATGCTGAAAGAAGGTAAGGTATGCAGACACGGACCCCAGAGAAGATAACGAGCCACAACATAAACGGCGTTTGTGTGTATGGTTCTGTTGTCTTGTGACCGTGTTTGCACGTCTGGTCTTCACGATGAAAGCGTAACCAACTAGCTGAACTTTATGTGATTCCAGGATATCATGGTAATGCCCTTGTTATCATCCACGTTTTTTATTCATTGAAAATTGATGCTGTTGCGGCAGTATTGTTCAAGCTATTGCATATATTTCTTGCTAAAATTTGTATCGTCTCGTTAATGAATGCGCTCGAATCCACAACGAGCGTGCGAACTTCGAAGCGCGTAGCAAGACTGAGTTTGTTAGCGGATCATTTTCTGCTGCATTTCGTTTACGACGTTGCCTACACCTCGTGTGCTCGGTAGCCAAATCTTCTTTGCGTATTTTGAGCAGCTCCAATATTTTTTTCCGAAATTTATCCTTACTCCGTTCAGTAAACGTTATTGCCTGCCCTCAGACTTGTTATATTAATTAAAATATAGGACGCCAACACTTGTTAAAGTTTCGATGGACTTTACGAAATAATATGAGCCAAGAAATAACCATGAACCAAAAAACTATAGAACCAAAAGAACGAAAAAAAGAAATACTATTTCTAAAGGCTACAAAGAGGTAGTTATGTTTGTCGTTTGGTACTGCGTAGAATACGCCACTGCTGTCTGTTGTACAAAACACGAAAACTTGGTAGACTTCTTTGTAGTGTCGGTACCCAGAATATCGTAGCCATCGACAGCAACGGCGAGTATTGCAGTTCAATAACGACGTCAGTTTTTGAAGTGCTCAGATCACTAGCGTTAAGCGTGGCGTTTTGTAGGGGCTGTATTCTCCGCACTGTGCGTGCTTAATCAATGCAGCATGGTTTAGCAGCCTATGATGTGCACAAATCAGCGCAATGAGAGCGGTAATCGCCTCCTTCCCTTCAGCGGGGTTGGGCGAGTTTGGGCGACATAGCCTTGTAAATGCACCTAAGACGTTTACCAGTCGTGCGTTAAGGATCACCGAATTACAAGAATTGACATAAATGACAAGAAGTAACGAAACGTACTTGTTTGTTGCTGGCGAACCCTTACGAGAAGAGTATAACAAAAGAAAAGAAATTACCAGGAACCTAAGCACTTCTTATAAGCTGTGTATGTGAAAGCATTAATGCTCAATTGATTGCCGTTGAGCGGTCCTTCGAGTTATCAATTCCTCGCGGACAAGCGATCAAGTAGGAACGCTTGGCCAACGCCTCCAAAATACCACAAGACCGGTGCACTTCGACTCGTGACGTCATGCTACGTTACCTGACAACCATAGAATCTAATGAGGACGGTCCCGAGTACGCCGCGGGGATTTTAAAGGGCACGTCTTTCATCACGCTGCCCTTGGAAAGGGAAATTTCGATCCAAGTAGCATGGTGTCGTAAAGCCGAGTGCACAGGCCTGCTATCGAGGAGTTGGTTTCGCCCCAACAGGTAAGACACTCTGCTTCTGAGCGTGGGCTCGTAGGTTCGAAACTCACTGCCGCCAACGTATTGCCTTTCTAATTTAGTCTGTAGTTTCATACATTAGTTTCTTTATAGCGATTACTGAGGTGAAGTAGGAACGCAGGCGATAGCTTGCGCGCAGTAAGAACGCGCAGATAACACAAGCCCGCGAGGGGTGACGTGGCGTCGCGGCGATGCACTCTCTCCTCACGTAGTACCTGGCACCAGAGTGGCAGGAGGTTCTCTCTTCTGCCCGCTCTGCTCTGTCGAGCGCCGTACCAAACGTGGTGTCGCAGCCAGTGGAAATTTAGATGTTTCGCTGCTACAGAGATGCCGGCTTTTTCGCTCAGTGGGCCACTTGTAGCTTTCGCATCAAAATAAAGTACCTCAATAGCGCTACAAAACCGAACAGCTTCTTGTGCGGAAGTGTGATGTCCCGAGAATGAATGATGACTGCAATATTACGATATGCAATGAACGCGTTATTAAGTCATAAGTGGCCCCGATGGCCCTGAAAAAAAAACACGTCTTCCGATCTAATGGTACAAACAGCAACATTATCAGCAATGCCTCCTAACCGGACCCCCTCTCTCCTCCTCTACGCAAACACAAAATGCAATGAATCACCCCCCTCGTAACTGAGAGGTTACAAGCACTCATCAAAGGGAAGCGTACAGTGCGTACATTCATTGGAATCACGTATACAACGCGCGGAAACGCCGCGCCTCGTCGAGTGGCACAAAAAAATTGGCAGTGGTTTAGCTCGCCTATGCCAGGATATACGTAGCGAAAGCTAAGGCATAACATGGTTAGCCTTGGCTAACCTTGATTGCAAGTCCTGGTTAGTCTGGTTGTCTAGCTATGTTGCGGCGTTTAGCGAGTCGTTCGGCGCGCTGTTCGTCTGTTTTCTGGCCGATTCGTTTCCTCTTCATCTCATTGTAATGTCGATTCCAGGCCTCTACCTGCTTATCAGAATTGTCGCCGTCAATAGTGCCCTCAACTGTGGTTGCGGCGCACGCGAGCTCTCCTTTTCAATGCCTCGACATGTGATCAGGCATGCGCCGCAGCTGGGAAAGCGAGCGGAGGCGAGCGCAACGACGAGGAACGCGGTGTGACGTCATGTCCCTCGTCGGAGCACCTTCACGGCGAAGTCTCAAGTTCGCGGCCAGTAAAGCTTTCGCTTTAAAAAAGACGTGACTTTCTCAATGACTCATAGCCCCGTAAGCAATGGCTCATACCTTCGTAAGGCTAAGGCTACCAGCGCTGAGCAAAATGAAGCGAACAGTGCATAAATGCACTGAAATCACCCATACAACACACGCGTCATGGTTGCTTAGTGGCTATGGTATTGGGCTGCTAAGCAAGAGGTCGCCGGATCGAATCCCGAATTTAGATTGGGGCGAAGTGCGAAAACACCAGTGTACTTAGATTTTGCTTCACGTTAATGAACCCGAAGTGGTCCAAATTTCCGGAGTCTTCCGGTACGGCGTGCCTCATAATGAGATCGTGGTTATGGCACGTAAAAGACTATACTTTATATTTAAAGAAATTAACCTATACAACACAAGGAACAGCATGCGCTGCTTCAAACCCCTGCTGTGAGGGTGCAACGTAAAGTGGAAGCTAAACGTCGTTGGCGGGAACACCCCGCTATACGAGCGTGCGAAGCCGCAGCTAGGCGTCGAAATTTTGGAGAACGCTTAAGCTTCGTCTTTAAGAGTAGAACGCGATAGCATTCATAGACTCCTGAGTGCTTCTCACGCTTCCCGGCAGCTGCAGCTTATGTAAGCCTAATGTTCCCCGGGAAACGCTGGCGTCAAACGCTATGCACAAAGGCGAGCCTTGTGGTTCTCTTTTTGATGATGTGCATAGAACCGAGGGGGCCCCGCTTCTCCTACCAATACAGGCCTCAAACAGTAGCTGGAAAGCGCTATCACGCTAAATGGGGTTTGTGTTTGAGTTTCCGTGTAACATAATTATGTTTCTCGTATATTCAATTAAAGTCCGACGCTATGATGCCCGTAGGTTGCGTGTAAGTCGTGCCTTACGAATTTTCCATGTATTTTACCTTGAGAAATACAATTACTTTAGCAAATTCCTTGCGCTCTATGGAGGACTCGCGTGGTTAACTATTCGTGGTTTGAAATTAATTTTGCCGAAGCGACGCCGGACGCGGGTCGCCAGCGCCAGGTTTGTTGCGACACGGGGCCCTTAACGCTATCGCGTTACGACGAGGCGATGCAGCCGAACTGCGAAAGCAGCAAGGCGACCATGCGAGACGGCTCATTACGAAGTGTGCGGCAGGCTTTCATTTTCACGTGTTGCAGAAGTATAACATCCTGGCGAATTTTTTGCTCACTTACACGGTGCGTGAGTGATGATGCTTTCTGAAGTACCAGGGAAAGTTTTGTCCTTCAAAATGGTATTTAACGTCTCATTGGGGCTGAGGCGATAGGTTCATTATGTCCTTACCGTAGTTCCCTAAACCACTTTCGGAAAAGAGATGTTTGCGGCGTATCCCTGCTTGAAAGGAAAAAGGAGAGCTTGGTCGCTCGTGCAGGTCATCGATGTCTAAGTTCGAAATGTTCTTGAAGTACCGTTTTTAATTCACCGAACGTAGGCAGCAACTTTTACCACTGTGAAGAAGAGCACGCCATATACTTCAGGTAAAGAACCTCTCAGTTTTTTTAAGTTGTGATAAATTTCTTTCCTTCAGCATGTTTGTTCTCTTTTTTCCTATCCTTATAGTGCTCATAAACATCATAAACTATATACGCTAAGCAATGAAGCTGAGAAGGCTATAATGCTGCTTAGACAGACCGACACAGAAGGCCGGAAAGAAAATATAAAAACGTGCTGTCACCTCCTTTCGGAAAAAGCCTAAGCACTCATCGGAGAACGGCAGAAGGCTACCAGAGGCGTTCTGCCGTGGTGGGTTGGGTCATAATCAGGCCTCCTCGGGGAGCATCGTCCCTATTCCCCGACCACTCGTCGCTGACTCTTCTCGTGTTGGAGACTTCGCGGGCGGAAATTGCTGCGCTTGCAAGCAGCTCCTTTTTCCAAGTTTTTTTTATTAAGCTTTGGTTATACCTTCATATTCTTTGGTGTGCCTTATCGCGCGTCCAGATTAGGAAATATCAGCACACCACGCTTTTCAAGTGAAAAACAGGCTCCCCATTAGCCTGCCGTGTAAGAGCAGCGCACGGCGAAGACGATGTGTTATCTTTCTTTCTTTCTTTCTTTCTTTCTTTCTTTCTTTCTTTCTTTCTTTAGTTCTTTATTTCTTCACTTCGCGATTTTCGTATTCGCCGGGAAGCACGAGGGACTTGAGGCTGGAATGTCGTCAGCATATGTCGTTGCAAGCCATCATTACTATGCAACTCCGATGGCGGAGCAATGATCGAGTAGCATCAGGCCAGATTTACAGCAGCACACCACTACTACGAACCTCCATAAAATCTTCGAAGCTTTTATTTATCGCTTTGTGTATGCTTGCAGGTCCGTACCATCATTCCGACATCCTTTTTCTCTATTAAATGTGAAAAATGGAATGTCTTGGCCGCAAGTATGTACCACCGTTTATCCCAAAATTGTAGACAGCGAAATCAACAACAAAAAATGAGAGAAAAGGTAATAAAAATACAAAACAGTCAAAAGGTTATAACAAAGCTGCAAAACACTAACAATGCGAGTCTGTAGATCACAGAGAAAACAAATAAAGAAAAAAGTTATTAGACCACATAGCGAACTCAAGCATGAAAATTAGTGATTGAAACGCGATACTCCAATCGCGGGGCTGTCGGCTATTTTTCCGCGCCCCCAGTGGCCACTGGGGACACCGTGTTGATGCATATTTGTATCACAGGAGAGCGAGTACCATTGTGCTGCATTTTGCTACCCCCTCTCCCCCTCCCCGTTCTTCCCATCTTTTCAAGCGACCACACAGCGCTCACCGGGGACGCAACGACCGTTGGCGCCATGCGGTTCAAGTATGGCGTTTCAATCGCTGCACACTGCAAAGGCGATGTGAACGTAGTGCATATTGAAAATGCGCATTGACTACAAATCACGAAGAATTTATCAATTCACTGTCTAAAAAATATCTCGTAGATTCTTGAAAGCCAAACTCTATTTGTTGAGCTGCCCAGAGAAGTTTCGCGATGTGACTTAGACAGCAGCCTTACGAAAGCTATTTGTTGCCAATATTGAGCTGCATCAGCTTTTACATTGGCCTCAAGATAACGGGAGGCACCGTTTATATATCTTTAGCATTTTGCAGGCGGTGATAATGAAATATTGTTATGCAGAATTTGGATTCCTTCATTTCTTTCATATTGGCATGTTTTCTGCTTAAGACTATTCCTCGCAACGGTGTCGCAGCAGAATCAACGAAGCGCCGTCATGCCATTTTTTCATCTCATCTTGAGAGGCGCGTAATACCAAACTAATATTGACTCGCCAGTTTCATTCAAATCTCTAACACCAGGTTAATGGTCGTATTGTCTTGAACAGTACAGTTCAACTCACCGACCTAATGGATTTTCTTTCTTTATCGAAAACACTTGAAAAGAGGATGCTAGCTCACACACGGTTGTTCTCTAAAGACTAAAGTACGTCGCTTCTCTGCTTTTAAGACCGTGAAACTTTCTAACAACATTAAGCTGTCTAAAGAAGAACACCATGAGGTGGGTTTTCCTTAGCTGATTGGAAGAGCTCAACATTCACTGTGTGCTCTTGTGGTGCAAAAATTTTTCACGTAAAGAACAACAACAGAGAGTACTTAAAGCTTGCTTATGCATGCACTGTGTTTTAATTCGCGACGCGTAAATATTAGGTATGGCCGAACACATATTCAAGAACAATGCCAGTGTCTAAATCATGGTGCCCAAATGTTTCCTAGTGATTTTAAAATACTTCAAAACTGCCGCCACTTTATTGAAACTAGGAGTGAGACAAGTCACTGGCGCTCTAGAAATGAAAGAAAAAGTGACAAGACTGCTATCCTTCATACCCGCAGTTAACTAGATAACCCTCACAATGGGTTCGCAGACACATTGCACGAGAACTTGTTTAAAGGTTTGTGTTGCAAGCACAAATCTGGCATTACGGAAGTAATTTGCTTAAAGTTCTGATGCCATAAAGTGTTCACCTGCTTACTTCTCATTTCGTGGAGCCATTAGCAGACGCACCAACAGCGACCCCGGCTCGATGCATTCTAATGCAATCACATCTCTCTGTCAACCGCAAAAGAGGAAACGCAGGCTGGCATCGGGAAACGCAGCCTTCTTTCATTTCCGCTGAACTCTTCATCGCGCGTCCGGCCGTTTGTATGCAGTTTATAACTATCCGACCTTTCGACGACACGCAAAAGGGATTTTATGCATTGCAGAAATTTCATGAAACAGCAGCTGACTGCGCGCGCGTTTACTTCGATGAAGAAGCTGGAAGGGTGCATTTTATATAGGCACGAATTTATTCACGATTTCTGCTGGCGGTCTTTTTGTACTTAACCTCTAGTAACGGTAGGCATAGGATGTGGACTGACAAGATGAGAAAGGAGGAAAACTAAGAATTTTTTTCTTAATTTTCAAAGCTTTATTTCTGAGAAGCCTGTATAGATTTCCAATATGACTTGTGCTACTTTCACGCGTTTGACCATATTCAAGTTCACCCTGTTTGCTTTGTTCTTGTCTTTCTGCACCCCCTGCTCTTTTCGCCAGTGCCGGGTAGAAAACCAAATTTTCTGTTACTGTTAACCCGTCTCCTTTCGTCTTTCCTTTCTTATTTTCTTTCTCTCTTTCTCTCACTCACTTTCTATAAGCAGCGCGGTATATAGAGTTTAGTAACCTGACGTCAGGGGTACCTTTACTCTTTGCGTACTTACACCTTCCCTCAAGCTCTTCTGAAAACGGGAGGGCTGAAATAACGGGTGGCTTTTTTAGCGCGCTAGCGTCATACTGTTTAACAGCAGCTTCGCCATTCTCGCCATTTAATCTTCCTGCAATTATAGCGGTCTTCTATTGTCCCCTCACGTGATACAAGTTATTGCAACTGACGCTTGAGCGAACGAGTATCTTATTCTCTCAAACGATGACACTTCATCATATAATTTCCCCGGTAAATGTATCGGCAAAAGTTTATCGTTTATGCGTGTTGACTGTCTCTACTTGACTGCAAGCGTGTTTGCGGATATTTAACAGCTGGTATCGCTGCTTCAATATTTTTGTTTCTTTCGGGGACTTCCGCGGCGCAGCTTGTGTGGTCTGCACGGCTGCGCATCGGCTGATAAATTCTGAACGTCGTAGGGTGTGTGCGTGTCTTCGTCTCTCGTTAATGAACAGGTTCTCGAGGATATTGCGCGCACGCGCAAGCGGCTGGTTAATGAACGGCTCTTGTAGCGCATGATGGCAGAGAATCCTCATTACCATGCGTTTACTGTACCATATGAAGCCGTTTATGAGCACTCAACGTGCAATAACAAAAGGACGGAAAAGAGTTTAATAACGCCGGTGACGGAGTTGAAGGGAAAAAAGAAAATAACTTGCGTTCCGTTACTTTCCCTACTCGTTACAAAAAGATAATCTTCGCCCAGATGTCGGCGCGCTTTATTACATTGAAATAGAGGATATAGAGAGAGAGAGAGAGCGAATGAAGAGGAAAGGCAGGGAGGTTAACCAGATATGAGTCTCCGGTTTGCTACCCTACACTGGGGATGGGGGATAGGGGTTAGAAAGATGAGAGAGGAAAACGCAAAAAAAAAAAAAACGCACGCGCACACATGGAGACACATGCACAAAAGGCGTTCCAGTTAAAGTCGTTCACACAGGCCGGTAGATCGCAAGAAGCGCAGAAGCGCTTGCACGGCCTTCTTCTGTGACGGTAGGTCCTTTCGATGTTGCAGAATTCTTTTTTCGGATAGCGGCTGGTCGTCCAGTTGGTCAAGTTCGTGGCTAAGGCATGCCCTCTGTGGACTGTACTGCGGGCAGGCGCACAAAATATGGCCAATTGATTCTTCATGGCCGCAGTGGTCACAGGTTGGGGTGTCGGTCATCCCTATGCGGAAGGCGTAGGCTTTAGTAAAGGCAACGCCCAACCAAAGTCGATATAAAAGTGTGGCGTCTCTACGGCGAAGCTGTGATGGCGCTCGAAGACTTAATGTTGGATCAAGTGAGTACAGTCGCGGATTTCTTAAATGTGGCTCATTCCATTGCGACGCGGTGCACTGCCGAGCAAGTAGGCGGAGCTTCCGTGCCGCGTCAGTTCTAGAAAGAGGAATTGGGACGTGGCGCGCCTCAGTATGGGCTGAGCGGGCAGCGTGATCCGCCCGTTCATTGCCGATAATGCCGCAGTGACCTGGAAGCCACTGAAAGGTTATTTCGTGGCCTGCATCACTTATATGGTGTAATGTCTCTGTAATATGGAATATTAGTTGTTCGTGCGGTCCGCGTCGTAAAGGTGACAGTAGAGACTGCAGTGCCGCCTTCGAATCGCAGAATATTGTCCATTTGTGTGGCGGTTCATCACCAATGTGATGAAGAGCAGTAAAGAGCGCTGCGAGCTCTGCTGCCGTCGATGTTGTCGCGTGGGTCGTCTTAAACTTGATTGTTGTAGCTTTCGCTGGTATGACGATTGCCGCCGCGGAGCTGCTTGGAAGGACAGATCCATCAGTGTAAATATGCGTAGAGTCACGGTAGTTCTCGTACAAATATAGTAGCGTGAGCTGTCTAAGGGCTGGTGATGACAGATCAGCTTTTTTCGAGATGCCCGGTATTGCGAGGTTGATTTTTGGCTGAGCGAGGCACCATGGAGGGATCGAAGGTCTCGCAGCCGGAGCGAAACAAGCTGGCAATAATTCATCATATGCAGTTATCGTTTGGCTGAAAGATGTGTGTGGCCTGTCCGCTGGTAGAGAGGCTAAATGGTGACGAGGAGTCCTGGCTAGATGCCTTATATGGGTCCTGAGTACTTCAATTTCAATGTGGGTCTTGACAAGGTGGTCTCTAGCGATTGCTATCGTAGCCACTGTTGAAGCACTCTGAGGCAGGCCTAGACAGATGCGGAGCACTTGACCCTGAAGACTTTGTAATGTGCGTAGATTCGTTTTGCCTGTGTTGTTTATTGCTGGCAAGATGTATCGCAGAAATCCCAGAAAAAGCACCCTGTACAGTTGTAACATGGCACTAGGCGACATTCCCCAGGTCTTGCCAGCGAAAAACTTGAACAGGTGGCAGATGCCTGTCAACCGTTTTTTCACGTAAGATATGTGTGGGCTCCATGACAAGTCCCTGTCGATTATGACACCTAGAAACTTGTACGATCGGACCCGTCGTATTATTTGGCCATTTATCGTTATACTGTAGTTTGCCATGGGTTTGCGCGTAAATGGTACTAGTGCGCATTTCTCGGAGGAAATTTCCAGGCCTCGATTACGGAGGTAGATAGCAGTTTGTGTCGCGGCTCTCTGAATTCTCGCTCGCAGCTGTAGGCGTGTTACTGCAGATGTCCATATGCAGATGTCATCTGCGTACATTGATAGCCTGACTGTGGTTGGCACGTGCTCAAGTAGAGCAATTAGTGTTAGATTAAATAACACGGGGCTAAGAACACCACCCTGGGGGACGCCGCGGTAGCTATAATGTAGGGAAGTATGGCCTTCCTCGGTGCTTACAAAGAAGGATCGCATGGATAGATAGCTCCGTATCCATTGAAACATCCGACCACCCACTCCTACCTCTGCGAGAGCAGAGAGGATGGCTTCATGCGTAACGTTGTCATACGCCCCTTTAACGTCGAGGAATAAGGATGCGCAGAGACGCTTACGGTGTTTCTCATGTTGAATGTAGGTCACCAGGTCGACGACGTTATCGATCGATGATCGACCGCGTCGGAAGCCCGCCATGGCATCTGGGTAGGTGTTGTGGTACTCCAAGTACCACTCCAGGCGTCCTAGGACCATCCTCTCCATTACTTTGCCCACACAGCTCGCCAAAGCGATCGGGCGATATGATGAGAGCTCCAACGGCGACTTGCCAGGCTTCAGCAGGGGAACAAGGCGACTTGTCTTCCAGGTTGTTGGTAGCGTGCCATTTCTCCAAGATTCATTGTACACCTCAAGAAGAACCCCTCTCGCTCGCTCCCCCAGGTGACACAGAGCTCGGTAGGAAATTCCGTCAGGTCCTGGCGCTGATGTGCGGCTACACAAAGCTAATGCTGCCTTAAGTTCGTGGATCGAGAATGGTAGATCCAACCGATGATCACGTGGTGGCGGACAGCTGCTCGAAGGCGATGGAATGTTGGTAGCTGTGAGTTGGCCGGATAATCTGGCGCAGAAATCCTCTGCCACGTCAATCTCCGATCTCTTTTGAGAGAGGGCAAGTGCCTTGAATGGGAATCGCTGTACGGGAAGTGTCCGCAGTCCGCGCACCGTTCTCCATAGTTGCGATAAAGGCTTGCGTGGATCTAGCGACTCACAGAAGGCAGCCCAACGTTGCGATTCGAGCTTGTCTAACCGGCGCTGTATCTTCTTTTGCGTGCGCCTGGCGGTCCGTAGATCGTCCATTGTTTTCGTACGTCGGTATCTTCGTTCAGCACGTCGTCGGATTGCTCGAAGTCGTTCTAGTTCCACATCAAAATCATTAAGTTTCGAGGAGCATGTTAGAGTACGCATAGCGTCTTGCACCACGCTCTTGATTGCCTCTTCCAAGTCGAAAGATGGAGTGGCGTCGCAGTGTTCTTCCATAATAGACTGAAATTTAGGCCAGTCCACTCTTTGGATCGTATCCCGTATTTTGGAAGCGGTCAATCCTCTGATCTTGATGTACGTGGGGATATGGTCGCTTCCGTGCGTCTCTATGTCCGCAAACCACCCTGCACGTCTGACTAGGCTTCGTGAGACGAAAGCCAAGTCAAGACAGCTGCTGTACGTGGAGCCACGTAAGAACGTAGGACTTCCATCATTCAGCAGCCAAAGTTCATTACTGGAGGCGAAAGATACCAGAGCTCTGCCTCTTGCGTTGATGATCGGACTTCCCCAAAGTGTATGATGGGCGTTGAAATCTCCAGTGATGACCCAGGGATCGGAAGTTGAAGAAAGAATGTCTCGTAGTCTTTTGCAATCAAATCGACTTGACGGAGATAGGTAGGCGCCTACAAAAGTGAAGGCCAGATTCTTTTTCCTTACGTTTAGGCATATATATTGATTACTGTCATTAGGTGGTACAGGCTGATGAGTGTAGGTGAGGTCACGGCGAATAAACACCAAAACCTTACTGTTTTCATAAACAGCTGACGACATAAATGATTCATATCCAGAAAGCCTGATTTTGTTCGATAAGTTCGGCTCGCAAATGACGATAATGGGAAACATATTGGCGAACACGAAGCGACGGAAATCCGAAAGGCGCGCTCTGAGTCCGCGGGCATTCCACTGAAAAATAGCTGCTTGTCGGACCTCTTCCCTAAAAGACCGTGGCTGTGGGGCCATAATCTACTCAAGGGTGGCAAGCACCGGACTCAGAGCGTCCAGTACTTGAAGCGCACTTCTGGCAGACGGTGTGTGCATGTTGCTTAGCAGCACGCGAATGGCATTCATTAAAGGCCTAATAAGTGCTATCACTTGCTCATCTGTTTTCCGCGACTCCTCGGATACAGCACCTTGCTGTACTGGGGGCGGCTTCTTCTGCGGCTCTTCTGGCGGTCGTGTACGCGGAAGTGGCGGCCATTCCTTTGTGGAGAGAGATCTGGCAGTTTGCTCCCTTCCAACATTGGTGTTCGGAGTGCTGGAAACGTCCGCTGATGATGATGCTTGACGAGGGCACTTTTCCTGAAAGCTTGACGTTTTCCGCCGTGAAGACCTTCGTCGGTGACGTCGTCTTCGCCGTACTTTCACAGCGGCCTCTTTGTGGGTAGAGTTGTCTCTCACCATTTGTTTAAGAATGGTGATCTCTTTCTTGATCTGGGGACACTCTTTGGAAGAGGCACAGTGATCACCTTGACAGTTAGGACACTTGAACGTGGTTGCGCTGCAGTTGTCTTCTGAGTGGGGTTCGGCACATCGAGGGCACACGGTCGAATTTCTGCAAACACCCTTCACATGTCCAATCTTCTGACAATTGAAGCATTGCATTGGTCTTGGAATAAATGGTCGAACCTGGTGGCGAAAGTGGCCGACCTTCACGTAGGGTGGAAGGCAGTCGCCTTTGAAGGTTATCCTCACACAACGTGTGTTGCCGAGGCGACCAACATGCACAATCACGTTGTGTTCGCTTGCTGGTTTTATGAGAATTGGGAGGTCTGCATTAGATATTTCATTGTCAATGTCATAGATGACTCCTGTTATTGTGGCACCATTCGTTGGCACGATGGATCGGACCTTGATGTTTCCCAGCTGCGTTACATGTTGTGGTATGGTCAGTGCACTCGGGTTCATCACATCGATTGCCAGGATGTTTCGCCTAGTATTTATCCTAACATCCTTGATCTCATTTGGCACGGTGTTTTCTAGATACACGGAGAGTGCTTGCCTGTTGAGGACGCGCAGGTTGTCGGTAGCGTTCTGTGGCACAAACAGGATGGAGTGAGGCCATCGCTGAGGAGCTGTTTTCACAGTGTTCGAGCTGGACGCCGAAGATGAGTTGATAATTCTTCGTTTGGCCTTGCGGTACTGGACAAGTCGAAAGCTGTCTTCCGAGGACTCGTCACCTGATGCGGAGTACAGCTCTGTGTCCTCGCTACCACTCGACGTATTTCCTCGCTTCCTCGAACCGATGTCCGCGGGTGAAACGGGAACCGGGAGGATCCTCGGGGTGTTGTACATCCATCACCGCGATGGAGGGGGCGGTAGACCCCACAGGTGCAGTAAGAAGTCCAGAAAAACAAAGAGACGGGCGAGATGTGTTCCGCAAGAGAAGCACTTCGTCTTCCATGATTTAATTGAAGTAAGCCGATTGTTCCTACCCAAGTTGCATTCATTCTACATCAATGCATCATTATGAATCTTGCTTTACGGAAGAATCTCCTATATTTGTGCTTCATTACTTTGAAGTAATGAAGTACTTACTGAAGTACATTACTTCATTACCGCTTTTGCAATGCGGATAAAATAGATACACCGAAGACAGCGTGAAGCAAAAGCGCTATCAACTGAGGCCTTAGGCGAAGTTGTGCATTCTACCATCGAATAATCCAACTTCATAAATCAGGCACAGTTTTGAAATTTAACAGAGTAGACCGACAGCAATGGTGAGAACCGAAGCGGGCGAAATCAGAATTTGGTAAAACCACACACAGTGTAATTTAAGACACCAGTGGCTTATTACGTTTTTCTGAATTCAGAGTATGCAGCAAAAACAGTGTTCATCAAACAGAAAATGCATTTAATTGTCCCACACAGCTGATAGCAAGGAGAATAACAATTTTGATTATGACGAATATTCTTATTTTGCACAAGCACGAGCACTTGAGGATGCGTTTTCCCTGGCGCAGGCACTAATAAAAGTAGTAGCCCAAAAGTCATTAACGCGGATTAATTAAATGTTTTAAATTGATCGAGACGAGGCCTTCATAGATGCCAGCAAAACAGAAATAGATAAATGAAGGCACCTCGTCTGAAAAAGAACTTTTGATTTTGAAAGAGGCAGTGATCCCGTCCTGCTAGGATGTCGAGCGCCGGTATGAGTGAGTTGGTATTGAATTCTTGAGAAAGGCAGCGCGAAAAAACGTCACCCGGACGACTGCGTCCGTTTGCCTTAATTTCGCATCACATTTTTTTCGCGCATGAGTGACTCAAGTTTACGTACGTGGCACCTCTCCACTCAGCGTACAGTGCGCGCTGAGATACTTGCTGCCGCTCGCGTGATAAACAATAATGAGAAGCGAGGATAAACAAATCGAGTAGCGTTAGCGGAGAAAATTAGGGAGGGGAGGATATAGGTGGTGGTTTTCAGAACGCAAAAGAAAAGGTGAGATGTCCGGACGCTCGCTGGAAGCAGAAAAGAAAAATTAAGCAAGCATCGAGTCCGTGTTGTGGAACGCTTTCAAAGCACAGGCCCCGCACCTCTGTACCAAACTTGCGTTTGAAGAGTGTTGAAGACTCAGAAGTGCTTGTTACGCAGAATGACTTCGGGCACGCATGTGGCGCTTGAGGAAGCTTTGTGTGCGCGTGAATGCACTCAGTGGTTCGAGAGTGGTTCTGCTGTTCTCTAGTGAGGCACACAGAAAACGCACTGTCAAATGTAATTCGCTCAGTAGTCGTTTGAGCGCAGTGTGGGACACAAAAGTACGCATGAGGTGTGTGAACTTAAAGCAACTCTGCTCAAAGACTTTCTAAAGGCGCTTCAAAATGTCTTAGGTTAATACAATGGCACACAACTGAATGGGGTCTCGTATCGACGATATTTGGAAGGCGTGCTGAGACAGCGAACGATTTTTTGTATTGTCAAGCTGTTTCCTGTTAAGCGCTTGTGTGTCCATATGAAATGAAAAATGTAACACCCTAAGAAACTTAAGGAGCTAGCCGGTAGCGTACAATAATGAGAACGTAACGACATTATATCGTTAGTGATGAGCATGATTCGTTGATTGCTGTGGTGATGAGAAATTCAAATGCATTACGTGTTCGTCTTTGTACTCTGCGCCATTGTGCACAAATTCTTGCCGCCGTCCTATAACCGAAACAGAAGCCGTAAGTTTCGAGCATTCGCTGCGACGCAACGCGATCGTCAACGTAACTATTAGCACTGCTTTAAAAAATTTAGAGGGATACAAGCCTTCATGATAGGCTGGAGATGTCAGCCTGGCATGCTAATCCAGGGGCTGGGTGATAAATATGATGTACACCGTGATCACATCAACACATAAACAGCAAATACAGTCACATGTACACTATAGAAATGTCTAAGCCTTTAAGGCTTGCGGCCTGCAAGAACATAAGCAGCAATTTCGTGGCACACAACGCACAGGTCGTGCTATGCAACGGGTCAACAATGTAGTCAAGCTCGACTCCCTTTGCAGATGCAGTGCCACCTTCAAGGACGCTGACGAGTAGAGGCAGCAGTCGCACAAAACATGTTACAAGTCTTCAGGGGCGTTAGTTATATTCAGAGCACATTGGAGAGTGCGTCAGTTGAATCTTGCGCTTGAAGTCTAGTTATGAAGGTCACGTTGAGTCCGATGCGTTGAAGTCTTGCTTATTGAGGTCTCGTAGCATATAAATATAAATGGATGAACAGCTATTATGTAGGGGGTCCGTACTGCTGGCTTGAATCTGTCCAAAGGGATCGCTGTAAACATCTAGCCTACATGTGCAGTAGCATGCGCTACTTCACTAAGAAATATGTGTGCTTGAGGGATACCTCCAAGCGACATTATGTGTATATAAATGAGAAGAAAGGGGGTACTTACGCCTGCGGCAAAAAGGATGTTCCACGTCCGCCGCCAAGGTCTGTGAGTGGTGGCGCTGGCTAACACTCCCATGGTTCTACTAGGACACATATATACCCAAGAAAGTGGCTGGGGAAACGGCGCCGCGGTGGCTCAATTGGTAGAGCATCGCACGCGAAATGCGAAGGTTGTGGGTTCGGGTTCCACCTGCGGCAAGTTGTTTTTTCATCCACTTTAATTTTCATTATTTATCGTTTCTTTATTTTATTTATGAAGCACAAGTAATCTCCGCTATGTTGTCCTTGGTGTCAGTGTTCGTCGGCTTCTTATGATTATGTGTACATGTTTGATGTCAGAATTTCAATATTTTGTTAAGGAGAACAAAGATGGGCAGAGTGGCATTATTTCGTTGGTCAAAATTTTGGGCTGTTTAAGCCGCAACATCGGGCTGCATAAACTAGAATGGCGTAGTCCAGCTGCCAGAAATGAAAAGAAAAATATTGAAAAGAATTGTGCAGAAACCACCGACGATGATTGCCAATGTAAGCGAATAATTAAATGCTTCCGGAAAAACCTGTTTGCTTTATTAAAAAAATGGTGCCCTAGAATGTGCATATTTAATACACTCAGGATATTTAGGTAGCGTTTCTTGTTTCTTTGCAAAAATTCCTTAGAGGACCAAGCCGTTAACCAGCACACTTGTAGCGGTAGTAGAATTGGCTATAAACATGTTGATTATTTTGAAGTTTTACAGAATTTCTAAAAATTGCCTGTTGAAGTTAATTTTTTAAATATTTACATTACGGTGCATGTTGCAATTTATGAATTGTAGCCAGTCAGTCTGGAAGGTGCATCCACTTAAAGGGAATTTCAAGAATGACACTAGTTTTGAGATATGCGCCAACAAAATCGCCGTAACATTTCACTGTTGTTTTACTTACGTCTTTCAGAAAACGTTCTTTCTTGCATAGAAGAAGACAAGTAAATGATACGCCCATGCATTGAGCTCTCACTTTGAGAAATATCATCGCGAAACTAGCATCAAACAAGCACTTTTCTTAAAGAGAAGCGCTTTTTGTCGTTTGAGGCAGAACGCGCAAATCTAATTTTGATCTCATTGAACGCGTCCAGATTCAATTGATATCTATCTTCAACCAGCGCTTTTGCGGTTGAGGTAACAATAGCTCAGTAATCTCAATTATACTTCAATTCCCACATCTACAATCAAGACGTGTTAAATCAGACCGGCCATTCCTCCATAAGGCGATTCATGGAATTATACATTATCCAAAGCTTTTGATCATGTGCAATTTTGCATGTCGAAAAAGTATACAAGCATTCCGTGTTTTCAGTGCAAGTTCCTTGCGTCAGATGTTTTTCTATGGCTTGATTTAAAAAAAACATGTATTAAGTATTCTGTCTCTGTTGATATATATCACAGATTTCCTCTGTTTTGAATATATATAGATAATTATGTCACATGATTAACTCCCACCCACTGCGGTGGCGTAGCTGCTAAGATGTTTCGCTGCTAAGCACGCAGTCGCGGGATCAAATCCCAGCCGCGGCTGCCGCATTTCTATGGGTGCGAAATGGAACAACACTCGTGTCCAGTTCACCGGGGGCTCGTTAAAAATAACCTGTGGTCAAAATTATACCAGAGATCCCCACCCCGGCGTGCCTCATAATCAAATCATGATTCTTGCACGTAAAACCCCATAATCTACGCCACCTCCCCGTTTTCTGTTTCTCTATTTGTTTATCTATCTCACGTTGCTTGGTCTAGTATATTTGTCATCTCTGTACATTATGCCTGGCGTATGGCTTTTAAGTGCACCAGTAGAAGTCTCCGTAGCTATTCCTGAACACTGTAATAAGCAGTTGATAATAATAATAATAATAATAATAATAATAATAATAATAATAATAATAATAATAATAATAATAATAATAATAATAATAATAATAATAATAATAATAATAATAATAATAATAATAATAATTATTATTATTATTATTATTATTATTATTATTATTATTATTATTATTATTATTATTATTAGTATTATTATTATTATTATTATTATTATTATTTATCACACGAAAGGGAAATTATCATGAGTAACGGAAAACGCGGTGTAATATTGTCGTCATGATTTTATATGCCCTTGCCATGCTTGTAAGAAATGTTTCTCTTAGCGTCGAACAAGATATTTGAAAGAAATTACAAGCACTAAATGTTACTAACGGAAGAAATGAACACTGCGTCCACCCCGTTCCTCTAACGTTCACGTGTTTCATCGTACGAAGTCGACCTGGTCAAATTCTGAATGAGAAAGGTACTCACATGACTCTGACATTCAAAGTCCATTCGTTTAATTTCTCATCGCTTTTCGTGAATGCTTGTTTATTGCTTAGGGTGTCCACCTCAACCAAGAAGATTATTTCACCATCTAATTATTATCAACATGCTATGTCTATTCCAGAACGAAGGCACCGCAAAGCGAAAGTACTATACGAGGCGGCAATTTTGAGTTGGAGTTTATAGATTCAGAAACTTAGAGAGTTATGGGCGTCTTTTACGCGGCAAGGCAAAAGACAATAAACTTGCACGGTAGTTCACTTTTCGCCGCAGCAATGTGCACACTGCGGGCGAGAAGTGTTCGAGCAAGTTCGTAGCGCCGCCAACGCAAGCTGTTCTGAAGTCGAGCACATCCAGTCCGTGCAGCAGGCGGGGAGTACTGTTTGGGACACACGTGCACTGACTAAACCTGGCAGGAACAACCACTCCGTCGTATTGGTGCCTAGAGGAAGTTGAGCGCTATGCATTTCAATCGCTCCGAATGGAGATTCGCGACTGTGCCGTAGCGCAGGAATGGATTTGCAGTCCGTCCTTCCCACAGCGGAGAAGGAAATGTGGATACGTCAACGATTTTCCGTCGCTACATTTCAGCGCAGGAAGAACGGTCTCCCCTCTTCAAGCGCTTTCAAACCCCGCTTACATATGTCGAGGTTCTCGTCCAGAAAACGAAATATTATTTTTTGGGTCACGCTCGATGAGTTGAAAGCTTGTTCGACGTGGCGGAGAAAGCAGAGACTTCCTTTTTTTTTCTCTCGTTCGCCTCGTGCTCGAAATACGGCATAAGTTTTTGTAGCAGATATGCAAGACCAACCACAATCGCTCCTGAACTGGTACATGTGAATTTAGTTTGTTGTCGACTGCACTCCTTCGGATGTTATTTGGTTGATTTCGCGTATCGTTGCGCCATATTGACAACTCTTAGATATCAAACAGCATCACTTTCAAAATATCGTCAAAAAAGGTTATCTAAAACACCTTTGCGATTTAGCATGCGTGTGTGTGTGTGTGTGTGTGTGTGTGTGTGTGTGTGTGTGTGTGTGTGTGTGTGTGTGTGTGTGTGTGTGTGTGCACCGTCGTAAGTTGCAGGATAGAACAGAACAATGTTTAAGCTGCTATGCCTGCTATGACTTGAAGCTAATGATACTGACACGCTTACTGCCTATTTTTATCGGGCGACCACGTTTCACAGCCTAAGAACTGTTATCGCACAGCGCAGGACGCGCCTGCATGTATCAGAAGTTTCTGGAATGTTATCGATGGTTCCATCCGATGTCTGTCACCGAACCTTGTGTAACCTGATCGCATGTTTGCGCGATGCGAATAGTCTACAACATTATCGAATACACGTGGTTTCCAGGGATTACTTGGAACATTCGACGACTGATGTGTAAAAGCCGACGCGCTTGACCCGCTGATCAGATTTTCGACGATCACCGACTGTGTTCGCCGTTTTCGTTGAGGACTGAGTATAGCCTGTTTTTTCTGGGCTCAGGTTCACCAAATAAAGATACTTTGGCATTCACAGTTTTGTTGCTGTGTCCTCAGCCATCATTACCACGTGACAATACAATTAAACTGCAGCCGTGAATGAATGGCACACACTTCCCATTCTTTTGTCGGGTCTTTTCGACGCGACAGTCAGCTGCCATCTGAATGCCACATTAGAAGATAATTGCGTTTTTTTCATCTCATCCATGTTCCCAAAACTGACATGAGCGGTTACAGAAAGAAAATCACTTCCAATTAAGCTTGGTTATTCTGCATATACTGCCCACTCTCAGACTGCCTTTTATTATCCACTAGTCGACTCAGCATGCATGCCGTTTAAAACAAAGCCTGTGCTGGATCTGTAAAGTCAAGCACCTTCGCCGCTTTGTTTTAGACCCATAAATGCTGCAATTCTTGGGAAGCTTAATAGTGTTTGTTATTTTAAGCGTCTGCCCTAACGCTTTGCAAACGTTTTCTAAAATGGCAGTGTTTCCTCGCGAAAGTAACACTATATCGCTGTCAGTCTATCAATGTTTTAGCATGTCACTGAAGCACTAAGTAGTAATTCAAACCAATACCGTAAAAATTAAATATGTATTTCCAACGGCATAATATTCGCACAAGCAGGCACAAAAATGCGTAGTCAATTACTGTACGTTAACATAAATAAGCTAAAGACAACCTTCCTATTCGTAGCTTATTTGAATACTGGCGTGGGTCAGTAACGGAATTAAAGCAAGTCAATGCTTAAGCAATGTCCACTTACCAGAAAGCCCAAGACTAGCATAAGTTTAGAAATATCTGACCGCAAATTCTCATAAGGTCAGTGAATTCGGTCTCCTAATCTCTCCTGCATTTAACTGCCATACCTCCCTTCCACGTCCCTTCGCCCCCTCCCCCGCGCCTGCACTACTGACTGCCGTTGAGGTGGCAGCAGAGAAAGCCCGGTTGTTTATTTTCTCTCGCCGTCGCTGCAGTACTGTAAAAATATTCACTTACTATGACTCTAGCGCCGTTGCTTTAGCCCTTATTGTTTCCCTCCATTTCCGCGGCGCGGTCCTACTGATCGACGAGCAATGCTTCTGGAATACCAGTTTTCATACGTAGGAGATGCTAGGGCAGAGCTGATTTGATATACAAGCGACTCTTGGCCGAACGCCTGCGTTTCTTCAGGAATGTTCATTTGCAAGGACAAACTCCGCTAATGCTATGCGCTTTCGATGGACCTGTTTTTAGAGACTTCGCCGTCTGGAAAGGTGGTATCTACGGCCTACGTGGTTTGCATTCCCCGATGAGCTGCCAACGATGTTCTTGTTGCCTGTAGCCTGAGAAGAGCGAAGGGCAACGGCATTATCATTTAGCCAGGCAGTGCGCCAAATGTGCCACAGTCTCGCATATGCCCTGCTAACTTTGCAGTCAAGTCGGCAAGCCATTTGCTGACTGTGGTCTCTCTCTCTCTCTCTCTTTCAAACTAGCGTGCACCCAAGCGTGTTTTTCATAGCTGGAGTCTGTTACTGACGAAGACCTCACGATGGCACCTGGTTGGGAGAACACATTTGCTCATTGCTCAGCTGTGGGCTCCTGTGATGCGATAAAATTTTCTAAGCTAACAACAAACTAAAAACGCAGCACTGAGTATTACGGAAAGTTTCTCCTTGCAGAGTAAAGC
This sequence comes from Dermacentor variabilis, assembly GCF_050947875.1. Classification (NCBI taxonomy): domain Eukaryota; kingdom Metazoa; phylum Arthropoda; class Arachnida; order Ixodida; family Ixodidae; genus Dermacentor; species Dermacentor variabilis. The sequence continues at coordinate 29,201,454 of NC_134572.1, read as the reverse complement.
CAACCGAGGTGGAGGAATTGCTTCCCGAGTTACCTTCATCTTCCGGTGGCGCCACGCTGATGGCTGGCAATGTGGTTAAAGTACTTAGCGCAGTCCGTGGAGCTGCGCCAACTTTGTAATCTTTGACAATTCTAGATGCAAGCTGCGGCGCGGTTCTGAACCCGTCACACTCGTACATAAAAAAGATGAGGAAGAATGCGGCTACTTTCTTAAAACAAATGTTTCATGTGAAGCCATTATTTTGGTGTTCACAGAGGCCTCTGCCGTGGGCCTAGGCCCAAGGAACAGGTCACCTGGTTCAAAGGATGTGAGCGACTGAAGCATCATCGCATGGTACCTTGTGAACCCGGATCCACAGCGAGTGCGGTGACCTTCGTGGTGCGCGCCCAAGACCCGAGTGCTGAGCTGACTTGCCGCGCAGACAACCCAAACACGCCAAGAAGTGAGGTCAGTGGCTCTCTGAAGATGGAGGCGCTGTGTGATTTCCATTTAACTTTCTAGCGTGGGAACTCAACGTATTTGTAGCCATGGACAAGAGGCCCACAAGCGTGCGATGATGGAACGCTAACAGCCGCGCCACTAAACTTACTTCTTTGGTAATACATCTGACTCGTTCAGACTTCTTAGAGGGTTCGATCAAGATTGGGGTACGGCAACACGTGCGGCAGCTGTTTCCCCCACTGTTTTACATCTCTAGAGCTGATCGAAAATAAATTTTGCAAAACTTATGTAAATTCGTCTTCGAAGTGAGTGTCCCTGCTCACCTTCATGTTCATTATATATGCCTATGACTATTGCCGATCGTAGGAAAGAAGACATTTTTGTGTTCCAAGAAGAGTCACTTTTAGCCTGCAAAGACTATTCGCATCTCTTTCCATTTCTAAGAGAGGCTGGGTGTATGAACGTGGGGACGTACCGCAATAGCATTGTCACAGACGCTCAAGCGTAAATTGAAAAGAGTGGGGCTCAACACTCTGCCTTGTGGGACACCATGACTGGAGATATATCTACTTGTCGGGCTATTATCTGTAACGACAAACACAGATCTCCGTGAGGGATAGCTCCTAATCCACCTTGCCAAAACGCTACCACAGACTCATAATGTCTCGCTCTATGATGACGACATCTGCATATGCGCATCCGGCATGGCAAGGCCACAAGTGCACACCAGAATACAGAAAGTGGCAACTCTGACAGCGGCATACCTTCATCGACAAGGTGTGACAACTTCTACAAAATAAATGTGCACTAGTGGCATTTATACGAAAAGCGATGTCTTTCTACCCGGTGTGCATTGAGGGTCAGCCCATCGCGCATAAAAAAGCCCACAGGTTCTTAAGCGTTATTGTGGATCGTGACCTCACCTGGAGTCCGCATGTCTCATACATGAAGAGAAAGCTCATTTGTATTGCCAATATGTTTAAATGCATGCGTAGCTGAAAAATAATGGGGACCGTCCATGCGCTCCATGTTGCAGCTATACACGGCACTTTTCCTCGGATTCTTGCGATGTAGTCTTCCTCTTTTGTCCAACACATGCAAGGCTAATCTTGCACTACATAGCATACGAGACGAAGCACTTCGGACATGTCTTGGCCTCCCGTGATGTTCTTCGACAGCTGCAAGGATTGTCTTTGCACATGAGCATCCGATCCCCACTCATATAATCGGTGCGACGCTAACAGCGCACATTCGAGACTTTCCTCGGATACCATCCCACCATTTAGCCCATTTGCCAGTGCGAAGACCACAGCATACATTCTGTGGTATTGTGGCGAGACACCATGACTCGATACCATCTGGCTTCAAGCCTGCGAAACGCCCACTATCATCATTGTGGTGTCTCCGTAAAATTCATCTGTACCACTCAATTCGTGAGATTGCTAAGAAGGCGGACTTGTCACCGCTAGCCTTGAAGCAGTTGTCTCGGCATCTCCTCATCGAGCCTTATTTTGACCGCATCCGCATTTACACAGACGGTTCCACCAAATCCAACAGCTCTACCGGAGCAGTAGTTATTCTATCAGACTTTTGCAATTTAAATATTCGCACAATACTACGTCGACAGCAGCGGAACTTGCGGCTCTCCAAGGTTCACTCAAGTACATGCTCCAGCAGCCACCCAATCGTCGGCCATTTTCTGCGATTCCAAAGCAGCCTTACCAACTCTGCAATTTGCCCTACGTCATGGGTTACACGAGCAGCTAGTGCGCGAAATAAGGCACGCTCATAATCACCCGCTCAAGAAAGGTCACGACATTTCAGTGATTGCCAAGCCATTGCGGAAGTGCAATGACAGCGAAGATGAAGCTGGATGTTCGGCTCAGCAACAACATCTGTGGTTTCCTGTACCAGTTTCAAGAACTGATGCGGCACGACAACTTCAATCACTTGCTCGCCACATCACACTTCCGCGATGGAATTCAGCGAGTTCCACCAATCACGCTTTCAGTCTCTCGACCCTATCTTGCGACTTCGCTTGCCAGCTGGACTCTCCCGTTGCAAAACAACTTTACTATGTCGCATGTGGTTGGGCGTCGCATTAACAAATTTATATTCATTCCTTATAAGAATGCCAAACAGTACGACGTGCAATCTGTGCGTATGCTATGAGACTCTCGAGCACCTTCTGTGTCATTCCCCATCCTTTGACACTCAACGACATACTTTACAAGCGAAACTCAACCTGCTAGACAATGGAGCGGTCCCAGAACAAAAGATCCTTGGACCATGGCCTATGCGTTCCTGCATGCAAAAGGCCACGAAAGCCCTTCTGCATTTCTTGAAGGACCCTGGATTGTATGAACGCTTGTGACAGAGAAGATTCCTCTGCGACTGACTGTGAATGCCTGCCTATTATTTTTCCTTTCTCTCCTTATCTGTTCTTCCCTTTTCGCCCTCACCATGTATTGGGTTTCCAACTGGGCACGTCCTTAATAAACCTCTCTACCTTTCCGTCTTTGTTTCTCTTTCTCTCAGGGGACAAATTGCCGGCCTCAGTGGCCAGGCCTAACATGACTGTCGCTAACAGCCACCACCACCACCACCTCTTTCACACTTTCTCTTTAGATAACTTTCGCTTTAAAATTTTGGAACTGATATATTTTTTTCTCGCTTTCGACATTTCATACTTGAACTAATATTTCTCTGCGACAAACTTGGTAAAACGAAAACAATGAATATATCGCAGACTAATTCTAATCTTATCCTTTAAACGTTTTTTGCTGTTGTTGCCGTCTCTAGACCCACAATCATTTTTTATTCTCTTATTTGCAACAAATCCAAAGGCGCACCAACAAAGTTTCACAGAGATCCACGTCACCCATAAATGTTAGGAGAACGCCTGTCAGTGCTTAAAAAGAGTACTGAGCTCAGTTCACAACATAGAAAGCGGAAACGCATGCAAATGAGCCCGTGTACTCCTATATTAACTCAACCTGTCCCATGTGCTGTAATCGGTCCCTTATTCAGATCCTTCGTAGACTCTCCACAGCTGTCGCTTGCCCCATCTGACTTGCGTCCTTGAGCAGTGGCGCACCAACTATTTGTTATATATATATATATATATATATAGTCAGACTAATTTTTAGAAAGTATTGCGACTGCTACATACATGGAATGCCAATCGGCGATGTCCTCGCCTTTCTTTCGGGAGCCCAGAAATTCCTACGCAAAGTTCTATCGTTAACGGACACGCGTTTCTTTGCGTGAATTATGAACACCTCGTTCCCTGTTAGACTTCAAGCAAAGGCTTTAGCTGTGTCATAAAATTTGATCCGATCTGTTTCCAGGCGCTGTTCTCCTACCCACAAAGCCTCTTCGGCACTTCAAATATTCGAACGCGGTCGCGGCAGCTGTTTTTAAGTGCGAAGTGCAGCGCAAATATGAAATGAGGTGAAACGAGCTTCGGACAACTGAGCCCCATATTCACGTTCCTGTGAATCGAACATTCGGAGTTGGTCGCCTCACCATGCGTTCCTGCGTAGATTATGCCAACATTATTCAGCGACTGATAAATAATAACCTACTTATAACTTATTCGCTCCGATTTCGCCGAGGGGAGAATGACGCAGCTGTTTGAAGAACGAGCGCCTTCCGTTGGCTTATATTTTATTCACTACATTCCGGTCTTCGCTTTGAACCTCAATCGCAAGCATATTTATTCGGACCGTCCTTCTAATATTGCAACTTCCCTAAATCTCACACCAAGATATAACGAACGAAGTCACCAGCGCACTTAAAGAAGAGGCAGGTTGCTAAGCTTGGCCGAACTCTTTCTTCAGTACCCCGAGACTGACAATTTATTTCAATTGGCTGCTTCTCAAGCAGCTGGTGCTGCAAAAAAGGAAATTAACTGGAAATCAGGGCCCAACAAAACAAGCGCTCAGCACAAGACGACGACGAAGGGAACAACTTCTTAAGTTGACAGCGGCGAGACATAGCTCGTAAACCCCCAACTATTGTGTCTTTAGTTAATATAATAGTAATAACTCATATATACAGGCAGCACAGATCTGATATCACAATGAAGCGCACTAGCTTCAATTTAATAGAAATAGTATACTTCTTTTAACGCTTGAACAACGAATCTTCGTACCGTAGGAAATTTTTGACTTTCACTTTTGACAAATTTTTAACTCTTGATCACGAACCAATTCCTTTGTGCAAAACCATGTAATAGCCATTTCTTTCTAATCTTTGTTTTGCTTCGAGAATGCTAATTCTACGTGCTAACAATGTCTCCACACAATTCATACTCCCAATGTCCTCGATTCTCGCAAATAGGGCGATGAACCACGCATTTTCTTTTTTTACTGTTCCGCCGGCCTGTGTGGCCTCATTCGCGAACAGACTCTCCCGAGTGCTCCACTTGTCAGAGAGAGGAGTAGGTAGCGACGTCAAAGCTAGATGCTCCTGCAAGGTTTGAGCCAATCTGAGTGTTGAGATGCGCTTCGAGTGAGTGGCGAAAAATTTGGAGAATGCTTAAGCTTCGCCTTGAAGAGTGGAACACGATAGCGTTTCAAAGACCCCTCGCTGCTTTTCATGCTTCCCGGCAACTGCAGCTTATGTAACCATAATGTTTACCTGGAAACGCTGGCTGCGAACGCTATGCACGAAGGCGAGCTTTCTGGTAGAAGCGCGGCCTCTAGCGTGGGTCAATCTCCTTTTATTGATTCGTACTTTTCATGTTTCACTCCGAGAAGAGCTAACATAAAGGACATACACTGCCGGTGTTTTTTTCCATTAGATTTCTTTGTGAACTGCTACTGTCAAAATTCCGAGGAATAACCTTGTAAAGAATGAAACACAAAGTGTGAGCAAATTTGGTGATATAGCAGCTGTTGGGTTCGCGTGGTTGGGAGTTGCTTTTCCCGAGATTTCTGCGACAAGGGCGTTAATACTACGAGACGCGTGCGCCGAATCGGAGCCTCGCGGCGAATGGCACGTAGGCTCTACACAGAGCGGTAGTGGGAAAAGCTCTTGCGTACATGTGTGTTTCTCCTTTTTGCTCGGCCGCAAACAGCGTGGGCAAACATAGGTTTGGTTTGATTTGTTGCCTATGGGTATGGCTCAACCCGATACGGGGGTTCGAGAGGAGCCGTGCATCTTCCATATCGTCTCACCCGGTGAGTGCGAACGTCAAATCACACGATAAAAAAAAGGACACGCACTCAAAATAGGTGCAATGGTGCAAAAATGCATGGAATGTTTAAAAGGTGAACTGGACGACTACACGAACCAGGACGAGCGATTTGCCTCGTCGTGCTCTTTTGATTAGTGCTATCGCTCTGCCCAGCAATCACGACATACCAACGACAGTAATCGGACATACCAAATAGCCCATACCGCTACCCTTTTAACGAATATTGAGATTGTCAAAAAATCAGGTTGCCATCAACTGCAAGTGATTATGGAGGAGAAGTGAGAGGGGAAAGAAAGGTAGAAGGAAGAGATATTAACAATGAAAGCGTCTGGTTAGCTAAGCTACGCTGGAGGAGGGGAATGGAGGAATAGACAGAACTGATTGCATGATGAGATACGCGTAGCAGTATACGAGATATGATCACACATATCCATGAAATGTATATCTCATCACCGACAGGGCTGTAGTTATCTGTGTGATTGTACTTGAGAACAAACGGCGCAAATTCGTGCTTGCAATAATTTCTAATTTGATGCATAGAAGTAGGGCAAGCACAAATGGTTTCATTTGTGGTTTGTTTCCTTTTCAAGGTGAATGTTAAGTTAGCTCATTGCGAATCTACTTCCGCCTTGTAAATTTATTCAAAACAAACCTAATTACACAAAGCTTAAGCATTTACAGTTGCACAATAAATGACTTTTTTTTCTCCATCTGCAAGCCTACTGGTTTCCTCAAATGAAAGGGACTGCCTCGGACAGGTCATGCCGAATGCGACTCTCTTTACATGGTCTTTTTTTCTTGCTTCATATGCAAAGCTTACTTTTCGTAGAACATATGCCGTTTACTTCTCTGAGCTACATAGTCGCTAATCCTAAATAACATTTTCAGTCAAACTGGTCACGGATGCCTCAAGATTTTGTCACTTCGCATGGTCTATTGGTGCAGAACTTTACCGACCGGTGTCCACGTCAATAAAAAAAAGCAATAGTGAATTGTATATGCTCGTGAATAAACATTTTCTTTCGAATCCCACGCGCCCTGGTAATCGATGTAAGCGGATCTTTTTGTGATATTTTCTTTGTTTGATATTTGCTTTTAGCATGCTCAAGACGGCTGCACTCCTTGAGGATCGCATCGATACTGGTGACGTTCGTAAACCCCAGTAAATTGAAGGCGTCGTCAGCAATGCCTTTGAGGACGTGATTAACCTTATCGTCCTCAGACATGGTCGGGTCAGCCTTGGCGCAAAGGGCTGAACTGATCACTGGGCCTTCATTCCTATGCTGACTTAACCAAAATACTTGCAGATCGTGCGGTAGAAACCAGCGCCTGAGTTGCCTCTAGTAATTCTTTTAGGAAACTCTTGCCAGTATAATGTAGCGATTGTTTTCTTTCGATTCCTTGCCACTTTTACCATCCACCGTTCACGGCTGGCTGATAATGTTGATAACGTGGGCGGTGTGCCGCTCTTTCCCCCGACAAAGCGAGAAAACGAATGACATCGAAATACAATCGTTTACATTATATCTGCCTATGTTTCACGCAGTCGTTTCTCACGGGGCCATTTCGTAAGACTCCTGCTACAGGCTGGCTTGTTTCACCCGTAGCACAATCATTTCGCAGCTGTCAGAGCTAGGTGTGGCAACGTGCATTTGGGCCCAAACTGGGTCGCCTACTGGGTATGCCAAATCAGATGTGGTCTTTTCTCTCGGATTAGCTCTACTTTCTAAGAGAGCGATAGCAGAAAGTTATAGCTCAGCGAGCCAGCGGTCCAGCGGGACCACCGTAGACGCCAGTGCGCATGCGCGGTGACGTCTACGCTGGCCCTTTGGCCCGCTCGTCCGCTGGCTCACTGAGCTATAACTGTCAGCAGAGAGTTATAGCTCAGCGTACAACGCCTCTCTTTGCGGTCAACTTTAAACCTACTGGATTCAAGACCGTTCTCCGAGCCAAAGATGCTCGGACAGTGGCCACACCCGTCACTGGCACGAAACGCGATTCATGCACTAGTACACTACTTGAAGTGCACTGGCTTAGGAGAATGTTTGTGGTGTCCCTGTGCATCCTCCCACACGCACTCAGTGCTTACTCTATTTTTTAGAGCGCAGCTCTTTGGCGTCCGTTCCTGGATTTCGCGTCGTCGTCGGCGTTGTCGTCGGCCTCGTAACCAGCTCCGCCCCCCTTTCATCCCCCCAGCGCTAGCAGCGACCGACTGATACCGCTGGATGCCGCTGACGCCGCTAGAGTCAAGATAACGTGACTGCATAGAACACCGTCGCCGCCATGCAGAAAGAGGAGGAAAGGGTCCCCCCCCCCCTGTTCTTGTGTGGCGGATAGGGTGCTCTTCAGTTGCCGACGCGCCGGTTATTTCACGTAGGCCCCGGCACGTCGACGAATACGTGACCACCTTCCCACGGCTAGACCTGGTTCTTAGCGCTGCGGAAGCGAGGGTATCATATTGTTTGTGTCGGCATCGGCGGCGTTGTCCCTGAAACCAACTCCGCAGCTGGGGTTGACTCACTATCGGCGTCAGCGGCATCAGTCAGTCGCTGCTATCTCTTCCCTCCTCCCTTTATCGTGTTGTCCGCTTGCTGCGCGCGCTTCTGCCCCCATCGTTTGCCGCTGGGTGTACACGCCGCCCCCCTCCCCCCTCTTCCTGCGAGTCTCCGGTTGTCAAAGCGCCGGCTCGAACTTAATTCCTTTCTTCGCTCCTCCTCCAATGCAACCCCTGTGCGGTGGCAATCAGAGAGCCAGATCGGTGGCGGCGGATCTGTATATGTGCACCGCCCGAGCCGAAATTGCCGCTGCCGTTCGCCCTGTGCGGTGGCAATCAGAGAGCCAGATCGGTGGCGGCGGATCTGTATATGTGCACCGCCCGAGCCGAAATTGCCGCTGCCGTTCGCCACTGCGAAATTATCTGCCAGTTCTTTCTGAGCCATGAGCGAGACGACCGGTGGAAGTCCTCCGTCTGCTGCTGCTGCTGCTGCTGCTAAACGAGCTGCCAGAGCAGAGGCCCAGCGCCGTCGCCGTCAGAATCCAGAGGTGCGTGCCGCCGAAGCAGAAGCTTACCTAGTGGAGTCTTTGTTAAAGGAATACGTGTGAAAAATAAAAAAAAAATTCTGTGATAGCGCATACATGTGTTGCTCGATTTCTTTGCCTCAATCTACCGAAAAGGTGAAACAGCTTATTTGCTGCGCTCAAATTTCGCATTAGGAAGTAACGTAATCGTCGGTAATTTTTTCGTCTTTCTATTCCCCTTTACCCCACCCCTTTGTAGGGTAGCAAACCGGTTGCTCATCTGGTTGGCCTCCCTGCCTCTTGTGACCTTGCTCTCTCTCTCTCTCTCTCTCTCTCTCTCTATATATATATATATATATATATATATATATATATATATATATATATATATATATATATAGAGAGAGAGAGAGAGAGAGAGAGAGAGAGAGAGAGAGAGAGTTGTAGCTCAGCTAGCCAGCGGGCCCAACAGGCGAGAGCAGACTCGACTGCGCATGCGCGGTACATGCGTAGTGGCGTCTGCGATGCCACGCTGGGCCCTCTGGCTCGCTGGCTCGCTGAGCTACAACTCTCTAGTTTCTGTGCCACTGGTTGTGTACCATTTGTATTCATGTTCACCAATAGTATTGTGACCCCAATGGCGATAAACAAAGCTCTCGAATGTACATCGCCTTTTCGCAGCGTGATGCTTTGTCAGTGATGTTTGTAAGTTTATCACCGTGTCTATTCCAACAGGCTGCACAGACGTTGCCCGCGTAGAAACTCATGCACAGCCTTTGTAAAAAGTGCACAGCCTGTTATTACGCCCCTTCATCATATATGTCGTTCGGTGGTTTGGTCCGGTTCCTGCGGCGCTAATGACACTGGAGATCTCTGAATTTTGAGTATTTTCATTGGCCACTATGTTTAAACCTATGGCATATACCAGAGTAACTTCCTTAGTGAGCATGAAGTCAGCCAATATAGTCGGAGGCAACACAGCGCATATAGTTTTGACAGAGAGTTTACATCTCTTTATCATTCTACGTACATTAGTGTTACATATATGGCAAATATTTTTTTTCCTAAACAGTACTCGTTCCCATGAGTACATTTGGCCCTATCATTTCTTGCTTTTATAATTTGAAAGGAAAGACGCAGTCCTCAATACAAAGCTCGAGTATAGCGAAAGAATCGTGCCGCATTTAGTGAAGCATTTGCAAACTCTTAGTTTGCAAAGCACTAATTGACGGGCGATGCCTGTATTGCTGAGCTCCGTGCCTTCGAAACTAGCATTGCTTCATACGTGCACTTTCTTAGAGGTTCACCGTGCATAAAACAGATGCGGAAAAAAGTAAGAATAAATAACGCTCTTCGAGTGAACTCAAAGCCGGCAAAAAATAAGGCTACGTCTCGTTGAGCAATGAAACCACGTAGAGTTTCTTACAGAAGTTAACAGACGGTACTATGGCGCAACTGTCTACATGTAGAATCTTGTGTCTACGGATCTAGGTTGTTCAGCAAGCATGAAAATGATGCTTACGACATGAAATTAGCTAAACTTTGTCTTTATGACTTCGATCGGCTTTTTGGCTTTGCGGATTCAAAATATGCTACAAAAAACTGCATTTAAATAGTGCAGATAAAAATGATTATGGCTATGGGCACAAACTTATTGCTTTCGAGCGTCTAGATAAAGAAAGCATAATTTCTAAAGACCTTCAAACAGAGAAATGGTAATAAAAAACGCCACACGCAAATGTTATCTCACAAGAAAAAAAATGATGCAAATCTGTATACTAAACGTATTTCCCTTGGTAGCACAACGACGCGGTGGTGCTAAGGCTCCCTATAATAAATTTTTCAGCAAATCCTATGGGCAATCGGTTGTCTTTCATATCTAAAGAATACATTGTTGCGCCAAAAAAGGAAAATAAAGACTCGGGAAGGAAGAGCACGAAACGACAGATTGATCTGGCGTTTCGTACTCTTCCTTCCGAAGTCTTTATTTTCCTTTTTTGGCGCGACAATGTATTCTTTAGATCGCAACCAACTCGCCCAGCAACAACTTCTACTCAAATCTTTCATTTCCTGCAGCTTGCAGATGGACGGCGCTGCCGAAAGCGCGTGCCTGCTGCTGCATGCAATTTCTATGCTTAACTTATATTGCAAGTAAGGCTCTTAATTTGCTACAGGAGTTCCCAAGGGTTCATCACGTGACTATGGAGCTCTTTCAAAATTTTGCAGGTGTTCATCGTGTGCATCACTTCAAGGTCCTGTCAAAGCCAAAGCTTCGTGATTGTTGTATGTAGTAACTCCGCTAGGAAAACAGGGATGCCACGAGTTAGGAGATTTTTTTCTTCTTCATATCCTGCACTATCGCGTGAAAAGTATCCGACAAGTTTATTCTCACAGAGCAATTTCTCACTTTCTTAGGCTCCTCGAATTTTTCGAAGGATTTGTTCAAATTATTCTTGCATTTAATTCTCATAAACTTGGGAAAATGATAATCTTCATCCAGTGGCGTAGCCAGAAATTTCGGTCGGGGGGAGCTAAGTTGGAGCTCGGCCTCCTCCTTATAGAATTTGTCGAGGGAACAAATACATGAATAATAAATGCATCGCCATTACAAAGATCCTGCAAACGAATTCTGGAACGCTACGCACTGCCAAGACAAGTAAAATATCTATCTTTTCATAGAATAATAAACTCGTATCACCCGAAAATTGTGACTGAAATGAGTAGTATCAATTCTTTCATGTTTTTGTATATCTAATAAGTAAAGAAGATCTTACATGATTTTTAGAACTATATCAGTTCGAAACCAGCAAAGTAGTGCATGCCGCTAATAGGAAAAATGTAAAGGCCGTGAAATGAAGAAGTTGAGGACAAATATTTTAATGAAAGTTTGTCATTCAAGAACCTTGTTTACATGCTTGCACATTTGCAACGGCCGGGGAAAAATCTCAATGACGCTAGCCTTCGTTTCAATGTATTGCCCGGTCGCGTATTATAATTGCCCCGAAATGACAGTCGCTACAGTAAGCACATATAAAAAGCAGGAGTTCTGCAAAATATGCGAGGACGAGTCAAATGAAAGTGAGCCAATGCTAATATATGAAAAATGGGGTACTTTATTCCATGAGCATTGAGACATTTGTCCCACTGACTAACGAGTCGCGTGATTCCCTTCCGATAAAGCTCCTTGAGTTGCTGCTTCAAGAAGTCTGTAACTGACTCTTTCACGCCATCGTTCGACACGAATCTGGTTCTCTTGAGCTGTTTTCTTCAATTGGCCCAAATTGTGTGTGTGGCAAGACGGCAGGTCTGCGCTGTATGGTGGATGGTGCAGCGTTTTCCACTTGAACTTTGCCAGTTTTGCATTAACCACATCAACGACGTGGGGACGGGCATTGTCGTGGAGCAAGATGACCCCATTCGTCAATTTTTCCCGTCGCTTGTTCTTGATTGCGACACGCAGCCGATCCAGCGTTTCACAATATCGGAAACAATTGATAGTCTCTCCAGGTTTAGCAAATTCGATCAGTAATGGCCCCTGACGATCGAAAAAAAAGTCAACAACACCTTACCGGCGGAAATGAAGGCGTTTGCTTTATTTGGCATGGTGAATTCGAATGTTTCCACTGTAAGCATTGTCATCGTATTTCCGGCTCGTAATAGTGGCACCATGATGCGTCCCCGGTGATAATTGCAGACAAGAAGTCGTCAGTCTCATTGTGATGCCGCGTCAGATGAATCAAGACAGCGCCGAACCTCTCCATCTTCTGGCGGCGGTTAAAAATCTTTGGCATCCATTGCGAGCACAAGAGCCGATGACCAAGATGTTCATGAATTATGGTGTGAACCGAATCGTGACTATGTTCACAGGCTCTGCCAGTTCATCGATGCTTATCCTCCGTTCTTCTTCAATGAGCTCATCAACCTTTGTAATTGTGTTGGGGGTGATTGCATGGTGGCTTTATCCCGGTTTTGGACCATCTTTGCAACTTTCGCGTCCTCCTTTGAAGCATTTGCTCCAACGCTTCACAGTGGCCAATGAAATGAATGTGCAACGTACACGGCAGCCATAGGGCGACTTCTTTTTTGGGGGGAAACACCTTCAGCTGTCAAAAACTCCACGACCACACGCTGTTCTACCTTTGAAGCGTCCATTATGTCACGCAGCCATGTTCAACTCGATGTATGAGAGCATTCAAAATCATTTATCCTCAGCCCTGCGGGTCACGTTTCTAAATGAGAGATGCCTGTGTGCTACGCGCATGCCTCGCAGATAATGAACCGAACCGTTATTGCGCAGGATGGTCGGCTCACTTTCATTCGACTCGCCCTCCTACATTAGAAAGGTGAAGTTACAACTCGTTAAAGGCAAGGAGTGTCACTGGAAACAAAGTTCACTGCCCGTATAACAAAACTTCGCAACAAGATATTTAAATATACGTATAAGTCTCCAATAGATCTACGTATATATAAAAAGGTCACTGTATGTAATGCGTCAAACAAGGCGAATAAACATGCTGTGCAATCACAGTTTACAGAATCCAACGGCCCGTCCCCCTTCATCCACTCACCCCTGATGCATCGCGCACGACGAAAGACGCGCGCTTCCTCCCCACTTTTCCCCCTTGCGCACAGAAGACTGAGCCGCCATCGTCGGCTCACCCATGCTACCCCCGTACGCCTTATTTATTTTCTTTAGGAATACTGCAGGCCTTATAAGGCCCAGTCAGGAGGGGAAAGGTACATACCAAAAAGAAAACACAATAGACTGACCAAGTAGTAAAAGCTCAGGCAAAATGTAATAGAAAGTAGAAATTCACTCGCACATACATCATGCGGCGCGCGGTCACGATGTTATCGCATAGGACTTTATACGGAAATTGAGGGCGACGGCGACGGCAGGAATGCGCCTGGAGTGTCCATATAACTGCTATCGCACTAATATAACTAGAGTATCGGGCAACTGAAGCGTCCTGTGGCCCTTTGCTTTCCACCAAAGAAGAAGTAACGAAATGGAACTTTCATAACGCGCCTATTCGCTGCGCCTCAACAATGTCTTTTTTTTCTTTTGTGGGAAGCACCGAAACAAAAAAAAGCGCAAAGGAAAGCATGCGGCCACAATCAAATGCTTACTTCGGGCACCTAATGTGGCTACTGAAGGATTATCGAAGAAAACGTGAGACGCTTGGCCCACAGAGAACCATACGCATACCGCTCGGTATCCTACACCGGCGAGACAAGACTTTCCGGAGAGGTCACGCTCAAGCGAACGCTAGAATAGCGAACGCGTTGCAATCCGTCGACTCCCCACAGTGATGGCGCTGAGCGACCATTGTTTCTTTGGCTCGTCTGTTAGGCAGATAGCTTCCAAAACTCTGCCAGGCCAAAATCCACTCGGCCAGACAAAAACAAACGCGCACCGAAGTGTGCCGCGCGGTGGTCGGGGCAACACGACAAAAACGCATGCGCTCTGTTTGGCTCTGGCAGCCCACAGATATCGAGAACAAGAAAATTGAAGAGGATCAATGTGTCCTCGTGACTAAAAGTCAAAGTAGAAAAATAAATAAGAACGTATAGTTACATTTGCTGGATTTAGTGTCTTGACATGGATACTTTGGCACAGATTAAAAAAAATATGACGATATTCTTTCTATGACATGACGGCACAAATAAACCACCACAAACTGGCTATCGGTCCAGATATCTGTATAACCATGATTATGTGAAGAAAAATAAAGCACTTGCACTTGCAACAAAACAGCGCTTCGTCTCATCGGACCTCGCTGCGTGCTTTGACAACTTGTCTTCTAGTGTGTTGATTTGGCTCGTCTCGTTGTATGGTCCGACGTACGACTTTTGAAAAGTTAATGCACCTTTCGGGTCAAATCTTTATAACGATATTCAACCCACAAAGTTCCGGAATTGAAAATCTAAAGCGCGAATTTGGAAATGTCAATGCACCTTTCGCAATGGGCGTTTTTGAGAACATTACACCCATAAAGTTTTGGAATTGAAATTCATGCGCTCCATAGATGCCACGACCTCCGCGAGATATCGCGACGAGCCAGCTCGCCATCAAAACGCCCTTGAAATTTTGTGCTTGGATGGGGCTCCTTGCGTTATGTGACTCCCGGTGCAGTGCACTGTCGCGAAATCTAGCCCGCGTTTGCAATGTTCGCACTGAAATGTCTTTTCGAGCTGAAAAAGACCAGACAAAATCCAGAATGATTTCCGGTGCCGGGGGTTGTTTTGGTCAGCAGTGCATGACAACCCGAAAAAATTTGGGGGGGGGGGCTGAAGCCCCACAAGCTCTCCAGCCCCCCCCCCCCCTTGCTACGCTCCTGTCTCCATTTGTATAAAAAGCGTTTCGGATGCTTACAGCAGTGGCAGAAAATAAGCGCATATATCTTGCCGCTTACACGAAACAGAAGGCCACTCCTAGTTGCCCTGTAAGAGATGGCGGTACAAGTGCACGGTTTTGTCCTGTGTACCCGTAGCGGCGTCTTAGTGAGGCTGTTGGATCCGCCTTAAGGAGCACCCCCCGCCCTCTGCTTTACAGCCCCGCAGTTCAAGCAGCGTTAATCTTCGTCAGCTGAAACCACTTAGACCCGATGTTATCCATTAAGTGCTTCTGTGTCATGTACGCCGGAAGTATTAGCGCCGGACGCCAACCGATATCACTGTTGTGAGTATTCAGACTCCCTTGATACTCTTATATAACGGCTCTCAGGTTTCACAGCCGCTCTCACCAGGGCACGCGAAGCTTCTTGCAGCGAACTCTCTGTAAGCAGTTACACAACAGATATACTCTTGCACTTCCGCCACCGGGACTCCGAGTGGCATTGACAGACGCTCGGACATGAATTGAACGCAATGCAGACTAGAACAAACAGCCAAGAATACAGATCGGATGAAGCTTGGTTCAACTATAGCTTAAGTAGCACCTACATCGTTAGCTGAATTGGTAGTCCCAGTGAGGTCGCAGTGGATCGCACGTGTCACAACATGCCATTCCGCTTGCTTTCCTTGCCCTAACTGAACCTTAACCTTCTAGATAAATACGGCACAGAGATAGTTCCACATTTACAATTCGTCTTTCGTGAGATTGCAACTCCCGTATTCCCAATGACCTCGGGTTACAATTAGAGTGATCTCATACATATTTCGTTGCAGTGTAATGTTCAGTTCAATAAAAGCCAACTCTACCAAGAAGTTTTCCATTTGGTAGTTGCGACACTTACAGATATTTCATCATCATCATCATCAGCCTGGTTACGCCCACTGCAGGGCAAAGGCCTCTCCCATACTTCTCCAACAATATTTACTCATGGCGTTTAGTGATGGGAACCGGTAGAACGTTCCAAGCACGAAAGCGATGTCCCCAGTTTCAAGAATAGGTTCTAAAATAATTTAAAAATTATGACGTATCTGGCATAACTTCTACATTTGGCTTTAGAAAAAGAGAATCGCCAGGCTACATTTTGCACAAAAGGTCTAATAATCAACAACAAAACCCTCAACACATTGTGAAAGTGCGAAGAATTGTGCCAGTTTACGCAATTCTGACTTTACAGTGGAGGTATTAGAACCTCGCTGGATTTCTCTTGACGTCCACAGCTTCGCGGAGCTGGGGAAGAGAGAGCTGAGAGAGAGTGAAAGCAAAGTATAAAACTAGCATCGCGCACCATAGCCACGCGGCGAGGGTGGGGGCAGCCTAGCGGGGGAGAAGTAGCGGCGCGGCGGGGCACAGGTGGTGTGACATCATTGCGCTTGGATAAAAACCCGCGCGCTCACTTCGGCCGTCCTTTTTCTCGCAGTAGAAAAAAAAATTATCCGTCGCTGTGCTATCGGAAACATAAGAAAACAGCGGAGCTGCGGGAATCGCAGCAAAAGTTAGACTAAGTGCGTCGTTTGGCACTACTTTCCTGGCCTTCCCCCAACTCCACTGGTTTCTGGTGTTTGTGATAGAAGAGCCAGGCATACATTTTTATTATTATTTGGTTTGAAAAGGTATATACACTTTAAGAAGAGAAAGAGAAAGCAAGAAGCAGGCTAGCACCTGCCTAAGGAAGGGGTGCAATGCCTGCCTGCTCTTCAAGAAGGCGGAGGAGACAGACACATATAAATGAAAAATGGGAAGAATGAAAGGAAAACGAGAAAAGAAAATAACAAAATGACAACTCTGAAAGGCTTAAGCAGAACAATGACAAAAGGTAGAAAGCTGTTCTAGGGAACAAGATATAATGAATAAAAGAATGCTAGGTACCACTAATCACTATTAAATGAGTGCTAAAAGTAGCAAAAATAATGTCGGAGGTCTCGTCACTAACAAACAAGAAAAACTAGAAACGCGAAGTCATGTCAGAATCTTTGAGAAATTTCAGGAGGGCGCGTTGAGCCCGTCGGGCCTAGACGCACAACCACTGGACAACAGTCATTGCACTGCAGCCAGAACGTAGCAGGAAAACTCGCAAATATTTTGTTAGTTATTTTGCATAGCATCTTAGCTATCTTCACTCCATATGTTGCGCTGAGTTGTAGTTAACAAATCTCTGGAACAGGACAGATAGCGTGGGAACACGATGTAAGATTTCTGACAATTGCGGCACTGAGCTTCAAAAATCTCTATATGCAAGATCGTTTGGACAACTACTCTCCCAATGTCTCGCCGTTACTTACATTTACCCCATCATGCATTTACCACATCATGGTCAAGACTGTTGCGGCCATCATGCTCTAGGACATACGTCTCAGCGCGTTGAAAAGCTGATTTACTGTCTGAACAGGCCTACAAATGCAAAAGGAACTCGCGTAAAGTACTTTTAATTTGAGAACAACGCTCGCCGGAGTTCTCTGCCTCTTTCAGATAAACGTACTTGTTTCAGCGCTGCATGCTTTATCCTAAGAGAAGAAGAGGCAATGAACTTGAGCAGGTAATCCAAGCTATCCGTTTACGTAGATAATTCCCCGTGAATGAACCTGGTTCATGAGACGCCGTCAGCACAAATCTCTTTTGGAGCATTTTCTTTTATGCAGTGAATGATAAATTGAGCAAGGCGTTAAAAGTTTTCTGGCGCATCTCAAGTAATTGCAGGATGCCCGCGTGAAGTTGTGCGTGCCCTACGAAGGGGGTAAAAGCGTACAGCGCGAGAAAATCAATTTTCCGTGCATGGATGCCTTTTCTGCATTCTCCGCCGCGTTTCCTGGGAATCGCTTTCCCAGGGCTGTGCATGAAAAATATTAAAATACAAAACATGTCTCGATCCATCGCGCCTGTCAAGTTTTCGCAATGCACATTACACATTCTCCTCGAGCAGCTGTGTGTGGTCATTCAGGTGGAAACTGCATATAAAGGAGCCTTTCTGCGCTCGACGACAGTATACTAAGTCCACCAAGCCTGCTGCTTCTTTTTTTCTTGCTGTATAGCACCACCTGCCTTCGTTTTTGCTCGCCTAGCTGCCAGCGGCACTGAAGCGAGGAAAATAGGCAGCAAGCCGTTTACGCACTTTACCCAAATCCTTGCCTACGTGGACGCCTGTGACGGCGATCGGATCCTATAGATATCAATTACGCGGAAGTTCAAGGCACCACCTTCGTTGGTCTGAGTGCCTGTCAGCATTCTTCAGTCTATTTCTTTCTCTCCCACTCCATCTCTCTTTCTTGTTCCTTTTTTTTCTGTGCAACAGGGTACTTGTTCTGTCAAGCTCTTTCATGAGTCGTATGCAATTATGTTGAAAGTGCTTCGTGCTGCGAGGAACTTTAGCCCTATGTATACCCGTCTAGAAAGCGCAAATACAGCGTCCCGGAGTGCATGCAACTTGGACGAATACCAAAATATGCTGGGCTATTTCAAGGTGCATCGAAAGTCTCGTGCCAGTGCCGCGGTGCATGCGTGGAAAGCAGCTGCAACATTTTCTGCGTATTTCCTTTTCTTTTGTTTCATGTATTTCTACCTATATGTTCGCTCGTTCACCTAAGAATGGCCACGTTACGAATGTCATAGACGTATTGTCACGTGGAGTGACGTATGGAGAACACAGTAGCAATACTGTGAAAGACAAAACTAAATTTTATTGGGCGAACCTGTGCCCACAAAAACAGGTTACACTTATAGCACAACGATAGCGGCGAACACGGTCGGCGATCGTCGAAAATCTGATGAGCGGGTCGAGCGCGTCGGCTTTTATAGATCAATCGTCATATGTCCCAGACCCATGGGACCCGCGCGCCTTCCACAAAGTTCTACATTATTCGCGTCGCGCACACATGCAGTCAGATTACACAAGGTTCGGTCACAGACACTAGATGGAACCATCGATAACATACCAGAAGCTCGACTTTCTTTTGTATGCGTCGTGAAGCCCTTAGATCCAAGACGGACTTCGTGCGCCGATACCTACTCTCCGCCTGTCGGCGTGCCGCACGCAGCCTCTCCAGTTCCATGTCCAAGTCTGTTCGCCTTGCTGACCTTGTAAGCGAGCAGATGGATGTTTTCAATGCCTCTGCGATTGCTTCTTCTATAGTGTGTGAAAGGCCTTCCCGACATGTGTCATCCATATCCTTCTTATACTTTGACCAATCAACTGTACGCAAGACAGTAGAGGAGCATTGCTCAACTCCTCTAATCTTTATGTATGTTGGAATATGGTCGCTTCCACGTGTTTCTATGTCTGTACACCATTGGACGCTCGAGGCAAAGCGCCGTGACACCAAAGTTAAGTCCAAGCAGCTACTATAACTCGTGCCTCGCAGAAATGTAGGGCTGCCGTCATTCACACAGCACAAATCATGGTCGGCAGCAAAGGAAGCAAGGCTCTTGCCTTTGGAGTCAATTTTAGTGCTTCCCCATAGCTGGTGATGCGCGTTGAAGTTGCCTGTGATAACCCATGGGCCATTGTTCATTAGTAATATTTTCTTATGTCGTTCGCCGTCAAAGTGACCCGCTGGGGATATGTAGGCTCCAATTAGTGTAAAGACGCATTCTTCTTTTGGATATTTAGGCAGACATATTGGTTGTCGTCATGAGGCTCTATCGCGTTAGCGACATATGTTAAGTCCGTGCGGATGTAGATGATCACTTTCGTGCTCGCACCGCATGTGAACGAGGCGAAAGATTCATAACCGGACCGTCTGAGTGGAGAAGATGTATTTGGTTCGCAAATGACCAGTATGGGGAAGCGATTTGTAAAAATGAATTGGCGAAAGTCTGATATACGGGTCCTTAGACCCCTGGCATTCCACTGAAAGATCGACACACTTTTAAGTTCAGTGCGGAAGGAGACTATTGGACTATGGAAATTAATTAATTGATCATTTGTTTCGATTTCTTGTGCAAGTGCAGGTCGTTGAATATTCCAACTGAAGGACTGAAATTATGCCATCTGGCAGAGCGATGTTTTGAATTTCTGTAGAACTTAGATATGATCACGCGGGAGAAATCTGGGCCAATGATACAAATAAAGCTCTAGAAATGACTTTGCCTTCTGGTTACATTTTTATTTCGTTAATATTTATTATCTCAAGAGGCAACTTATGGAGCTCTTCTTTCCTTTAGAAAATAATTTGTCACCGTTTATAGTACGGCACTTATGCCATAGTTAAATGTCTCGATGGGATGCACCAGTCAGAATTGGGTTGCGTGATTTTGATTGTGTTATCATAGATTGTTGCCCAATTACAAACCGTCGTTAGCGACGAAAACAGAAGCAGTTACATACGTGCGCAATTGAGTGACACGCCGCGCCTCTTTGACGTTGTGCCACCGTAACATAACTTTTGAAAGTCTTCCTTTTCAGACACCTAGAAAAAACAGCTCTCATTCGGACCTTATGTGATCTTGTGCCATTTAGGTAGCTTAATAAAGTGCTAGGAAAATTGGGGGAATCAACGAGCACAATTTCTAATCACCTATACCGACACAATACCAAGTGAAGCTAACAATAAAATAGGGTGAATGGAAGAGCATTCCTTGTTTTCCAGCCCTTGTGCAAGCTTCCTAAGGATAAACTACCAATATGCCTTTGAACCTATTGCAATAACTCGAAGTTATCGCAATGTGGCCATATGACAATGACGAAAGCATCAGCATGCTTCTCTTTCCTTTTTTTTTTCTGTTCCGCTATTCGTCGCTTTAAATATGCGCGCAACGCTTGCACACTTTTGAAATATAAATTTATGTTTGGAAACACCCACACCAGAAACAATGAACGCACCGTGCCTTATCACATTATTCATTGGTGAAAGAGTTCGGAGTTACAGAAGGCTTAGTATAAAAAAATAAATATAAGATTTTCGTGTACACCGCAGTGACAGCCACGGTGTCCTGCGGGCCGCTAGATCGATTGTTGAAACGCAGCCCGCGGCGATAACTGCATTTGCGGACATTTCAGGAAGTCCTCCATAAAATGTGGCGCCTATGCGCGCTTTGCTTCAGGCGATTGCACACTTTGTTATTTATATGGAAAGTTAGAAAATTTAAATGCGGCCGAAGTATAACTTCGGTGCGACGTGTCCTCTTCAGCAGAGCGAGAACAGCTTGTTCTGAATATATATATATATATATATATATATATATATATATATATATATATATAGAAGATGGCAACAACGCGTACCAATCGCCTGTCGACATCCACGTCGTTTTCTTTTCTCAATATACAAACAAACTGAGGCCTCCCTTCTATCCTTTCAGAAGTTCTATATGCAGGAAATACCAGTCCACTTGTGCATTCACTGCACAGGTTTTAACAGCGTTCGGTACATCATATTTTTTTTTCTTTTATACCTGTGGCGCACAACACCCTACATTCGTGTTTCGCCGGTGTTCAGTGCGTTATTCTTTTTAATTTACGGGAGATTTATTTACATCTACGCCATTTGGCTTCAGCGACAGAAAAATAAAAACATACAAAACACGCTTCGCACTGCTTACACACAGGTAAGAAGCTGAGATATTTACACGTCACGTTACTAGTTCAGACGTCGTTGCTGGTTTACAGGAGGCGCTGCTACTCTCACAGCCAGGCATCCTCGAATTTTTCCTTGGGACATTGAAATGCAGCATACAACGTATTGTAGGAGCGTCGTGCAAGATACTTGAATTTTTTTCCGGTATAACGTGTTCCGCATTTAAAACAGCCTTTTCTCATCTGCCCTTGTAGCAAATTGAGAGTGAATAGCACAGTAATGGAAGCAATCCTAAAATGGATGGATGGACGCAAAACTTTAATAAGGTCCTGAGGTACGCGACTCAGCGCGCGTACCTAAAAGAAATCCTAAAAGAAATCCTAAAAGAAATGTTTTTATTTATTTGTAAACGCTCCAACACCGCTACATTAAAATAGTGCGAAGCTTTATCTCGACAGTTTGCTTCCACGCCATATTCGTCACGGTGAAATTACGTTTAAAACGAAGCTTTCCGTGTCTCATCCTCCCACTTATCGGTTGCTTGCGGCTGGCTGCCACCTGCTGGCTGCTGCCTTGCGCGATTGCCTTTCCCGCGCATAGTGCAAACTACAGGGGTCTATAAAGTACGAAGCAATGTGACCCTGGGCGCAGATGATTCACACAAGCGTAGACTTGAGCTGAATACGTGGAAAGACGTGGGAAAGCCTCGCTTCACTTGACACAAAAGTAAAGAAACCTATTACAGCAAAATTCCTATTTCGCTAGGTGTTGGCATTAATACTTTAAAACAGTGAGATGAAAAAGAAATTGCGAAGGATTTCTTCACATCTCAAAGGGCGGTTGCTACGCTGTGCTTGAGAGAAAGAAAGATGGTTGATCCCTCTTTCATTGGAATCGGTAGAACACGAAAATGAAGCGTGTCTTCAGTGAAGCTGTTGCATGTTTGCTTCATAAAGCCACGGTCAGCTGCAGCTGAAGGTCCACGGTTTGCGGGTCGGGGTGCGTTCGCCGCATTGACGCCTTCAGTGGCGGCAATGACGATATTCTGGTCCCAGATGGGCCAGACACTAAGAATGTCCACCGAAGATGGATTTACATACGTAAAGAGCAAAGCGCCAAGCTCACCGTTCTGCAGGGCTGTCTTCACGGAGATCGTGACTCTGGGCTTGATCACAATCGCGAAATCATTTTTGCGGAGTCGAGGCATAGCGATGGGCCGCCATTTCTTCGATCCCGCTGCTTGCGAGAGCTGAGGGTTGGACTTTGCAGGATCCGGAGGCACAGAAACACCGGCACTCAAGGAGAGTCTGTTGACCGCCAAGGTGTTCGAGCGTTGCTTGCGTTTACGAACTGTCACCAACGATAAAAGGCCTTCATTCACTATCTCCTCCGTCGGAGTGGAAGTTTCAAGCGAAGATGGGGCTTCTGCGACGATGTCTGACCATGTCATCGACCCACGCCAAGCAGAGGCCGCCATGGCGGCCGCGGAGAACGATGGAGATCGAGTCCGGGGCGTTATGCTCAGTTGGGTCAAGTGGCGGAGACAAAAATAAGACTAACAGGCCCAAAAAATGGCGCACCTGGTCCAGAGCGGTATCTTCAGGCTCCGGGTGATATTATCCGTCTAGTAGAAGCAACACTTCACGGGGTCCGCTGGAATTTTTGATAAACCGGAGGAAAATTGGCAGAGCCGATGTGAGGCGCGTCCACTCGCTCTGCACTCGCAACGGTCCTCCTCTGCTAAGGAACGAGCACTTTGGCTCGGCTTCGTAGTGTCTTGGGCAGCCATTCGGGTTGCGACACGCTCGGCTTCAGGAATGCGAGTGGCAGAGTTCACAGCGTGCGCCACAAACGCGCCAAGGCGTTCTGCTTCACGCTGGCGTGTATCTCGCCGGACCGAGCGAGATTCGCCCGTCGACGTCATGACCTTTCTGTGCCGTTAAGTGCAGTTTTCTTAGTTAGTGCCATCGCAAACGAAGCAGTAGGGGGTGTGTAAACACTGCTGATGCATGTTGAAGTTGCACTCCCTAGATGAGGAGGCGTCACAGGCTAATTGGGCACGAAAGACAAACCATGTACGGAAACTGCGTCGTCACCTCAGCAGAGAGCCTACACCGCCTACACCAGGCTACACCGCGTTGAAGCCTCCGCTACGCTGAGAGTTGGCAATCGTTAGTGTCATGATGCAGTACTTCGCTTCACCATTCCTCTTCATTCTCTCTCTCTCTCTAGATGGCCGTGCCATCCCTGTCAATAGAGAGTATTATTTACGGGTTCACGCTGACGTGGCATTCGTTAAAGGAAGTTGATTATTAAATAATTATATAATTAGGACTAACTGTGTAATTAGGTGGAATCCAAAAATAAATCTGAGTGTCTCGAAGCGACGGCAAACAAGATTACGATGGTTCTGTTCAGCTACGTGACATTCTCATATCTTTAAATCTTAGTACATAATAGTTGGGGAAATATGTGCATTTAGACACGCACGAGTGTATCAACTTGGGTGAGTTGATGCATGTGTACGACCGGAACAGCCGGATGGAGAACGAAAACCTGTACAGTGGTCCTAATACACGAACACGTCCTTTCTGAAACAGCTGCATTCTGAAGTGCACAGAAAATGAGAGTATGAGGTAAAACTCGCTCCTTATGATCGATCAGAAACAGTGCGGAAAGGCGCGAAAGTGTTTAGAATGTGTGTTGAAGCAACACACCTGATGTGTTTAGGAGCAACTGGGAAAATACATCCTTTGCACCAAAGCGCGTCGCTATACGAAAGCGACAATATTGCCACGAATACAAAGCGCGGATAGAATTTAATGTAGATCTGTCTCTTGGAAGTTCACGGCTTCGAACCGTCTTTTATGAAGCGCTTTGCAGTACTGACCAGTTCATTAGGCAGTAATCGATACGAATGCGTCTGTGGCGAATTCGGGGTAAACAGGCAATCAAGCACTGGGAAAACGCTTCTCTTCTTTGTCTGGGGCCTTCCGTTTTGTGAGATTGTTTTACCTGGCCTCAATACGCTATCATCAAACATCGCCGCGGGATCAATTAGAAGCGACTGGACACATAGGGGAATTGCAATTGCGAAGAAGCAGGCCGCACACAGAAAAAGAGGCGATGGAGGGCCTGGTGTATCATGCCACAGGCGGGCACGTTGAGAGGATCGAATCAATGGCCTGCTTGCATTCGCCGGACTTGTATTCTTGGAGAACGGAAAAGTAGAAAAATACATAGTCAAGAAGTGGCAGGGACTGTCCGCTTGTTTATAACTGTTGATTAGACCCGATGGCAGATTTGGATTGGAAAGCAATCCCTAATATCTAGTAACGGCTATGTACGCGAAAGTTCCATTCTTCACCCTGATGAAGCCTACGATTTATTCTCTGAGACGAAACCGGTACGTGACGCTGTTTTTGGTAAAAGAGAGGGGGGGGGGGTCTCTTTAATGGATCGTGAAGATATTTGCTTAACGGCATGCCTATCATGCTACTCGAGATGGATAGAACGAAAATTGAAATTATGTGCACAGTTAACAATACAGCTACACAACACAAAACAGAACACTCAACACTCGAATAAAGTGTTTGATTTAGTCTAGTGTCTCTAAAAAACCCATCAAAGTGCATTCGCTGCTCGAGATGCTCAGGTAGTGACTAGTTCATGGGCCGAGATCGTGTCATTGCTCAATGAATGACAGTCTTTGTTGAAAGTTGAGTGCGAACATTAAAGCCGTTCTATGTAGTGCAAATAGTCTGCAATCACAAATTAGGCAGGCTAGTAGGTCTTCCCGCACTTTGCACGCAAGGCAAAGTTGTGGCCTTATCCGTATGTTGTAAATTGTAAATATGTTGTGTTTGAAACGTTTTCACGAATTCGCTGTAGATGTTTCTAACCGTGCCTTAAGGCCACATGGCACGTGAAACTTGCCCAGAGATTGTATATGCATTACGTCCATACTGATTGACGCTATTACACAGTGGTTATGTTTTTAGGCTGTCGGCAAAATTTTCTGCAGAAATATTAAGATATATTTGTGAGTCGAAAACGGAACAATGAAACCTCAGTTTCTAGTTCTTATTTGCGTACGGGTTTAGTTAACTGATATCTGAATACAATGGTTTCTTAGGAGAGGTAATGCCCACTTTTATCGGGTATGTCAGTTTTTAACACCCATTTCTGGGCTTTCTCCAGATCGCGAAAACTGTGCAGCGTAAAAATGTGACAAAGGTGATAATCGTTACTGATAATGATGGTGATGAATATAATTTATGCTTAGCCGCACTGATGATGACGACGATAATAGTAAGACCAATTATTATTATTATTATTATTATTATTATTATTAATAATAATATTATTATTATATTTCGATTTATCGACCACCCTCATGCAGCCTTTCACGGTTTCTTGTTGAGCTTGAAGAAGCTCTGCGGCAGTGGAGCTCAGTGGACCAATTTTGCTTGATCGGAGACTTGAATATCAATATTTTAGGCCTTGAAAATGTGGCTGTTTGTGATTATTTATCTACGTTGTCCGCTTATGGTCTGGAATGTACAATTGCAGCTCCTACTAGAGCGGAATTAGTTAATAATAGCCTAGTGCAATCTTGTTTAGATCACATAGCGGTCAGAGCTCCCAGCTGTTCATTTAGGTCATGTACTATTCTACAACGGATGGCGGACCACTATTTTGTAGCATGCCGTCTTGTTTTACCAGACGCGTCTGGAACGTCATCGGTGAAAACTGGATCTGGGCAGCGTAAATGCCTTGTCCCTACTGTTAATCAATCCAAGCTTGATAACCTTATCGTTTCGTTTGACTGGGCATCCTTAACGAAAGAAGATTCTTCGGGCAAAGTATATGAAAGGTTTTGTATGCAAATGAAAAAATTTGAATTACGTTGCACACGGCTGATAGCTAAGCCGATAAGAAAGGGTCACTGCTGCATGAACACGGAAATTCTTGCTTACATTTCGTATCGAGATAACTTGTGGAAACGCTGCAAAAGAAATACCAGAAACCAAAGACTGCGATTAGAATACAAAGCGGCAAGAATTAGAGTTGTTGCTCTTCTGCGTGCCGCCAAACGCCGTCACTTTTTTTATAAATTCCAACAATCTTCAAATAATTTTAGCAAAACTTGGTCTTTGGTAAATCATCTCAGAGGAGTGAGTTCCAATAACTGGTCTATTTTCGGTGCTTTTCAACAATCTCCCACAGAAGTGGCTGATGCTTTCAACAGGCACATTGTTAAAGCGTCGCAAAGGGCCGTCTCTCCATATACAAGCACTCCGCCGTTAAGGCATTCCGCATCTGCGTCGGCTTTTCTTCCGAAAATTTTGAGGGGTGATCTGGAAGAAATTATTTTCAGTTTCCGTCCTAACAAGTCCCCTGGATATGATGGAATTTCTTTACACACCATCTGAAGGAATTTCAATGCG
This sequence comes from Dermacentor variabilis, assembly GCF_050947875.1. Classification (NCBI taxonomy): domain Eukaryota; kingdom Metazoa; phylum Arthropoda; class Arachnida; order Ixodida; family Ixodidae; genus Dermacentor; species Dermacentor variabilis. Next base: position 29,174,439 of record NC_134572.1, on the reverse strand, counting down.
CTGTCAGATATTATCCTGCATATATTGAATGGTTTTTGGAAGGCGACGAAAATGTTTAAAAACTGCAGTTGTTGTACCACTACACAAGTCAAGGAAGAAAGATAGCATTGAAAACTATCGGCCAATTTCTATATTACCGATTATTGCTCAGGTCTTAGAAAAATTTATTTTCCACACTATGTCTTCTTTTCTTAATCGACAGTTTGGCTTTATTTCAGGGCGTGGTACTGTGGCACTGCTTGAGGAATTTTCAGATGAACTGTTCTCGGCATTCGATCAGAATCTTTTCTCATGTGCGCCATTTTTAGATGTAGCGAAAGCGTTTGACACCCTGAATCATCAAATCTTGTTAAGTAAACTGCATTTTGGGGGATTTCGTGGGACTTTTTACAAGGTTCTTGAAAACTACTTGAGCAACAGATTTCAGGTGGTCTCTACCGATGATAAGGGCGTATTTAGTTCTGAGCTGCCGGTAAAAGCTGGAGTTCCTCAGGGGTCCATTTCTTCGTTAAAGACTTCCCTTTGGCAATTTCAATATGTTCTGTGTTCCAGTATCTGACGACACTGTATTATTAGCAAAACACCTTTCTTATAAAACGTCCACTGAAATGTTGCAAAATAACGTGTACAAAGCAATGCTTTGGTTTTCTAATAATGGAATTGTTGTAAATGGCCCAAAAAAGAAAAGTTGTTTGTTTTCGCTCCCCACTTAATTCTACAGTTATTAACATGCCTCTCTACTTGCATGAGTCAGACTGCATTCATTGTAAATGTGCGCCAATTCCATACGTGGATTTTGTTAAATATCTCGGAATCAATTTCGATAGTAATTTATCGTGGCAACATCACTTATCACTTATTTGTTGTAAACTGAGGTCAGTAGCGTGGCTGATGTTTATTATCAGAAGTATTGCGCCCTTTTCTGTAAAAAAGATTATAGCACATGCCCTAGGTTACAGTGTGTTGAGGTACGGCATTACAGACTTTGGCTTTTGTTCTGATCGTTGGAGATGCAGGGTAGACCGGATTATAAAAAACATTCTTAAAAATGTTGCATACAAATCCCCAATGGTAACCTCTGCAAATATCTTCCGTGAACTTGGTCTACCGGACTTCCATTCATTACTTATAGAAACAGTTGTCGTTAAACATTTCTGGAATTGCGCTTTCAAACAAAAAAGTGCCGCCGCAAGGGAGCATAGAAAACATGTCCGTTATGTAGTTCCGCGTTCAGCGACAAGGTATGGCGCGGCCAGACGCTGTGCTCATGTGCCTGTCCATATTTAACAAATTACCAGAAGAAAATTTAAACGCGACATCAAAAAGCACGCTCAAACATTTCTTAAAGCAGCTACAGTAAAATTAACCTCTTCTACATTTTCCTTGCATCGCAATATTTACCTCTTCAACTTTTGTTATATGTAGATAACCAAATGTTATGTTCTTCTTTTCAATTTTTTGCCATTCGTTTTATTTTTATTTTTTTTCCTTCATGTCTCATCAATTTATGTATATTTGTTTGCCTTGTCTATCACATTCATCGGCACGGTCCTACAATCCAACTAAGGCTTAGACCGGCCTGCTTGTGTTGTTTTGCATATGTTGTGGTAATAAACATTATTATTATTATTATTATTATTATTATTATTATTATTATTATTATTATTATTATTATTATTATTATTATTATTATTATTATTATTATTATTATTATTATTATTATTATTTAAAGAGATAGCGGAAGCGGCTAGCAATTACATTGACGCTTTTGTTCTCACTGAGATAAATATACCACAAGTCGGGGCTGATATGTTTACGCTGTCTGGTTATCGTTCACATTTCGTGACCCGGCCACGAGGGCGTGGAGGTGGTTTAGCGATTTTTGTTCGTGACATGTATGTGACGTCTGGAATAGATATTACGTTCGTTCATGCGGAATGCCTGGCCATAAAAATAAATCTTTCAAATACAGATCTAATCCTACTTTCGATATATCGTCCACCTTGCAACAGTGTGAGGCGATTCTTGGTAGAGCTCGATGAAATACTGGGCAAATGGGGTTCAGCTGTGCAGTTATGCTTAGCTGGTGATTTGAACATAAATACGCTATGCGTCACGTCAACCACTGTTTCCGATTACTTATACATTTTGTCTTCTTATGGTTTGGAATCCATCATAAATCATCCGACTAGAGAAGAGGGCTTAAATAACCGAGTCGTAGCGTCCTGCATAGACCACATTGTGGTGCGCGCATCTGACTATTCTGTGGCTGCTTGCGTCATAAATCAGAGATTAGCTGACCACTACTTTGTGGCATGTCGCCTTTCGAAGCCTTCTCTATCTACAGAACATCAATCGGTTGGGAACACAAAAAGAAATAACGTGAAAATCCAAATCACTAATACAAAAATGTTGGACCAACACATCACTAATTTTGCCTGGTCTTTGCTAATCGATGGCAGTGCACCCGATAAGGTATACGAAAAGTTCTCCACTGAACTTAAACACTTCGAGCGCCTAAGCACATATACTGTCATGAAAAAATGCAGAAATAATGTTAGCTGGCTTAATGCCGATATTATGCGTGCCATATCTTTTAGGGATTGGCTCTGGAAGCGCTGCAAACGCTCTCCTAAAAATGAGAGATTAAAAGCTGAATATAAAATTACAAGAAACAGGGTAGTCGGGCTCTTGCGAACAGCAAAGAGAATGTATTTTTTTAATAAATTCAACCAGTCGCGCAAAAGTCTCGCAAAAACTTGGTCTATAATAAATAATCTTAGGAGAGGAAGTGACGTGCCTTGTAATCCCATTGACACATTTCTAGATGACAAAATAGCGGTAGTTAACGCATTCAACCGCTTTTTTTCGCGTGCTTCTGAAAACGCTTTATCCCAAGAGGAAAATAATTGCACATTGAAGGAATCTGTGTCGGCATCCGCTTTCTTGCCTAGCTTATCAACACCTGACCTGAAAATGATTCTTTTTAGTTTTCGGCAAAATAAACCACCAGGAATAGATGGCATATCTGTAGGCATTCTGCGAAGAAACTTCGATGTGCTTGCTAACATCTTGCTTTTTTTAATCAATGGCTTTTTAGAAACTGCAGTAATTCCCGAGACTCTGAAAACGGCTATAGTTAAGCCACTATATAAAGGAGGCAGGAAAGATAACATTGAAAACTATCGGCCAATCTCAATTTTGCCGGTACTTTCCCAAATACTAGAAAAATTCCTTTACGAATGCATGATGTCTTTCTTAATGAAGTTTTCGATTTTATCGCCCAGACAGTTTGGTTTTGTTGTGAATCGAGGTACCACAGTCCTATTGGAAGAATTCTCAGATGAAGTATATTCTGCATTTGACAACAACTTATTCACCTGTGCGCTATTTCTAGACATAGCGAAAGCTTTTGACACAGTTAATCATAACATTTTACTAGAGGAATTAACTTTAATGGGATTCAGAGGACCATTCCACAGGGTACTGCGAAACTACATGTGTGGTAGGTCACAGATAGTTATGGGTGACAAGGAAACCGTCAGTAGCAAGCAATGGCTTACAGCCGGTGTTCCCCAGGGCTCAATTTCATCACCTCTTTTATTTAACATATTCGTAAACGATCTTCCTCTAGTAATTTCTAAAGGCACTATCTATCAGTATGCTGACGATACGGTTATATTAACAAAGCATATAAATTATGAAAAGGCTGTGGGCGCCCTGCAAAATACAATATACAGTGTAATGCACTGGTTTGCGAAAAATTGTATTAATGTAAATATCAGGAAGACACAGTTAATATGTTTTAGAAATTCTTTAAAGACCACAGCAATAAACATTCCAGTATTCTTGCATGACCAGCACTGCATTTCATGTACATGTACCCCTGTTCAGTATGTAGACTCTGTGAAATATGTCGGTTTATTTATTGATAGCAGCATGTCATGGCAGCATCATCTGGCATATCTGTGTGGCAAACTTAGGAGTGTCGCTTGGTTGCTTTTTAATATAAAAGGTTTCACGCCATTATCGGTAAAGAAAACCATAGTGCATGCACTCGCATACAGCATCTTGCGATACGGAATCACCGTTTTCGCTTTCTGCGCATTGAGATGGCAGACGAGAATTGACAGTTTATTAAAAATATATTGAAAAGTGTTGCCTATGGCTGCGGCCAGATGTCAGGTGGCAATTCATTTTCCGCGTTAGGTTTTCCTTCATTTCAGTCATTATTTAAGCAAACTGTTGTTCTTCGTTCATTTTTGGAACGACCAATTCCGAGAAAAGTATGTAGCTCCTCGACTTTTGAGGGACAACATTCGTTTCAATGTTCCTCGTTCGTCAACTCGGTATGGCGAGGCACGGCGATGTGTCTATGTGCCCAAAATCTTTAATGATCTACCTGACGAATTTTTCTCGGTTCAGTCAAAAAAGGTTTTAAAGAAGATGTCATCTTCCATTTGAGTTTTCTTTAATGTATGGGTATGTGTTTATTTGAAGTAATTTGGTTGTATTAACCTGTATATCGTTATGAGCTTACAAAAATGTTCATTACGTTGCCATAACTTGTTTTTAATTTTTGTTTTTTGTTTTGGTAAGCATAAAAAAAATTTTCACTATGTTGTACTACCATGTATCAAATTTTCTGTTTTTCATCTATATAAGCGTGAAAATATGTTCACGCTACATTGCATTAACATGTATTTAATTTTCATTTTGTTTGCACAATGTTTTGTCGGCACTAAGGTTACGCATGTATGTACATACACTGACCTCATCGCTGTTGCCGGCACTGCCGGGCCTAGTCACACAAGCCATTTAGGCTTCGACAGGCCCGCTTACTATGTATTTTTTCTTGTGGTGCATAAATAATAATAATAATAATAATAATAATAATAATAATAATAATAATAATAATAATAATAATAATAATAATAATAATAATAGTAATAATAATAATTATTATTATTATTATTATTATTATTATTATTATTATTATTATTATTATTATTATTATTATTATTATTATTATTATTATTATTATTATGCAGAGACAGCAACTACTCGATGCAGTCTGCGGCAAAGTCTTGTTGGACACTTATCAGCCTTCGTTTAAACATGTGTAGGACTGCACTTCCGCGGATCAGTTAAGAAGTGCCGGCCACGGCACCCGCATTTCTATCGGCGCGAAATGCGAAAACATCCGTATACTTAGATTTAAGTGCACGTTAAAGAACCCCAGGTGGTCCAAATTTCCGGAGTCCCCCACTACAGCGTGCCCCATAGTGAGATCGTGGTTTCGCCGCGTAAAACCCCATAATTTGTTTTTTTTAATAAGCTAAGAAGAAGAAACTTCGACTACTGGATCGAATGATGGCTTCAGAAAGTACCGGCGATGTGCGAAAGCTGCTCCTGTTAGCAGGATGCGTCATTCATTGAAATAGCCGCTGTCGCTCGATTCTGCCTGAGCATGGCACCTGGGATTGTCCATTCAAGGATAAAAGACGAGCGCTTAACGAGCGCTTCGCTGCCGGCAGGAAAGTCTTGCTGGGCGCTTGTCAAAACTGTTTACGTTTTAACAGGTGAGCTTTTCCTCCCTAGAGCTCATTTGTTTGCCGCTGCCGCCAAATGCTGCTATGACTGATGCTAGTCATTTATATTTGACGCTATTTGTGTGTGAAATTCTTCAGTTGTTCAGAAGCGTAGACTGCTGGGCCAGTGGATGCATCATGTAGTGTCGTTGAGCGGAAATGCGGGCGGGAAGAAACGTAGTGGACGGGACATACGCCCCATTTACAACTGAAGTTTAATGAAAGGTTTTTCAGGGAGCGGAGGGCCGCACATACGGAGACCAAGAAAGGTTGTGGTGACGCCGTACATACAAGCAGTTTCGCAAAACCTGAAAAAAGTTGGACGCAAGCATGAGATGGACGTAGTTTTCACAGCCCCCTATAAGCTCGCGAAAGTGTGCTCTTTTATACGTACTCGGAGTGAAAAGTGCAAAAAACGCATATGAGATGATACACGTAAACCCCCTGGCGACTTGCGCCACTAAGGTCGTTTGCCAGATTCCACTCCTCTGCGGTAAAGCTTACATTGAGAAAATGGGCCGATTGATAAACGACCGACTCAGAGAGCACTCGGCCTCTTAAAGGCTGTTGCGGGTGCTATGCACCTACCTGCACACATCATAGATTGCGGTTGCACTCCGCTATTTAGAAATGCATCCATTTTAAACAAGTCTAATGACAGACTGGCTAGAGAAATTATTGAGGCTGGCCAGGTAACGCACAATCTGCCACGTGTGTCAATGTACTGTCAGTTGCCTTGACGAATAAAGAAATCAGGTATTTCCTTGTGCGGTAGCATTTTTTACAATATTGCGTGAAATTATGCATGACCTTTGTATTAGTCTTCTGACTGTGCATTTGTGGTCACATGCTCCCTGGCAAACCTGTCATTAAACTTCAGTTGTAAATGAACGTCTCTCCTGTCCACTCCGTTTCTTCCCGCCCGTATTTCCGTTCGACACTACACCTTTACTTGTCTTGTGCCTCGCCATGATTGATACTAGTCAATGATACTTGACGCTATTTATGTGCGAAATTGCTGAATTGCTTTATGCCTTGCCATGACATCGATATGTCAAGTGCGTTCGAATTGGCTTTCAATTGATGGCAGTCTTTTATCCTGCCTGAAATGCGAAAATGGCCTTCACAAGAGGAAAGCAAGCTCGGGTGTTGCTAGAAGTACACTGTTGGTTATGGGATTCTCAAAAAGGGAGATTTATAAATTCAGGCACTGTAGACCGTCTATGGGCGAGTCCAGTTCAGGCCAACTTTGCAACTCCGCTGCATTTACAGAAGCTGATGGACCTGGTTCTCAGTTAGGTTCTCTTCGGGAATAACTACAGGAAATCGATGACATAGTTGTTAAACTTTTGACACTTAAAGCAAAGGTAGATCAGTTATCTGCGATAAAGCCAAGGATTGATGAGGTACTAGCGCTGAAGGAAACGGTACTACAGTTGCAAAGCACTGTGCATTTTCTGACAACAGGTTGTGACACGGTCCTGGCTCCGACTGAGGAGTTGGATTCAGCCATAAAATATCTTGAAACCCATGTATGGTCACTAACAGAAAGCTTAAGAAGACAGCCTGATGAAATAGCTGAATTTCGTGTTGAGCGCAACAAGGATGAGCAGTACTGCAGGCTTGCGAATGTGGAACTCCACGGACTTTCGTTTTCTTCAGGGTAATACCTATGTGCTTTCATAGCAGAACTTGCACAGAACTAGGCTTGACAGAATTCAACCCCCGGGGATATTCTGCGGTTCACCGACTACCAGCCAGAAAGGGTAATGGGCCCACTGTACTAATGCGGTTCTCTGGCCCGTTATTACGGGACACGTGGCTGACGGTACGTCGCAAACAGTGTGACTTCGCCCACAGTAAACTCTACCCCATGATGTGCTTAAAGAAAAAAAATTGACTCAGACTAACAAGGAATTATTCTGGTAAGCTCCTGCCAAAGGCAAGGAAAGCCTCGATAAGTATTTGTGGGTTAAGAATGGCAAGATTTTTGCTCGAAAAGACGACGGAGGCCGCATGCTTGGAATCGACACGGTCGCTGACATTCATAAGGTGGCTTAGAAAATGGCAGTGAACATCCACTCCCCCGCAGCTTTTTGTTCACTTGGAACAGTCTTTGACGTTACTCATAACCCGTCCTATTATGTTTTTCATGTAAACGAGAGAAGTGTAAGGAAACACTGGGATAAGTTTCTTGTCAATACCACTAATATCTGGAACTTAGTAGAAGCTTTCGTACTTACAGAAATTGACGCTCAAGGTGATATGCTGTTCCAATTCCGTCTACCCAACTTTCAAGGGTATTCTATAACCAGAAAAGGTAGACGAGACGGGGGAATAGCGGCCATCATGAAGGCTAAATGGTTAGTTACACAAATGGCGTTTTCGTTTTCGGTTGCTGAAAGCCTTGCATTCCGCCTGGATAATTATAGCACTGCTGTTTCTTTATTCGCCATGTATTGTTCCCCGTCAGAACACCTGCAGCCATTTCTCGATGAACTGAAATAAAATTTGGATGTTTTACGTTATTATAATGTGCATTATGGGTTATATTAACCTAGATATCGTAAGCTCGGAGAAAAAATTTCTTTCAAAGTACGCAAACGTATTGGCAGACTATGGCATAAAATATGCTGTTAACGAAGCCACTAGCCAAAAAGTGTTTTGAGGACGTCTTGTGTTCTCGGGCCTCGATCACGTCTTAATTCATTCAATTGATTTTTTTGACCACTAAATAATTCGAATCACAAAAAATCTGGATGATTACTACTATATCTTCTGCCAAATCTCATGTCCTGGAGCTTATACAGTCAAAGGCAAGAATGTACAATATTCATAAATATTTCATTACTTTAGATTTCACAGATTTGTCTCCCAATATGACTTGGACGCATTTTTAGCGCATAATTGCTCGACCGGTGCGTGTAAAAGGTTTGTAGATGCGTTTAGCGAGCTGAAGCAAGGGTGTGAAAGACCCGTTGTGGTACGCAAGCGAAGAGCACACTTACATTGGGTAAATATTCGAATATTGAAAGCTATTCAAGAAAAAGACAAACTTTGGAAACGATGTCGAAAGCACCCAGAAGACGAAGCATTGAAGAGTTTTTACCGATGCGCAGGAAACAAAGTGACAGCAACGATGCGCTGCTCCAAGAGAAACTACTTTAGCAGTAAATTTTATTTTGAACGCCATCAACAAGAGAAGGCGTGGTCTTTAGTGAATGAGCTAAGGGGAACAAAGTCGAGCTCCCACTTAAATCCGATACTAAAATGTTACAGTGCTCCACAGCAAGCGGTGGCTAATTGTTCCAACGGCTAATTTTCTTCAGTGGCGACAGATATGGGAACGCCCCTTAATCTGCCGAACCTTAACGCAGCTAGCAGTTCAGTATCAGATTCGGCGCTTCGGCTCTCGACGGCGGATGACGACTTGCTTCGATTACTATGTCGGTCATGAAAGAGTCTTGCTCAAGGTTTAGATAGAATATCAGCTGAAAATGTAACACATAATGTAAGTGTGCTAGCTGGGCCGTTTTTTATTTTATTTTGAACAGTATTCTAGACACATTGTTGTGCTCGATGAAATGAAGAGAGCACGACTTATTCCGATATTTAAGGGTGGAGAAAACTACCGGCCCGCATCCCTACTTCCTTTCTTAGAGCAACTGCTGGAAAGGCATGTCCTTGAAGTGATGGACAGCTTTGTTCTTAAGCACAACAATTTCTCACTTCCCAGTACGGCTTTGTTGCAGGCAGCGGTACGCAGAAACTTTTTGAAGCTTTGTTAGGTTTTTTACACCAAACTATTGAACGAAACCAAGTGGCCTGTGGACTCTTTCTGGATATATCAAAGGCATTTGACTCAGTTAACCACTGTGTTCTATAGAGCAAACTTTACAACTATAGCTTTCAGGGGCATCTTCCAGATTTTCCTAATAGTTATTTTTTGAATCGGTCTCAAATTGTTTGTTTGAATAGTGTACACAGTACACGGCGGCACCTCACTGCAGAAGTGCCGCAGCGTTGAGTGCTGTCATCACTTATGCATGTGTGACCTGGGACAGGTAATTGGCACGGCCACTGTTTTTCAATATGCGGACGACACGTTGCTTGTTTCGAGACACATTGAATATGATGGGGCTGTTGCTCTGCTTCAAATTGCCGCAGTAAACGTCATAGACTGATGGAAACGTAACCGAATAAAAGTTCAGTTCTAGTATCGGACTAATCGTTGAAGACATCTAACATTCCCCGTCAACATCATCGCTAAGTTTCTTCGATTAAAGCAAACAGCACAGAAAGCTTCGCTTGCATCGATTCGCACAGTGTGTAGGATCTGCGTCGTCGTCCTCATCATCATCATCATCATCATCGTCATTATTATTATTATTATTATTATTATTATTATTATTATTATTATTTTATTAAAAACAAACAGTTGGAAGGCTACTAAACCTCTAGTTGTCGACGATCAAGTTTTCCTCCAGCACGGCTCTCACAATAAACCATATGGTTCATTTCCCCATTCTCACCCTCAATTCACTTAGGAATGCATTGTCTTTCAGCGACTTCACCTCGAGGTTAAATAGTATTCCAACTTATTTTTATGAATTTCTTTCTTTTTTTCCTATTCAGTTAAGACAAGTTCTCTTTCTATTAAGCTACACTGTCAACAAAAGAAAGTGTGCAGGTGTCAAAGGCATCAGCGAAAACTTAAGAAGAGCCTGACAGGGTGCCTAATACACTTTAATCCCCCTTAATGCACTTCAATCTACCTTAATCCACTTTAATACACCTTAATACACTTTAATTTATCTTCATTCACTTCACCTTAATTCACTTTTTTCCACCTTAAGGCGCCTTACTCTAACTTTTTCTATCGTACAAGACGCTGATTATGATCTTTGATAGTACTCGTTGAGGACAACGCTTGCTTTTCGGCATCATGGGGCATAATATTGCTTTCGAATAAATGCATGGCGAGGCGAAAGCTTTCGGACACTTCACCAAACAAAGGAAAAAGAAACAGGAAAGGTGTTCGCTAATGCGTGCAACATATGGTATCTTCGACTGGTCGCCTGCATGCCCCGAAGCAGAGTCGGGTAGATCCGAGCTCAAAGGTAGGGGACAAGCGCGCAAGGCGAACGTGCGACTCACTCTCGGAGGAGGAAATTGCTGATGCGAAGCCACGTGACTACTGCCAACGTCCGATGTTTCGCCTATCCAAAGCTCCCGGCGCTGCCGGAAAAACCGGCGGACGTGCCGGCGGGACGAACGTTCGTCGAGACGCCAGCATGCAGTCGCCTAGGTTGCCAAGGTTACGGTGGGCCGTCGCCAACAGCAGCGACGAGGCGCTGCGATGACGTTTTAATCTCGATGACTGCTCCGACGACCGGGCTCGGAGCGCCTCAGAGCGCTCCAAGATAGAGGAGAGCAATCGAGAAGAACCAGCCGAACGCAGGGCGCGCACCCTCTTTCAACCAGCCGAAGAAAACGCCGCTCGCGAGAGCGCTCCAGAGTGCTCAGAAACGACCAGCCGAAGATAGCAATACTGGTGCAGACGCCGCCACCGCCCGTCTGCTGCACTATCTCACTATTCAGGCAAACGCTGCGTCACGGCGAAAGAAGACAGCTCGGTGACGGCCGCCGCTCGCAAGAGAAGACGCTTCGTCATTGCTAAACCGGCAACAGTAACCATGGTAGCACGGTAAAAAGGAAAACTCGAAAGAGACGTTTAAAGAAGACACTTAGGTGCACCTGTTTCCCGAAAACTCTCGCACATCGCCCGCAGGCTTCAGCTCACTCTAAATGAGCTGTTAACAATTTACGCTGCCACATGTACCGTGGGCATGTGCAAGTGCAAGGGAGCAGGGGATGGCCATGGAAAAATATTTGCTACAAGAAGTGCACTTAGGAGCTGGAGCTGCAAAATACAGACAAGTCTTATCAGAAGAGGCCAGTGTCGTGTCAAACATTGTATAGTTTACCAAACTTCATACGGAATACGCGCTATTGTACGTATGTTTATGACACAAATTATTATTCCAACGACAATTAGGGGTGCGCGAATGGCAGTGTTTGAGGCCGAATCGAACACGATTCAATATTGTAAAAGTGAGCCAAATAAAAATTGAATGTAACGCTTGAAGCGACTCGAACATCAAGTATCTTTTTTATAGTTTGCGAATAAATAGCTTTCTCGCCATTAATATCAAACTATTTTATCCTCCTGGTACTCACTACAACAAAACGTTTCCGTCATTACACTGCAAATTATAAAGAATGCATTATTATTTAAAGGTACGTTTAATATCTTTTTAAATTTACAAGTATATTTAATGTATGCATTATGAAGTATGCTTTCGTAGTTATGCCTGTTTGCTAACGTGCAACTTGTTTACAAATTCAGTGACTTATATCTTGTTTCTGAGGATGCACTATTGCGTGAGGGCCTCGACTAAGATGGCTGATCGGACTCCGTACTCTCCCTGCGTTTATATTTTCTCTTTTATTTTGAGAACGTCTCTCGCCTTTCCAAAATGCATCTTTATTGAGATAAGAACAATACTGCCATTTCTACAACAATATTTCTCCTATTTTTTCTTTGTCCTTTGAAAACAGGACATCCTGATTTGCGCTATTGAGTTCTGTGATCTTCTGAGCGTGGGGGACTTTTGGTCGTTTGAACAAGCAACGATGCTCGTCGCAATTAAAGAATGAGATCTCCATACCGGTCCCTTCTGTCAGTACTTCCCGCCTTTTGAAGAAAAAGCAACACTTGTTCGCTTACTCACGAAAATATGCATGGCAAAAAAAATATACAGGAGGAGATCCCAAAGCTCACGGCTTAGTGGGACCTCCTGTGCAAAGTTTAAGAAAAATGGTTGGCGACCCTAATCTTTAAGTCAGGTGTCTCTTTGTGGCACTCGCATCTTGGCGTTGGTGTTCTTTAGGTGAACTTTTGGAGAACACAAGTCATGAACCTAACTCGGAGGCAAATGTTTTCCAATAACTAAACTGGTAAATATAAGCCCACCTTCTTGTGTGTGAAGTCATTGGTGGCGTCATTACTTCCACTGTGTACAATTCCAGAAATTTTGCCAAAGTTGTGCTCACGTGGCGGGTCTCTAAAGGTTTGTTACAATTCTGTGCTTTGGTGTATGGTAATCAGTGATTTTTAATTAATTTTAATTATTCCAGACACTTCAATAGCTCCACTTGTTACTACCTTTATGCTCTGATGCCCTATCTATAATGAAACCTATGAATTTTGTACTGTACTATACTTTTCTATATTTGTCTTATCTATTCTGAATTTCGTCCCCGGTGGTCTCAGGAGGCGGACCAGAAGCGCTGCGCTAGAAACAAGACTGTCACTCGATCCTCATGCCACTAATATTACTTGCCGTTTGCATTCCTTTATCCCAGGGGAATATATAAAGCTTCAAGATTTCATGGTGCAAAACTACACATTTTAACGAGCAAAGTAGTACGCCTCCAACCATTTGGATCGAGTCGAGCAAGACCTGGGGTAATTATTATCTAGTGCGATGGGAAGCACAGGAAAACTGAGAGCTCCATTGGCCAAGAAAGCCCCGCGCCAGCGACTGTAATGACTGACCTCATTTTCTCCAAGTCGATGTCTCGCAGAATCGTCTGGGATGCCGCGTAGCCTGGCGTGGAACGTCCCGTGTTCAGTTGCTGGGCACGCGCGCTTAAGTCACGGGGCGCTGTGATGTGGGGATTGCCAAACCTTCCGAGAAATATGGCGTCGCAAAAGGGTTCGAATACTTTCCGAGTACAAGAGCGGGAGGCCGGTCCTAACGTGCGCATCGTGCACACAACGCTACTGGTGCTGCAGTCGCTAACTGCCTCCGATTATCTCGGGCGTCGTTCGACCAGACACGACGTCATGGCATCTGCAACCTACTCGCCAATGATCGCTGCTTGCGTGAAACGCTGTGCCGCAGCGCCGGTCGCAAGAACGCATGATAACGTGGCAAAAGGCAAAATTCAGTTTCACTCATAACGCCAACTCATGATGTTCTGTGGAGGCCATAGCCGAGTAAGCGCGTTGTAGCAGCCTGTGCCGTTCGGTACGTCAGAAAAAGTGCATTCACATGCTGCGCCATATTCCGCGGACCAGCATTACGCGTCTTAGTGCCGCCCCTATATATGGCCGCCCAGTCACCCCGCGCACAAGGACGAATCGGGGAAGAAGCTCTCGTTTGTGCTCACCGGGGCTCAGTCACGCCATGCTCGTCTGCGGAATTCCGTTCATCGTGTGAATCAACTGTGACAGTCACCGATGCGCATGCCAGTTTGATTAACAGGTCGTCCCTTAGCAGCACCCGTACAGGAGTGCAATCCGTTTTAGAAGGTGGCCCTGTTCGGCGAAAATCAGTGAGCGACTAAGCAACGTGAACTCAGAAGACGAAGAGAACACACGGTCACAGGTGAGCGTCTGCTACCAAACAACGCACTTTACAGCTGTTAGGGCATTTAGAAGCTCTCGGAAATGTTATATGCTAGTTTTTACGGTCTCCTGAACAAACTAGATCACTGGCAATGTTTATAGTAATTTGAAAGGGAGAAGAGAACGAGAAAATGATAAACGAAAGGCAGGGAGGTTAACCAGGACCGAGCTCGGTTGGCTACCCTACATCGGGGCAAGGCGAAATGAGAGGCAAAAGTTAAGAGAAGAAGAGAAAGTCCACTATAGATATCGCCGAAGTAGTAAAGCTTTCTGTTCTATATCCACTGATGGTCGCTTCATCCGGTAGCTTTCAAATATTGCAGCAGCGCTTTTGTGCACTTTTGCTGCTATAGGTAAGGCCCCGGTCCTAAGATCTTGTTCAAGGTGAGCTGTTTTCTATCTGATTTAGAGCTGCGCAGACGTCATGTCTTTTATTTAAAAAAAAATGGGCAGAAGCACAATAGATGTATAATCTCTTCGGCACCGCAGACATTTTACTCGGCGCTATCTGCCATTACAATCAAACACTTATGTGCATTGGTGAATGCGACGCCGAAGCGTAAGCATGCAGCATAGCATTGTTTTCTCGTTGCGTGGAAGCCCAGGTAACACCCGCAGTTGCATGGATGGGTCGAGGAAATGTAATCGATGCTGGTGCCACTTCTCAGTTGTCATACGGTGCGCTAGCATATTTAAGTGTTGAGCTGGGTCAGTCCTCGATAAATTTACACAAACAAGGTTTGCACCTTCGTGTGCTTTCCCCGCAGCTTCGTCGGTGAGATCGTTGCCGGACATACCGCAGTGACCCGGCAGCGATTGAAGCATGACGTCGTGTACTTTTGCTATCATATGGTGGTGCGTTTCTCGTATCTGTGACACGAGCTCTTCACAGAACTCACGACGAAGAGCAGACAGAAGACATTTTAGGGCCGCTATCGAGTCGCAGAACATGGCCCACCGATTAGCCGGTTGGTTTTAATATAATCAACGGCACTTCGGAGGTCAACAAGCTCCGAATACAATAAAGGGTTAAGGCGTGCAGAAACGGACACAAGAGAAGTGAACACGAGCGCCAAGTGGAGAGAACGCCGTTCGTGGCGCTCGTGTTGTGCACTTCTCTTGTGTCCCCGTCTGCACACCTTAACCCTTTTAACGTGACAGCGTTAAGCAGCTCGTGTCGCAGAAAAGCCGGTGTCGTCGGCATCGGCTGCGTTGGCCGTTAGCGAAAAATGGCGGAAGGCAATTCATAAATAAAAACAACTTGTAAGATGGGCTGGGTGGGAATGGAACCAGGGTCTCCGGAGTGTGAGACGGAGACGCTACCACTCAGCCATGAGTTCGATGGTTCAAAGCGCGACAAAAGTGCCTCTAGTGAATGCGGCGTTGCCTTAGAAACGTACCGTAGAAAGGTATACTGCGGTGTATATTGGTAATTATGAGCATGTAAATTACAGAAGTCGCAGTTAAACGCGTAGCGAAGTACGTTTCCTCTACATTTCTTCTGCGCTTTGCGCACACGCAGAGCCATCTTGCGGCAAACACAGAAGACCCCCTCCTCGCGATGTACGGCGCTGCCCCGACAGGTGACACGCCGCTCGCCAGCTTCTCCCCTTCGTCTCGTCTGAGCGCATTAGGCCCGTGCGGGGACCGGTTCAAGGATGCCCGAATACATTTGCGTTTAATAAGTTTTCTCGCTCTCTCCCCTTCCAACTTCCACCGTGCGTCACTCGGACC
Source organism: Dermacentor variabilis (assembly GCF_050947875.1). Lineage (NCBI taxonomy): Eukaryota > Metazoa > Arthropoda > Arachnida > Ixodida > Ixodidae > Dermacentor > Dermacentor variabilis. Next base: position 29,158,638 of record NC_134572.1, on the reverse strand, counting down.
CTCGTGTTTAGGCGACGCTGCTTCTCTTTCCACTCACAGCGCGATTCCTAGGTTCAGCGTCCGATGCGGGACGCCTCTGACGTGATCGCTGCGCCGTAGCGCGTCTGGTGGGAAAGCGTTCCCTGCGATGTTTTTTCATTATGAATCCTTACCAAATAGCTCAGCTTTCTGTCGTTCTGAACAAGCTCCCAACCGGTCGATGCTGTGACGTGAGAAATCTTCCATGTGATGTTTATTGATAGCGATGGTATAACCACTGCGCCGGTGGAGCCAGTCTGAGTGGAAGAGCCATGAGTATGTATGTGGACTCGGCCAATGTGGAAAGTGTGCAAACCATCCAAAGCTGCTTGCTTCAAGGCCATGAGTAATATGGAGAATGGTAATGGTGGCAAGGAGGCCAATATGCAAGTGTGTGGGTTCTTTAGGCCTAAATGAAAACTACAAAATCATCATTTTCTTTCACTGCAGGATATTGGGCACAAATCAGGGGCTGGTTTCTTTCTGTTTAGTGGCGTTATATGAAGCGCTTAGAGGTCCCCTACTGCCCTTCGTCTGACATAAACAGAGAAATTACGAGCAATTTCATAATTGAAGAAATTGACAGCCATGTTATGGGTGACCTGTACTGAAAGTTTGTAATTAGAAGGTATTAGTTCCTTTAAGAATGCTTACTAAACACTCGTTTTGTTCCTGTTTTTGTGCTTCATAAGATCCGTGTACTTGGTTTTCCTGGTTTCGTTGGTGAACTAAAGGCACGTTGTATCCTCTTGGAGTGAGAAGCTGGTCGGGAGTGATGTACGATAAGAATTAATAAGCAGAGGGCAATTGTAGCCGTTGCACAAACTCGCATAGTCAAGCGTCCTGAGCATTATATGACCATTATTTGCAATGTTTTCCAGATCTCATGCAATATTGACGGACCGTTAAAATTTGATGAGCTTTTCATGATATAAAGGGTTAGAGAAAGTTTCATAATAAAAATATTGTGTAATGACAATATGCCTATACACTCCCAGTTAACGAACTAGATTTTAACTTACCAAACCAATCGAAAAAAATTTGATTAAGGCTGATATTTGCTGTATTTAAGGAGCAATGCTCTGAGGAAATTTCCGCAGAATCTGGCATCATCCGGGGATCAGGGCTTGGACCACTTTTATTGATTAGGTTTGCCAATGACATTGTACATGACATATTCATTAAAATGAAATCTTATGCCAACAATTGCGTAATGTATTCTGAAGTGAAAGGCTCAGATGACCATGTTCTGGTAAACAAATTCATTAAAAAATATTTGCTTAGTGCGACGCTCGCGAAATGTCTGTCAACTTTCGTGATACCGTATTCATGCGAATTACACATAAAAAGGAGCCATTAAAATTTCACTACTGCTCAAAAAATAGTTTTCCCTGCGAAATACAGCATTATTTGCATCGAGAGGGTTCCGGATCAATAACGATTTTTGTTTTGATAAGCACATTGATTACGCCTCTAGCTGTGCAAATACGCAAAATTTTTTTTCCTCTTGGGTCTCTCAGGCGTTCCGCTCCTGTTCTTGCCTACAAATTAGTATTACTACCAATAGTCAAGGGTATAATGGAGGCCGACCAAAAACATTAAAAGAAAAGAAACCAAGACGTTTCGGCTCCTCCCCATAGGGGGGCCTTGTTCATAATCGTTTTACCCTTGACTATGGGGAATTCCGACCAGACGAGTTTTCGTCGAACTCTTGATTCCATTACTACCAATACTTGACTATGTCAACGCCTCCTCTATTTTTTCATTGCCAGTGCAGTCGCTTGCTCCCCAATGGGGGCTGTTGGTGCGCCTTAGTTGAGAGAGTAGCCGCGCGATGCGATGCTACCCGGATAGTACGACTGCTTGCGTCACGCGTGCGTATGGGCTCGCGCCGCCGCCATCCCGCTGGCGTAGCGGTAGACGCTCCGTCCGTGCGTCTCAGGTTATCATAGATCTGTCGGTCTTCCTCCGACTCCCCCGTCTGCTAGAGCGAACGCTAGCCGACGGGGGACGTTAGGAAAGGACGACAGGACCGAGAGGGTGGTGAACGGTCTAATCGGCCGCATCTGGCTGGCATTGAAAAATATAGAGAAGGCGCTCACCATGCAGTCATCATTCGGGATCCGGTCATGTCAACCTATGTAAATAATCTCAAGATTAAAAGCGTATATAAAAAAATTGGCCACCCTTCCACTATTATGAGGAGAGGTGCAAGCGAAACTCGGGAGGCGCGGGTCTTCGCTGTCGTGGATGGATGGAGGGATGCTATGAGCGTCCCCTTTACAACGGGGCGGTGGGTTGCGCCACAAGGTCTTATTGTATTGCCTCATGTCCTATACCAATGTTTAAAAGGGGAAAACAACACACGATGAATTCGCATAACCAGTTTCTGAACTCCTATCGTTAACTTTGTTCTTGTACGCCTCTTCCTATCTTCCTATCACCTCTTACTAATCTCTGTTCCGGACATGTTTACTTTCCCCCTGCTCTCGCTGAACCCAAGGGCTCCAAGGAGGCCAGTGGTGCATAAATCGAACGCCTCGGCTTCGTGCTCCCTCACGGCGAGGTCGGCGCATCGACGACGAGCCCTTTCCCGAAGGAGTTTCCAGCGGCGCTTATCAAGCGTTACGTGTTCTTCGGCAGAACGAACCAAACGCGGCCTCCCCATCTGACTGCCGGGCCTTAACTGGCAGGAAACAGCAGGCGCGAAGCGAGTGAACACGCGATCACACCCTTTCCCTGCTGCGGAGGGAGGGCCCGCCTGTGATTGGCTCGTACATTGCGCTGTGTTTGCTTCTTCATGCATATAATACCCCGCTCTAAAGGGCGCGGATGACGAACCGAGCGTGGCTGAATCGGTTAGCGCGGTGATCTCGCTAACCCTGCGATCCGGGGCTCGTATCCGCAACCCGACGAGCCATTTTCGTTTTCGCGCAGCTTACGTTTTTTCGTACGGCAACATCGACGCCGGCGCGAGCGCGGCAGTACAAGCTTCGTAGCTCGCCTCATGTATATTAATTCACGACGAATATCCACAGCGCGCATCCACGTGTTGCACAACGCGTATGCACATTTTGTAAGCGAATGAATGCGAAATAAAGTTTGATTGATGGATTTAGTAACTCGTTGTACCATAACATGTACCATTGTACCATAACCTAACCTGCCGCCTACCTTTCCCTGCATCTCCCCTTTCCCCAGTGAGGAGTAGCAGGCTAGAGACATGCTCTTCAGGCCGACCTCACCTCCCTTCTGCTCATAAAAACCTACTCACCCTCCTCGACGAGCATCATTAAGCGCCCTAATACGAGAAGCGATCGTGTGTAAGTTACAGGAATTGAGTTTTGCTTTTATATTAGATATATAACGTGCGATATAAGGTAGATCTTGCTAATTTGATATCTATTTCCTTAGGTTATGCTACAAGACAACGACATAGTCCAACTAGAACATCGTTTCTAACGCCTTTTTAACACATTTTGAAGCTTGAACAAAGTTAGAAATGGCAAATGACAAATGATAGAGATCTCTCAAAATGTTTGCCTCGCGTTTCTAACAGTAAAACACGTCGTGGGGCTAATTGGTGCATAGCTTTCAATAGACGAAGCGGCAATAGTGACGGCACACTGGGAAGGAACAAAGACAGGACAAGGCCCTAGCTGCAACTGTTTATTAAAGTCAAAGGTGGCTGATTACATAGACATGAGAAGAACCACCTTTGACTTCAATAAGCAGTTGCAAGTAGCGCCTTGTCCTGGTCTTTGTTCCTTCCTAGTGTGCCGTCACTGTTGGCGCTTCGTCTATTGAAAGCGTTTCTAACAGTTGCCTGCATCGTCTCCAGTTCTTTCTCTGGTTTTTTTCTGTTCTCCTTTATTTAACTGTGTTACATAATATAAATTCGCTTGTAGGACTTACATTTCTTACTTCCTTGTTATACCCTGATTTCGTCGTATGTACACGTTTTACCAGCTTGTTATATTTTGTTATTCTTTATTTATTTCTATATTAACTTACGGTGAAATGTTTGTACTGCTCTTATCCCACCCTGCTAAAATTCCTCCTTAGGAATGCAGTGTCAATAAGTAAACAAACAAATAAATAAATAAATAAATAAGTAAATAGTTCAATGCATCGCGTACGACATAGAGTTCACATTCAGTGCAATATGTTGGGCACCTAAAGTATGTATGACGAAATCGCAGGGTGTCCGGCTTAATTAGGCGCGTTGCTAATAATTATTGAAACCTTGTAATCATTGTTGTTTCGGAATTTCTGTGCGTTATACGAGGTTCACTAGGTCTCCTCGGTGAACTAAATGAAGCTCATTTTTTTATGTTTCATCAAAGTAAGGGCCAGGTTATGGGTGACCTGAGACATGTAAAGTTCCGAATGGGTGGGTTGTTGATGCCTCTTGCAACAAATTACGTATGCAAGTGCTCCCGAGCCTTATAAGTTTGCTTTACGAACAGCCCACAATTTAGCCCGTTGGCCTGATGGAAATATACAAGTCCCCTAAATAATGCTGCGAGAATGAGTTTAACTTTTTCTAAAATTAGAATACGAAGTTAAGTGTGTGTGGTTTAATGTCTTTATAAAAAATACGTTTGTCGAGTGCTTAAAAGCGTTATATGCGGGACAGGTTTCAAAAGAATAAGTCATTCACGAACAGCGGTTTAAGGTATTTGGTTTCTTTACAGACTGTATAAGTTATTATTGTTACGATTTAAAACAAAAAGCTTCGCTGAAAATGGGATTTGTTTCTCAAAGGTCGCGCAAGTTTATTTTCTCTTCTGTTGCCTCTTCTGCCCTCGCGTTTGAAAACCACCGCACTCAAGTAAGATTGACACTGTATGTGTTTTTTTTAACTTATTCGCGGGATGTGATATAATAATTCCGGGCATCGTAAGCCAAGCGCCCCCAGATTTACGATCTCACGAATGGCGTTATATTATACACAAACATTTTTATCGTGTAATATAAAGGACCATGTTTCGCGACTTGGGCCTGATTCACTGCTCCCTCGTAAATAGATATCACTAGTAAATTCATTTGTGCGAAACTTCAAAACATCTTCTGAACCATCGGCTAGAATTGGGCCTTCCATGGAATATATCTCCAGAGCTGGAATTGTAAGTCATCACTGCCTTTACCATGAGCTGTGCATGCTGAATAAACGTGCAATTATACAGGGTGTTTCTGCGAACCCTTTCAAAATTTTTGAAAGGTTGCTTGAGGCAGATAGCTCAATTCTAATTCATGATGTGGTCTACTCAAAGCGGCGGGCACTACTCGCACAAAAAATTGAAATGCAATATCCACTAATTAGCAAGAATTCACTACTTATTGTTTTAAGTAATTACATTATGACCCATATTGCGATTTACAATTTCTGGCCGTAGAATTCGCAAGGTGGATCCACTTAGAACAAATTCTCAGGGCGACACAAGTTCCGAGATATTAATTCCCAAACTTTGCAGAAAAATGCATTGGCGTGCCAGTTACTTGTGTGCTTCACTGCGTAAAATGACATTTTGTTAACAAATCAACTGGAACGCTGGTGGTTCCAAGTGGATCCGCCTTGGGAAATCTATGACTAGAATTTGTAAATTGCAATATGGGGCTTCATATAATTAGTTAAAAAGTAAACTAGTGAATATTGTTAGTCGATATTTTGTTTCAGCTTCTTGTACAAGTAGTGTCCACCGCTTCGAGTAGACTACCTCATGAACTAGAATTGTGATATTTGTCATAGGCAACCATTTAATATTTTTGAAAGTGTTTCCTTGGGCACCCTGTATAAAGAAGTACAACGAGAGAACAACAGATCGCAAATATTAAAGCACAGCGCAAGTGATTTTGCAGGCGCTTAATTAATATTCATCTTTATTGAAATCCCAAGCTATATAATGCAGTGCAGACGAGTTCGCGGTTTCACAAGCTTAACTATTGCAGAACAAAAACCTCGAAAAGCAAAGCACACTGTGTTGATCTCCAACTTTTCAGTGCATTTGTGGTCCGACAACTAGCCGTCTCGCTTCTGCTGCTGATAGCCGCAGTAAATTGCGCAGCACTGCAATTAATGCAAATGGTTATTGTCGTAATAAATATCCTCGCTTCATTTATTATTAGTCTACACCACCCGCATACCCACATTTTACGTACAACTGCTTATTTCATGTAGAGTTCTGACACAAAATGCGCCTATTAATAAGTCTGGTCTGTGTGCGAAAGCGACGTTAACCAGCGCAGCGTACGTAAAACTCACAAGAGTCTGCGTCCGACGTTCGAAATGCGTGAGTTAAATACAAAGGTTTCAGAGCCTCCAAAACAACGTGGAAATGTTATGCGCCGTTACTAGTACGAAACCTCTCCGACGCTGCAACCAGCTGTAGCCGCTTTGTTTGCGGACGCGTACAAATTATAGGGCCATAACACCAAACCTTCGAACTTTCATTGTGCATTGCAGGTTAAACGGTACGCGTTCCGCAACAAACTGTCAAAATTTGAACGAGTTTGGCTCTGTATGAAATGTGTACTTGGAAGTTCTATATATATATATATATCGCAGTTGAACCGTACGGCATTTGGTAACACTAAATTGTGACAAAATAAAATTGCACACCCAGCAACTGTTGCCTCGGAGTAACTTAAACTAGGGCACTACTTTGGCCATTAGACAGCTTTAGAATAGCGTTTGTCGAACTACGTCCGTTAAACGTAAGCACCTCTGCGGGACGCTACTGTGCGAGTCCTTTCAAGTCTCTTAGTTTACCCTACGGAAACGCAAACGTAAAGAAGACGTTATGAAACAGGGAAGCCATCTGGTGCATCGTGCCAAACGTGTCCTAGACAAGATGATCCATTAGCAACCATCCTGCTGTTGCTATGCGGTCCTGTCTCGTTAGGCCTACGGGCGCCAGAATCGCCGAACGATATCAGAAAATGGACGCGCTATGCGCTCATAACTAACCTTTCTGGTGAGTTTAGAGAAAGCGAAAGCTCACTACAATAGTCGCTGCTGATCAACGCGAGTGAGAGCGTAGCCATTAAGAGAATTCAATCTGAAGTGGGAACCATGGGTGCGCCCCCCCATATTAGACGACACTATTTCTTAGCGTCCGTAAGCATTACGAGCGTTAAACTCTAAAAATACCGTACGCTATCATCATCATCATCATCATCATCATCATCATCATCATCATCATCATCATCATCATCAGCCTGGTTACGCCCACTGCAGGGCAAAGGCCTCTCCCATACTTCTCCAACAACCCCGGTCATGTACTAATTGTGGCCATGCCGTCCCTGCAAACTACTTAATCTCATCCGCCCACCTAACTTTCTGCCGCCCCCTGCTACGCTTCCCTTCCCTTGGGATCCAGTCCGTAACCCTTAATGACCATCGGTTATCTTCCCTCCTCATTACATGTCCTGCCCATGCCCATTTCTTTTTCTTGATTTCAACTAAGATGTCATTAACTCGCGTTTGTTCCCTCACCCAATCTGCTCTTTTCTTATCCCTTAACGTTACACCTATCATTCTTCTTTCCATAGCTCGTTGTGTCGTCCTCAATTTGAGTAGAACCCTTTTAGTAAGCCTCCAGGTTTCTGCCCCGTAGGTGAGTACTGGTAAGACACAGCTATTATATACTTTTCTCTTGAGGGATAATGGCAACCTGCTGTTCATGATTTGGGAATGCCTGCCAAACGCACCCCAGCCCATTCTTATTCTTCGGATTATTTCCGTCTCATGATCCGGATCCGCCGTCACTACCTGCCCTAAGTAGATGTATTCCCTTACGACTTCCAGTGCCTCGCTGCCTATGGTAAATTGCTGTTCTCTCCCGAGACTGTTAAGCATTACTTTAGTTTTCTGCAGATTAATTTTTAGACCAACTCTTCTGCTTTGCCTCTCCAGGTCAGTGAGCATGCATTGCAATCGGTCCCCTGAGTTACTAAGCAAGGCAATATCATCAGCGAATCGCAAGTTACTAAGGTATTCTCCATTAACTTTTATCCCCAATTCTTCCCAAACCAGGTCTCTGAATACCTCCTGTAAACACGCTGTGAATAGCATTGGAGATATCGTATATCCCTGCCTGACGCCTTTCTTTATTGGGATTTTGTTGCTTGCTTTATGGAGTACTACGGTGGCTGTGGAGCTGCTATAGATATCCTCCAGTATTTTTACATATGGCTCATCTACACCCTGATTCCGTAATGCCTCCATGACTGCCGAGGTTTCGACTGAATCAAACGCTTTCTCGTAATCAATGAAAGCTATATATAAGGGTTGGTTATATTCTGCACATTTCTCTATCACTTGATTGATAGTGTGAATATGGTCTATTGTTGAGTAGCCTTTACGGAATCCTGCCTGGTCCTTTGGTTGACAGAAGTCTAAGGTGTTCCTGATTCTATTTCCAATTACCTTATGAAAAATTCTTTGTAGCCAACGGACAGTACGCTGATCGGTCTATAATTTTTCAAGTCTTTGGTGTCCCATTTCTTATGGATTAGGATTATGTTAGCGTTCTTCCAAGATTCCGGTACGCTCGAGGTCATGAGGCACTGCGTATACAGGGTGGCCAGTTTCTCTAGAACAATCCGTCCACCATCCTTCAACAAATCTGCTGTTACCTGATCCTCCCCAGCTGCCTTCCCCCTTTGCATATCTCCTAAGGCTTTCTTTATTTCTTCCGCCGTTACCTTCGGGATTTCGAATTCCTCTAGACTATTTTCTCTTCCATTATCGTCGTGGATGCCACTGGTACTGTATAAATCTCTATAGAACTCCTCAGCCACTTGAACTATCTCATTCATATTAGTAATGATATTGCCGGCTTTGTCTCTTAACGCATACATCTGATTCTTGCCAATTCCTAGTTTCTTCTTCACTGTTTTTAGGCTTCCTCCGTTCCTGAGAGCATGTTCAATTCTATCCATATTATACTTCCTTATGTCAGCTGTCTTACGCTTGTTGATTAACTTCGAAAGTTCTGCAAGTTCTATTCTAGCTGTAGGGTTAGATGCTTTCATACATTGGCGTTTCTTGATCAGATCTTTCGTCTCCTGCGATAGTTTGCTGGTATCCTGCCTAACGGAGTTACCACCGACTTCCATTGCACACTCCTTAATGATGCCCACAAGATTGTCGTTTATTGCTTCAACACTAAGGTACTCTTCCTGAGTTAAAGCTGAATACCTGTTCTGTAGCTTGATCTGGAATTCCTCTATTTTCCCTCTTACCGCTAACTCATTGATCGGCTTCTTATGTACCAGTTTCATCCGTTCCCTCCTCAGGTCTAGGCTAATTCGAGTTCTTACCATCCTGTGGTCACTGCAGCGCACCTTGCCGAGCACGTCCACGTCCGCCAGGGTTAGCGCAGAGTATGAGGTCTATTTCATTTCTAGTCTCGGCGTTCGGGCTCCTCCACGTCCACTTTCGACTATCCCGCTTGCGGAAGAAGGTATTCATTATCCTCATATTATTCTGTTCCGCAAACTCTACTAATAACTCTCCCCTGCTATTCCTAGTGCCTATGCCATATTCACCCACTGCCTTGTCTCCAGCCTGCTTCTTGCCTACCTTGGCATTAAAGTCGCCCATTAGTATAGTGTATTTAGTTTTCACTCTGCCCATCGCCGATTCCACGTCTTCATAGAAGCTTTCGACTTCCTGGTCATCATGACTGGATGTAGGGGCGTAGACCTGTACAATCATCATTTTGTACCTCTTATTAAGTTTCACAACAAGACCTGCCACCCTCTCGTTAATGCTATAGAATTCCTGTATGTTACCAGCTATATTCTTATTAACCAGGAATCCGACTCCTAGTTCTCTTCTCTCCGCTAAGCCCCGGTAGCACAGGACGTGCCCGCTATTTAGCACTGTATATGCTTCTTTTGGCCTCCTAACTTCACTGAGCCCTATTATATCCCATTTACTGCCCTCTAATTCCTCCAATAGTACTGCTAGACTCGCCTCACTATATAACGTTCTAGCGTTAAACGTTGCCAGGTTCATATTCCAATGGCGGCCTGTCCGGAGCCAGTGATTCTTAGCACCCTCTGCTGCGTCGCAGGTCTGACCGCCGCCGTGGTCAGTTGCTTCGCAGCTGCTGGGGACTGAGGGCCGGGGTTTGATTGTTGTGTTCATAGGAGGTTGTGGCCAAGTACTGCACCAGGGTGGCCAATCCTGCTCTGGTGAGGGAGTGCGTTACCGGTTCTGGTCACCGGGATCAGGCCACACTCCAGGCCTGTTTGTGCAATTTTAGCAACACGCGGATTTTTTTTTTAAATCCGGTGGAAAATTTCCGGCACCGGGATTCGAACCACGCACCTCTTGCACGCGAGGCGGGTGTTCTACCTCTACGCCACCGCTGCACAGCGCGCTTAAACCACAGAAACTTAGTAACGCTCGGAGCATGTGCAGTCAGGACGACGCTATTTATTTAAATATGTAAAGGGCTTACGTTCGGTTGCAAACGCTATTCTAAAGCTCTCTATTGTATAATTACGTCCTATTGTCCCCTTCGGTAATGGTGACATTTACTGTCAACAAGAGACGCCGTAGCAGCCCTTATGCCCAATCATAACTTACAATGTGACGAAATCGACAATCTGGCGTTATTTGACGGCGTAGAGTTAACATAACCAACTCTAGAAGCAAGGCTCCCTTTAGCACCCATGCATTGAAATAGGTAACTGCAAGGGCGCCACCATGTTGCTACTCTGTGAGGGTGCGCATGCGCAGATGACGAGATTCTATTCAGATGAAACGCGCAATCAACGCGATCGGGTATGGTCGCGGTATGGTGGCGCCATGTAGTCCAGACACCTGCAAACAGATTATTTCTCGCACCTTAAACATTACGTCAGTTTTTTTATTAGTTACACGATATTTCTGAAATATACATTGAATGAACTTTACACATTGTCCATACGTACGTGCTGCGGATAAATGCGTGTTTTTTAATCATAATTTAATTTTTTTCCCATGTCAAATATTAGAGGTAGCAACATGGCGGCATCTTTGTCATCATCATCATCATCATCATCATCATCATCATCATCATCATCATTATCATCATCATCATCATCATCATATCTTATATCTACTGCCGATCTTACATCGCCGATGAAGACGTGGAGTCGGCGATGGGTAAAGTCAAAACAAAATACACTATACTGATGGGCGACTTCAATGCCAAGGTAGGCAAGAAGCAGGCTGGAGACAAGGCGGTGGGGGAATATGGCATAGGCACTAGGAATAGCAGGGGAGAGTTATTAGTAGAGTTTGCGGAACAGAATAATATGCGGATAATGCATACCTTCTTCCGCAAGGTGGATAGCCGAAAGTGGACATGGAGGAGCCCGAACGGCGACACTAGAATTGAAATAGACCTCATACTCTGCGCTAACTGTGGCACCATACAAGATGTGGACGTGCTCAGCAAAGTGCGCTGCAGTGACCACAGGATGGTATTCAGCTTTAACTCAGGAAGAGGACCTTAGTGTTGAAGCAATAAACGACAATCTTGTGGGCATCATTAAGGAGTGTGCAATGGAAGTCGGTGGTAACTCCGTTAGGCAGGATACCAGCAAACTATCGCAGGAGACGAAAGATCTGATCAAGAAACGCCAATGTATGAAAGCATCTAACCCTACAGCTAGAATAGAACTGGCAGAACATTCGAAGTTAATCAACAAACGTAAGACAGCTGACATAAGGAAGTATAATATGGATAGAATTGAACATGCTCTCAGGAATGGAGGAAGCCTAAAAGCAGTAAAGAAGAAACTAGGCATTTGCAAGAATCTGATGCATGCGTTAAGAGACAAAGCCGGCAATATAATTACTGATATGGATGAGATAGTTCAAGTGGCTGAGGAGTTCTATAGAGATTTATACAGTACCAGTGGCACCCACGACGATATTGGAAGAGAGAATAGTCTAGAGGAATTCGAAATCCCACAGGTAATGGCGGAAGAAGTAAAGAAAGCCTTGGGAGCTATGCAAAGGGGGAATACAGCTGGGGAGGATCAGGTAACAGCAGATTTGTTGATGGATGGTGGGCAGATTGTTCTACAGAAACTGGCCACCCTGTATACGCAATGCCTCATGACTTCGAGCGTACCGGAATCTTGGAAAAACGCTAACATAATCCTAATCCATAAGAAAGGGGACGCCAAAGACTTGAAAAATTATAAACCGATCAGCTTACTGTCCGTTGCCTACAAAGTATTTACTAAGGTAATTGCAAGTAGAATCAGGAACACCTTAGACTTCCGTCAACCAAAGGACCAGGAAGGATTCCGCAAAGGCTACTCAACAATAGACCACATTCACACTATCAATCAGGTGATAGAAAAATGGGCGGAATATAACCAACCTTGATATATATAGCTTTCATTGATTACGAGAAAGTGTTTGCTTCAGTCTAAACCTCAGCAGTCATGGAGGCATTGCGGAATCAGGGTGTAGAGGAGCCGTATGTAAAAATACTGAAAGATATACATAGCGGCTCCACAGCCACCGTAGTCCTCCATAAAGAAAGCAACAAAATCCCAATAAAGAAAGGCGTCAGGCAGGGGGATACGATCTCCCCAATGCTATTCACAGCGTGTTTACAGGAGGTATTCAGAGACCTGGATTGGGAAGAATTGGGGATAAGAGTTAATGGAGAATACCTTAGTAACTTGCGATTCGCTGATGATATTGCCTTGCTTAGTAACTCAGGGGACCAATTGTAATGCATGCGCACTGACCTGGAGAGGAAAAGCCGAAGGGTGGGTCTAAAGATTAATGTGCAGAAAACTAAAGTAATGTTTAACAGCCTTGGAAGAGAAGAGCAGTTTACGATAGGTAGTGAGGCACTGGAAGTGGTAAGGGAATACATTTATTTTGGACAGGTAGTGACTGCGGATCCGGATCATGAGACTGAAATAATCAGAAGAATAAGAATGGGCTGGGGTGCGTTTGGCAGGCATTCTCAGAGCAAGAACAGCAGGTTGCCATTATCCCTCAAGAGAAAAGTTTATAACAGCTGTGTCTTATCAGTACTCACGTACCGGGCAGACCCCTGGAGGCTTACGAAAAGGGTTCTACTTAAATTGAGGGCTACGCAACGAGCTATGGAAAGAAGAATGATAGGTGTAACGTTCAGGGATAAGAAAAGAGCAGATTTGGTGAGGGAACAAACGCTAGCTAATGATATCTTAGTTGAAATCAAGAAAAAGAAATGGGGGGGGGGCGGGCATGGGCAGGACACGTAAAGAGGAGGGAAGATAACCGATGGTCATTAGGAGTTACGTAATGGATTGCAAGGGAAGGGAAGCATAGCAGAGGGCGGCAGAAAGTGAGGTGGGCGGATGAGATTAAGAAGTTTGCAGGGACAACATGGCCACAATTAGCACATGACCGGGGTAGTTGGAGAAGTATGGGAGAGGCCTTTGCCCTGCAGTGGGCGTAACCAGGCTGATGATGATGATGATGATGATGTCTACTGCCGGACGAAGGCGATCTCCAATTACCCCCTGTCCTGCGCCTACCGATTCCACTTACCTGGGAATTTAATTTCATCACCCCACCTAGTCTTCTGCCATCCTTGACTGCGCTTCCCTTTTCTTGGCACCCATTCTGTAACCATAATCATCCACCGGTTATCTAACCTACGCATTACATGACCTGCCCAGCTCCATTCCTTTCTGTTAATGTAAATTAGAATATTGGTTATTCCTGTTTGCTCTCTGATTCACACCAATCTCTTCATGTCTCTTGACGTTATGCCGGACATTCTTCGTTACATCGCTCTTTGCGCAGTCCCTAACTTGTTTTCGAGCTTGTTTGTCAGTCCCCAAGTTTCTGCCCCATGTGTCAGCACCACTAGAATGCATTTATTGTGCACTTTTCTTTTTAATGATGATGTTAAGCTTCCAGTCAGGATGTGACAATGTCTGCCGAATGCGCTCCAACCCATTTTTATTCTTCTGTATATTCCCGTCTCATGATCAGGGTCCCCTGGGATTAATTGACCTAGGCAAACGTACTCCTTCGCAGACTCTACAGGCCGACTGGCGATCCTGAACTATTGTTCCTTTGCCCGGCTATTTATCATTATCTTTGTCTTATGCGTATTAATCCTCAATCCCACTCTTACACTCTCTCTGTTAAGGTACTCAATCGTTTGTTGTAACTCGTTCCCAGTGTTGCTGAGCAGGAAAATGTCATCTGCAAATCGAAGGTTGCTGAGGTATTCGCCGTTGATCCTTCCTCCTAAGCCTTCACAATTTAATGGCCTCTATATTTCTTCCAAGCACGCAGTAAATAGCATTAGAGAGATTGTGTCTCCTTGTCTTACCCTTTTCTTTATAGGTATCTTCCTGCTTTTCTTGTGTAGAATTAACGTAGCTGTAGAACCTCTGCAGACATTTTCCGAGTTATTTACATAAGCGTTCTGTACTCCGTCATTACTTAATGACTCTATGACTGCTGGTATCTCTACTGAATCAAATGCATTTTCGTAATCTATGAAACCCATAAAGATAAGCCTATTGCACTCTGCGAATTTCTCGATAACCTGATTAATGACAGGGATGTGATCCATTCTAGAGTATCCCTTCCTGAAGCCAGCCTGTTCCCTTGGTTGACTAAAATCCAGTGTGGCTCTTATTCTATTGGAGATTATCTTGGTGAATATCTTATGTAATATTGGAAGTAAGCTAAGGGACCTATAATTTTCCAATTCTTTAACGTCTCCCTGACTGTGGATCAGGATAACGTTGGCATTCTTCCAGTTCTCTAGGGCCCTTGAAGTCGATAGACAGTTAGTATAAAAGGCCGCCAGTATTTCAAGCATTATTTGTCCACCATCATTGAATAAATCGACTGGTAGTCCATCTCCGGCCGTTTTTCCCTGTTTCATGTCATGCAGGGACCTGCAGACCTCATCGCTAGATATAAAAAGAGCCTCTGTAACCTGTTCATTACTACTTGGAATTGAGTTATCGTGGCTTCTTTGGGTACGGTACAGGTCAGTATAGAATTCTTCCGCTGCTTTTACTATATCTTCGAGATTGCTTATGATATACCTGCCTATTTTTCAGTGCATACATCTTGGTTTGTCCGATGCCTAGTTTCCTTCCCCCTGTTTTGAGCCTGCGTTCATTTTTTACTGCTTCCTCCATCTTATCACGTCATAATTTCGAATATCTCTTATTTTCTCTTCCTTGATTAGTTTTGACAGTTCCGCGAATTCTATCTGATCTCTTGAGTCGGACACTTTCATTATTTGTCGTTTCTTTATTGAGTATTTTGTTACTTGGGGGAGCTTACCTACTGGTTGTCTTGCTACCTTACCTCCCACTTCAATTGGTGCTTGTGAAGCCAGCCTAGTTACGGTTTCATTCATCGCCTCTATGTCATCTTCATCTATCTGTTCTGAGGCTGCATAATTGTTTGCAAGTGCCCACTTGAATTCGTCTGCTTTTACCCCCACTGCTTCTAGGATGGCCTCTTTCTCCTTGACCAATTTTACACTTTTTTCCTTCAAATTGAGGTGAATCCTAGCCCTCACTAACCTATGATCACTATACTTTACCCTACCTATCACCTCTACATCCTGCACTATGCTCGGATCGGCAGAAAGTATGAAATCAATTTCATTTTTTGTTTCGCCATTAGGGCTTTTTCCAGGTCCACTTATTGTTCCAACGCTTTCTGAAGAAGGTGTGCGTTATTCACAGCTTATTCCTTTACGCGAATTCTACCAATATCTCTCCTCCAGTGTTCCTAGAATCCACGCCGTAGTTGCCAATTGCTTGTTCACAAGCCTGCCTTTTCCCGACTTTTCATTAAAGTCGCTCATGACTATAGTATACTAAGTTTGCACTTCTCGTATCGCTAGTTCAACACCTTCATAAAACTGTTCTATTTTTTCATCATCGTGACTGGAGGGTGGATCGTACTACTTTTATTCTATACCTCCTATTCAGCTTTATTACGACTACTGCTGCCCTCTCTTCAATGCTGTAGAATTCGTCAATGTGCCCGTGATATCCTACTGGATTAGTAATACTATTGCGACTGTTTCTTATCTGATAATCCTCTACAGAAGAGGACGTGGCCATTTACCAGCACTGTATAAGCCTCAACAGTTCTAACCTCCCTAAGGCCAATGATATCCCAAACAATGCATATAGTTCCTCAAAGTGTCCTGCTAGGCTAACTAACTTCACTCGAGAGGGTTCGCTTGTTAAACCTTGCAAGGGTGAGTTTGCAATGGCGGCCTGTCCGGGTCCAGAGATTTTTAGCACCCTTTGCATCGTTACAGGTCTGACCACCGCTTTGGTCAAGTGATTCCCAGCTGCTGGGGACTGAGGGCGATTGGGTAATTGAATGACTCATTTGGGAGACAGTGGCCGAATACTGCTCCTGGGAGTCAAATTCCTCTTCTTTGTAGTTACCCCTTATTTGTCCCGGATTTTTTCCTCTAGAGTTAGTGTACTAAATCCGTCTGAAGTGTGCGTCTTATGAAAAGCAAGGGTTGCTGTCCGACCACTACCATTTGAGCGAAACCAGGGAGTATGCTTGACGGTGTCCAGAATATCGCCTCATTGTCGAAGGCCTGACTTTTGTGTACTGCATGCGCTGGAATTGATTTCAAGAACTACAATTACAATGTGGTCACCATGCGTCGTTTTCTCCTCGCATGAGTCTCAGCAGTCAACCCGACTTAGCTCCAGTAGGCGTTCACGGCTTTGCGTTGCTTTTATCGAGCGTGTGAAAAAAAGGGGGGCACAATTCAACGGCTACGCGCTTGCTGCGTTGTCAGGCGTCAGAGCATCTGGAACAACACGTCCGGTATGGTTTCAAACTGTTTTCGAGCAGCCGAAACATCTGTAGGCCAACGCTTCCTAGATAGCAGGCACAGTGGCTTAGTCAGCGGGGGTGCTGAGTGGCCTTCAGCCGCCCCGAAGTTTTTTCCAGCCGGCGCCCTACTCCCTTTTATGAAGTGACTTAGCGTGGAAGCTTGGGCTTGATGATTCATTTAAAAAAAAGGACCCAACACAAGAAAGACAAAGACACGAGTGAGCGACACGCACACAGCGCTGTGTGCGGGTCGCTCGCTCGTGGTTCATTTATTCATTTATTTATTTTGTCCTTTTTTGCGCCGTGTCCTTTTTCCTTTTTATGCTTGGCACTTAACCTATGAACAAAGGCGCATACCCTTCGAACGCCCGCCCCAGGCAAGTACAGGATGGCGCACGACTTCCGGCAAGCCAAGAGCCTGCTCGAGGTGGTAGTTGTATTCTTAAGCAGTAAGCCTGGGAAACTTAACAGAAAATAATAAAACCTTAGCCCTTCCCTCTCCCCGCGCGAAATCCAACCTTAACTCCCACACCCGTGAAAAAAATCCTGGCTACCCACCTGAGCAAGCCTGTGCAATCTGCTTTATGACGACATGCTACTTCGATTGAAGTTTTCTCTGACAAGCCCTGCGTGAAGAAAGCGTTGCCGTCGAAATCACCACGGCTTACTCGGGAGCGTTCCATTAGATTATATGGCAGTCGGGCAAGGTATAGCACGACGTCATGTATCGAAGTACACAGGCTTTGTGCTGTATAGGACACAGAGTTTCCTACATTTAGGAGGCGTTGGGTGGACCCGCACTTTATGATCTCACGCAATTCAGATCAAAATGGTGGTCAGTGTCGATAGGAAGGGCTTGGAGGCAGCGATATTAAAGTGAGATTTCGAGTTCAAATGTGCACTGGAAGCCCTTTTCTGTGCGCGCATGTGTGAGCATATAGATGTTGGTCCCTTTACTATAAGTTAAATGATAAGCAGTAGATAGTTGCACCACCACGTCATGGCCCCTTTATATCCCGTAGCGTGATGGGGTCCAATGAAACGGTGGCTGGACAGAACATGAAAGGGTCTATGGAGGTCACATTGAGATTGTTTCTCACCATTTATTTATTTACTTGATATGCAAGGTCCGAGGGCATTATATATGAAGGAGGCACGAATGACAAATGATAGCACACTAAAATAAAAGATACAGTTGCAGCAAGTAAAGAAAACATGTAATCAAAAGGCTTTATGAATGACAGTCATGAAGCTGTCGGTGTCGGTGATGGCGGCGGTGGAAGTGGGGAGATGGTTCCATTCTTTGCTAGTCTTCAGAATGAAACATTCACTGTAGATATTAGTCCAGCAAGATAGCACACCAACTTGTAGTTATGGTCTGAGCTCGATGATATATAAACGGGAGCGGAGAAAAGAACGTCTTTTAGAATCGGTATATAGTGATAGACATTGTATAACAATGAAAGGAGAAATGAATTACAGCGCAAAGATAGTTCAGGTAAGGTAAGTGTGGCTTTCATTGATGATATGGCTGGTATGCCAAAGTAATTTGATAGAATTAAAGGAGCTGCCTGATTTTGGACTAATTCAATAATTGTCGAAAGTGTAGTGTTGTTGGGGTCCCAGTTGGAGCGTGCGTAATGTAAGTTAGCACCGACAAGAGCTTTACATAGACGTAGTTTTACTGACGAAGGTTATCGGGAAAAATTACGTTGTAAGTAACCCAGTATAGTGGTTTGCATTGTTGACAACATAGTCAACATGTATGCACCAAGAAAGATCGCAACTGATGTGGATGCCAAGGTATTTGTAAGAGGTCACATGATGTAGTAGGATACCATCAAGAAAATGTGCGCTGCTAATAGTGTAGCGCCTCCGGATATTCGGATGCTTTTACACTGCTTGATGTTTAGCCGCATCATCCATTTATTGCACCGTCAGGACAACTGGTTAAGATCTTATTGACGATTCTGCTGACCAAATGGTTGGGCTAGTTTTTATATAGGACGCGATTATCGTCAAAGCTTTTATTGATGAAAACGTGATACAGTCAGGGAGGTCATTAATTTAACTGGGAAATAACAACTACAGATCATTGTGGCGCGCCGGATAAGTGTCAAAGATTGGTGGTGGGGTAATTCGCACTCTCCGAACAGGAGGGGATGGGGCGACAACAAACCCACCCCGCGTGCGTTATTGAAGGTTCGACTGCTGACCGGCGATAAGGTCCACGCCTGATCGACCGTGAACCAGAGGCATGAGACGGGAGGCGACGTCGTACAACACACACACTCAATTTAATAAAATGAAATCATGCGCGAGACATACTGGAAAGACATACAAATTACCCGCAGCGGAGACTAGTTCGCGGAAGGCGTGCGGGTCACACGACACACGCCCTGACGCGAGCTCGCGCGACACTAAGCCCACCACGTGGTAAATCCTACACTCGCAAAATAACAAACAAAAAACGCGACACCAATACAAAATATGCGCGACAATAAATGCGGCAAAGACTAAACTAACAGGACATATAAGAAACAACACTCGATGGATAATTAAATGAAAGATTAAACGCGATTGGAAAAAGAGAGTCCGGCGGAAAGTTTTGAGAGCGGGCTGGAACACGAGGCTTAACTGTGGCGTGCTTGTCGAGATCCCGGTCTGAAGAGCGTCGGGCTGCTGGTACCTCGCTGCCGAAGATCCTGACGGACTTGCACCGTCTGTCGGTCGAACGGCGAAGACTTCGGCCTGGAGGTTTCAGCCTGCCGACCACATCTTCAGCTGTCTCCCGGTGCAAGGCCACGCTGCTCCGTCTTCCAAACCGCTCTGCCGGCTCGCCGAGCCGCCTCGTCCCTCCGCCGCGCTCCGGCGACCCACGTGATCAACCCGTCGGGCGCGTTCGGGGACAATGGGAAGCGCTCTCCCTCATCGCCGTGCAAGCAGCGTTGCGGCTGCGGTGGCAATGTCGGCCCACTCGAGAGGGGCGCGGGCATGCACTCTGTGACACCACCCCGACGACAAGAATGTTATTCTAATAACATTCAAACTAACACATAGTCATGCACGCGCACCTTAAGGACACCGCACTCCCCACGCATTCAAAGGTCACGCGCACAATCACGTCGTCGTGTGGGTCACGGTTTGGGAAGTCCTCCGCAAAGGCACTTGTGCGCGCATATCGCCGCCTCGCTCTCGGCCAGTCAGTGCAGTCCACAGCCCAGCTCAAACGCAAAAGAACAGAAAACTTGTGATAAAATCATGGTCCCGAAAATCCCGAGCTCCAAAATACATGCGATACGGTATTGTCCCCTGGGGCCCTGTGACTGGCGCAACCCACGGCAGAGCCGGTACGCGCACTTTACAGGCAACACGTATTACACACACACAGAAGAAAACAAACAAATCAGAGATCAGTGTATTGAAGCGCAGGAAAACCAAACAACAAACGCAGTGAAACATAAAAAAAAATGTAGCGAGGCACTATTAACAAAACTAAATTATCAATGCCGTGCCGTCTTCCCTTCTCAATACCTGCTTCTTTTCAGTCGTACTCGCTGGGGTCGCATTCCTGCCGTCCCCCAAGCACTCCCGGCGCAAAGGTGGCGAGACACAAAATGCGCCCTGCAGCGACATGCCGCTTCGCGCCTCGGCTGCCTGCTTTTGCCACGCTGCTTGTAGTACACTGACCCCTGCCTAGTCCTCACCCATGCACAGCGCATGAGCAACTGAGTGCCACGAAGGGCGCGGCTCAGTGGTACCTGCCGTCGATGAGCCGAATATATCGCTCGCGCTCTCTTTCGCGCGACGAGCAACGCTCCGCGCCCGCCAAGCTCTGTCGACGCCTCCGTGACCTCTGCGCCATTTTGCGCGGCCTCTTCCTCACCCTCTGGTGTCTGCCAAGGGTCCGCACCTCGCGCCCCCGCGGTGCGTGGTAACTCGCCAGCCTCCGCCGCGCCACACACTTCGCCGCCTCTCTCGGCTTGCGATGTAGGCACCATTTGCCTGCGCGGCGGCTGACGTTTTTCGTGGCCAGCCTCTGACCATCGTCACCCACCACACCGCCTGATTCCCGAAGCACCGGCCTCTCGTTCGCTTCGAGGGCCCCGGCACCGAAGGGCTTAGGCACGAGGGAGGATACGGGCTGTACACGAACCTGCGCAAGGCCCACTCCAGAGGGATGAGGTTGGTCAGCGGCGACGGTCGAGCCCGGCAGGCACTCCGTGTTCCGAATGCTCTCGACACGGCCCTCCCTCGCGCGCAACAGCGCAATTTCCCTCTCTAACTCGAGGATGCGCTGGGAAGACCGTGCCGCATCGCACTCCTCCGCCTCGCGTTGTCGCAGCTCTCGCGCTTTCCTGCGCTCGCGACTATCCGCCTCTTCTTTGGAGCGCATGTCGCGCACAAACTCCCGGAGCGCTGGCCCCTCAAGGCCCATCTGCCTCCCGACGGCCACGATGCGCTCCAACTCCTCGAGGAGTCCATCAGCCATATCTTGGCCTTTTCCCGCTCTCCGCGATACGCGTCCGTTCCGCCCGTTATACCTCGTGGTCACGGAAGATCGTGGTCAGCAAGTCCTGTCGTGGACGCCAGTTGTCAAAGGTTGATGGTGGGGTAATTCGCACTCTCCGAACAGGAGGGGATGGGGCGACAACAAACCCACCCCGCGTGCGTTATTGAAGGTTCGACTGCTGACCGGCGATAAGGTCCACGCCTGATCGACCGTGAACCAGAGGCATGAGACGGGAGGCGACGTCGTACAACACACACACTCAATTTAATAAAATGAAATCATGCGCGAGACATACTGGAAAGACATACAAATTACCCGCAGCGGAGACTAGTTCGCGGAAGGCGTGCGGGTCACACGACACACGCCCTGACGCGAGCTCGCGCGACACTAAGCCCACCACGTGGTAAATCCTACACTCGCAAAATAACAAACAAAAAACGCGACACCAATACAAAATATGCGCGACAATAAATGCGGCAAAGACTAAACTAACAGGACATATAAGAAACAACACTCGATGGATAATTAAATGAAAGATTAAACGCGATTGGAAAAAGAGAGTCCGGCGGAAAGTTTTGAGAGCGGGCTGGAACACGAGGCTTAACTGTGGCGTGCTTGTCGAGATCCCGGTCTGAAGAGCGTCGGGCTGCTGGTACCTCGCTGCCGAAGATCCTGACGGACTTGCACCGTCTGTCGGTCGAACGGCGAAGACTTCGGCCTGGAGGTTTCAGCCTGCCGACCACATCTTCAGCTGTCTCCCGGTGCAAGGCCACGCTGCTCCGTCTTCCAAACCGCTCTGCCGGCTCGCCGAGCCGCCTCGTCCCTCCGCCGCGCTCCGGCGACCCACGTGATCAACCCGTCGGGCGCGTTCGGGGACAATGGGAAGCGCTCTCCCTCATCGCCGTGCAAGCAGCGTTGCGGCTGCGGTGGCAATGTCGGCCCACTCGAGAGGGGCGCGGGCATGCACTCTGTGACAATAAGACAGGAGAAAGAGTGGACGAACAGCAGTGACAAACTGGCTGCTGTCAGAAAGTCTTTAATCTAGTGTAATACCTTGGTGTCTATGTTAGGTTGGCTTAATTTAAGAAGTAAGTGATGCGCCACTCCATCGAAAGCTTTAGCGAAATCCAAGAATATGCAATCGCTAACACATATGATGCCTTTATCTATAAAATAAGAGATAATAGCTACGTTTCACAGGAAAACATCTTCCTCAAACCGTGCTTGTAGTTAGTAAAGAAAGAGTGGTCTTCTAGAAATTCGAATATATGAGAATAAATAGCGTGCTCAAGAAGCTTACACGGGATGCTTGTAAATGGTATGGGTCTGCACTTATCAGGAAGATGCGCAATACTTGACTTAAGGACATGAACTGCTTTCTCTACCTTGCTGTCACCGCAAATTGTGGAGCACTCTAAAGATTGAGCAAGAATAATGGACAGGATAATAGAAGAGTAAACTTCCATCATTTTCAGTACCTTTAACATAATCGAATCACAGTCAGACGATGATGGAATTATACGTTTAAGTTTTAAGCTTCTCACGATTCCACCGGCTCACTTATTTGGCTCTCGGTTTTCTTGCGTTTACGCATGTTTGGGATATTGTTATGACCAACTGCTTTTACTCTTTTGAAGGCAAGTCATGAGGAAAAGAATTATTTCGCCTGAAAGAAATATCTCTGATGCGCATATTTACTTCTTTCTCCACGTCATCAAACATGTAAGCTGAACAACGTACTGATGGTTGAACGCCATCGTATAGCAATGCAGCCTATGGCGTCTATGCAAAAAAAAAACAAAAAAAAAACACTTGCTCTCGTCTCCTTCTGAGCGCTATGCTTTACTGCAGTAAAAGAAGGAAAAGAAAGAGAGAGACAAAGAGAAAACTAATCTTTCACATACGTGTTCTTGATGGCAGTATAGTACTAAACCTTTCGTCCATGTAATAGTGCCTGGCTGTAGATCGTTGGTAAGGCTTAGTAAGAGTTTCGTTTCCACATAACGCTTTAATCGGAACCAGCAGCAGCTTGTTCTATCAAGTTAATGCGAGGATAAACTTTACATATCTCTTTTTATTTTAGTTCATTAAGTGCATAATTCATTATTGCGAACGGGCGCAAAAGATTGGGTTTCACAGCACGGAACGGCGTAGCAACGTTAGCATGAAAGCAGATTTTCGCATCAGCGAGATATAAACTTCAGAAGCGAATCAAAGAAATCCATTAGGCACTGTAAAGTTCTGCTTGGAACGCGTCCACCTTTATAATATACGTGCAATTTTGTCAGAAGGTTAAGGTGAATGTTCAGTACAGGAACAACAAAATTGATGATTTGCGTGTCATTTTGCTAATGAGACGATTGGTGCCCTTTTCTCATTGCGTGTCTTTATCATGCCTTTAGTCAAGGGTCACTGCGTCACACTTACGAGGCCCTGTGCACACATGATAGGCGTAACCTTAAGAGAGATGAAGACAGTGGAGCGGCTTCCAGGGCAAATGAGTATTTGATATTATAGTTGAGATTATGAGAAAGAAGTAGTGTTACAACAACAGAACTTGGATGAATTGGCTGAGCTTGAATATAACTTGAAGCAGCTCCAAGGGACCAGGACAGCAATAAGAAACAACCATGACAGAACGAACACTGACGGCCAGCTGAAGTCCCTTCGAAGAAGAACTGGCCATTCAAAATCCGTCAAAATATTAATAAATAAATAAACTACAAGAAACAGCAAGGTCAACAGGCATGCGCTGGAGTTGAGCTGGTTATGTAATACGCAAGGCTTATGATCGGCGATCTATTGGAGTTGCAGTATGGGTGCCTATAGGGAAGGGAAGCCCATTTGAGGGTGGACGAGAACTACGTATTGTGATGAAAATTAGGAAATTCGCAGGCATAAAAGGCGGTCCACTGACGCAAGACAGGGGTAACTGTAGATCAATGATTATGTTGATGATGATGATAATAATGGTGATAATGTTTCACAAATTTCACACTGACGGGAACGCTGCGTAGGGTATACTGCTATATAGATCTGCCAAACATATTTGTCGCGACAAAACTTTTTTTTAGAAAGAATGGGATCGTAACAAAGAAGTAAACAATAAAGAGCAAAAAGAAGTTAAAACACATGCACAGAACAGGCGCCTCTCTTGCGCACTGTGCTCTTGTCCTCGTATATTGCGCGCTATATATTTTATTACTCCTATATATCTCAATTCAGATGCTCTTGCTTTTACCGAAACCTGGTTAAGCCCTCGAATAGATGACAAGAAAACCTTCCTCAGTAACGCAACTTACAACATACACAGGCGCGACCGTGATAAGAAAAGAGGTGGTGGTGTCATGATAGGGATTAAAAAGAACATCGATCACATCTTTGGTTGTTAAAACCCATACTAAACTCGAAATCATTTGGGTGGCCTGAGCTGTATCAACCGTGAATGTACTGCTCGGTAACAGTTCCGTGTGCCGGATTCTTATTTTTCCTTCCTAACTGCATTACATGACAGTATTAATGAGGTAATTGGTTTGTGTCAGGCAGATATGATGTATCTATTCGGAGATTTCAATCTTCCTTTAATTGGCTGGGTTGATTTATCCTCATCGTGTCATATGTGCACAAGCTTTATTACGTTAACATTAGATTTTAACCAATTTCAAGTAGTTCATCAGCCGACTTGTAATTCCAATCTTTTGGATCTCCTGAAACTACTTTTGGAACTACCTGAAAGAGTACTGCACAGCTTTATTGTTCGCCAAGGATAAATATTTCGCAGAAGATCCACCAGGAATGTTTAAAAGTTCTCCAAGAAAATTCTGGAACATAGTTAACCGTAGTAATAAGTGTAGTAATATTTCATTGCAGGAAAAGCACAGCTCAACTACTCCTGACAGTCAATGTCCGACAGCATCCTACTCAGGTTTCACATCCGTCTTTAAAAGAGAAAATAGTTGTAACATACCTTTGGTACCCGATTTTTATTTCTACTACAAGGCTCCCATCACTATCACTATAAAGGTCGTAGTCGAGCTTACAGATAAACTTGAGATCTCTTCATCCTCTGGCTAGATTGTATAAATTCTAAAATACTAAAAAACACAATACTAGTATCGAGCAATATTCTGCCACACCTGTTTACTAATCCCTAATAAGTGGTATGTTTCCTACAGACTGGGAGATAGTAAAAGTAGTGCCCGACTTTAAGAAAGGTAACAAGAGTTCTAGTGAAAATTACTGTCCTATATCACTAATTTGCATTTGCTGCAAAATGTTACAACACATTATCGCATCCCAGATATATTTTCATCTTGAATATAATAAGTTTTTTTACCCGAAACAGCATGGCTTCTGAAAATGATTTTGTTGCGAAACCCAACTACTAAAATTCACGTCAGACTTACACTTTGATATGAAGAGTGACAAACAGTTGACTGCATCTTTTTGGACTTCTCGAAAGCATTCGATCGTGTAGCCCATAGTCGCCTGATATCAAAGCTCTCTGCAATTAAACATGACTCACTAACCCTATCATGGATTCGTAATTTTCTTTCTAATCGCAAACACTTCACTGATGTTGATAACTTTTCCTCTGCCCTGTCTGACGTCACCTCCGGTGTACCTCAAGGCAGTGCAGTCGGACCTCTTCTCTTTTTAATTAACATTAACAACTTACCGTATAATATATCCTCTTCTGTGCGAAGTCTTTCATGGAATAATCCGATCACCTCCCTTTCAGCTAACGCCTCCAGATCATAAGGATTTCTGCGCCGCAACTTAAGAACTGCGTTTCACCACTAAGAAAACTAGCTTCCATAACTATTGTACGGCCACAAATTGAGTACGCTTCTTGTATATGATCTCCTCATCAAAAATACCCCATGGAACTCCTGGAGAGCATTCAGGATAGAGTGAGCCGTCTGATTTCAAGAAAAATTATAGCGACCAGTCAAGTGTAACCCAAATAAAAGTCGATCTTTCGTTGCAGCCACTAACTACAATCGCCGTGATATTTCCTTTCTATTATTATTTCATAAATGCATTCACATCAGTTGGCCTATCCTTATCAAACCTGGAAAAAACATCTTCGACGTCACAAACACTGAACAGTCCTTTCAGCTACACCCAAATTTATGGCAATACACCCGATTTTAATTTTTCAGCTTTGCCCTGCGCGGTCCGTTTATGTAGCGCTCTACCAGATACCCTCGCTTGCCAATCGAAACACAGTGCACTTCGTAATCTTCTAATCGATCGCTATGCCGTTTCAACCGTTTACCACATCTTGTCTTCTTTTAATTTCTTGCCTGCATTTTTCTACAAGTTAATAAAACAATTTCAGTGATCCTAATTTTTCGCTATACTTTGTACTGTGCACATGCGAAGCCATTTATAACGTTATTATGCTATTATGTTACTGTGTTTACTGTTTTTTGTTATTGCTCTTCACACTGTATTTGCTGATGTCGTACTAATTTTCCATGTTGCGTGAATGTTCCTTTCATTGTACTGATGTCTTTTTTTTGATTGCGTACGAATATGTTACTGTATTTTCCCCTTACACAATGTCCTCTCGAAGCCTGCAAGGTACGTGCAAATAAATATAAATAAATAATTCCTCTTCAGAATAAAGCAAGCTTTTTATTACGTAACACAGTCCTGTTTCTTAAAGAAATTTCTTGATCTACATTAGCGATATCATTCCCAGATTGTTTCAGCGAGGTTTTTACTCTGCAACTTGTTTTCAGCTCCAAACAGACCAGTTTCGAAACTTCGCTCGCGTGGCATGCTAGGACTGCTCACGCGGAGCTTAACAATTATGTTTCTGAGCGCTGTCCTCGCCAGGTGTCTGCTTGAATTTGAGGGGTGGTGTTTTCGGTTTATATATTTTATTATCACTTTCTGAGCCATCAAACAAGCTCAAACGTTCCACTGCAGCTGTGTTACATTGTATACCTGCCGCCGATTGCGATGTTATGAAGCACCGAATCAAGTACGCATCCATTTAAACACATAAATCCCTCGGGCACATTAGGCATGCCCAAATGAGGAAGCGATACGACGGTCAAGTATCCCCGCATTGTGCATATGACACTCTGCTCCAGAAATAACATTGAGGCAGCGCTCGGTCTGGAGCTCAAGCGGCGGTTTATGACAACTTTCAACCTTTTCGGTTCAGGCGACGCTATCGTTAGTACTGAATAGTACACCTTGACACACACACAAAAAATTTAGACCAACACAGCGTTATCGTATACTACACGGGAGTGGGTAAATCAGAGAGTTTTCGTATCGCTTAAAACGCTTGCGCTGTCGTTTGCGTGCGACGCAATGCTAACGCTAAGATAGGCTGTGCTGCGTGGCACAAACTAGCCTCTTATCTTTTTTATTTTCGGAATGAAGCGACAAGCTAACGGAGGCTAACACAGACATATACGGCGCCATCTCGGTGTAAAGGCACAAAGAACTGGCAAGTCAAATCCACACGAAATGTCGAGATAATCCAATGCTGAATCCGCAAGTGTGTCACTAAGTCAAACCCACCCAACGCCACAGTCGCTGTGCTGCTCGCGCCTTGGCGCCTTGTAGTTAAAGATTCTATAAATTAGTGTAGTTGTTTGGTTTAATGTTGTCGAGAGTGGCGAAACACATGGCTTGTTTTAAGGCAAAAGCCCTAAGTGCCTCGTTTCAATGGCTCATACCTGAAAAAAATAAAGGAGCGTGTAGTCGAGTGGTTCAAAAAATATTATTGTCAAGTTGAATGGTATAAAAAACAGCTTATCGGTGGTACAAAAATATCTTCATCAGTAACAACTGATACCCCCCTCCCCCCCCCCCCCAAAAAAGTAACATAATCTGCTTGGCTCATACCTCCGTAAGCAAGCAAAAACGCAATGGCTGAATACGAAAGAAGAAACGAAAAAAAAGAAAGAACAAGAGAAGGAACGAAATAAAGAAAGAACGAACGACAGAAAGACAGAAAGGAAAAAAGTCGGAAAGAATGAACAAACGAAATAGCCTTTAGATAGTGCATTAGATGCCCGAATGTGTTGTTGAGGAAATCGACCTGCAGCACGATGCGTTTACTTCACGCTGCAGCTTGTTATGTCTTGCAAGAATTCTGACCCCTCCGATCAGATAACTTAATGATAACTTAATCAGATAACCAGGTGTTTAGCAGGCTTTCGCCTTCACGTGTTACAGGAGTGTACCATGCTGTTGATTTTTTTTTCAGCATGTTGCGATCGAGTGTTTAGTGGAACCTGATTGCCTGTCCTTTTCAAGTTCGCGTGATATTGACGCCCTCATGCTTCGGAAACGAGACTGGCACAACGGACGCCGATATCGATGTCTGTTCGAATGGATCCAAGGTGAACATCTCGTCAGGAGGTTGACATCGTCGTCGGTTATGAAGTGCACACGCATTGTGTCCAAAGCACCGACCACACCTTGTTTTGCCGCAGAAAACGCTACACATCCAGGGTTGACTTGTGGTCGTACCCTTTTGAGACAAGCGTATGAATTAAAAACTAAATACGGGCTTTAGCGCCATCTCGACGCCGATACTGCAGGCCTGAGTAAACTCTCTCATTAAATAGGCTGCGCCACTAATCGAGAAGGCATCTCCAGAACTGCGCCCATTTGTCACCCGTACGCCAATGTCTAAGCATCATTACATAAATCTAAAGCGGATACGAGCATTAATGGGAAATGAATGAGCCGGATATTGCAATCCGATGGCTCGATAGATCCAAAGCGGGAGGCTCTCGCTTTGACGGGCGCCGCCATGTTGCCCTACGTAAGGTTCCCCTTGTCTGCGATAGAGCTGAACGCTAATTCCCGAAAATTGCGTGCGTGCGTAAGAGCCTCAGCACCATTTACCTAGAGCGCATGCGCAGTGTGGAGCACGCAACACAAACGTTAGCGCTATACAGCTTCCATTTCCTGCTATACACTAAAGTAAATCTCTGTAATTGCGCGTCCTGAGCGCTCATGGACAGAACCTCAAGCAATCTTGTGCTTTGCTTTATACGCTTGCATCACCGCCACCTGAACGTAATTTGTTGATTATGATCCAATCTGACACAAGGTCTGTATCAGTAGCCTCAGAGAAAGAATTATCGTTGAAGAACTGGGGTTGCTTTAGGCGTACAACAATTTTGCTGAACGAGGGTTTTTTTCTCATTCGCAACCACGGGTGCCAAGGCTGCGAACAAGAAAAGCGACTTCATACAGGATTTGAACCACCAAGGTTGACAATTTGGCTAGCTGGTGCGGTTCTATTGTGAAATCAGGGGCGAGATCGAGAAAAGCATTCTGGCTTGCGAAAGTTCGCTTTGTCTTCGGCGTCACTAAGTAGGTGTTGCTCAGTTTGCTCTACCGCCTAGCCATGCTGACGACCGATGACGAAAGCTCGCCGCTCTTGTGTCACGCGAACGCTAGCGAATGTTCGGAAAGCGAGATGCTTGCGTGATGTCGCCTAAGGGTCTACCAAAACCGACAAGGAGGAAGAAGGAAAGGCATCGTGAGCGTTTTCTGGTCATGCACCACTCATTCATAATATAATTTCACCATGCAGCAACTAAACGCCACAGCCATTGATCCACCCCAGAACAAGTGTGTGTGTGTGTGTGTGTGTGTGTGTGTGTGTGTGTGTGTGTGTGTCCAGTATTCAACATCGGTAGACAGACGTTCATTCCCACCATCAGTCAATACTTCTTTATAGGATTATAGATAGAATTTGCCCACTTTGGAGGTATTAAAAAGAAAATTCGAGGTGTGTCGAGCATACTTAAGCTTTAGTAAGATCTTGATGACGGAAGGAAGGAAGGAAGGAAAACTTTATTTGGTCCTGCAAGTAGTTATAATTAATCACTAAGCGGGCCGCTCCCACGTCGGGACCGGGAGGCCAAGCCTCACGGCCACGTCGTGAGCCTGCTGGACAGCCCAGAATTGTTCATCCAGGTCCGGGCTGCGAAGTGCAGCCTCCCACCTGGACGCATCCTTGATCGCCGAGTCTTCAATTCTTTCGCAAGACCAGAGCATGTGTTCGAGCGTGGCTAAAGCACCACAATCTTGGCAATAAGGCTCTGTATACGTCTCTGGATAGAACATGTTCAGTCTCCGTGGGCAAGGATAAGTACCAGTCTGTAGTAAGCGTAATGTAAGTGCCTGAGCCCTGTTTGGTTTAGGATGCGGCACACTGTAAACCCTGCGATTAAGAAGCTAATACTTCGTGATTTCATTGCATGTGGAAGGGGAGTCTCTGTTCTCGGGGAGTACCACCACGCCGTTGCGCGGGGCAGAGCGGAGGGTAAGATCTCGCGCTGCCTCATGAGCGGACTCATTGAGATTCGGAGGGGCTCCCTCGATCATCCCAAGGTGAGCAGGGAACCAACATAAGTAGTGTTGAGAGATCTCACATGTCTGTATAATTTTAAAAGCAACCTTAGCCACCGAGCGCGAATAAAACAAGGACACAAAGAAACAAATAAGGACACAAGGAAACAAATACGGGCTTTAGCGCCATCTCGACGCCGATACCACAAGCCTGAGCTAACTCTCTCGTTAAATATGCTGCGGCACTAATTGAGAAAGTATATCCTGAACAGTGCCCATTTGTCACCCGCACGCCACTGTTGAAGCATCATTACATGATGTGGTATTTGGGCACTGTGGTTTTTGTTTCTTTGGGCCCTTGTTTTATTCGCGCTGTTTAACCTTACTTTTAAATACGTAAGCTAGTCTGAGTGTGCACGAAATCGCACGTTTGTATAGAGCTACGAAGTATAAGAACTTCCTTTTGATAAATGACAGTGTCCAAGGCTACAGGTGCATCACTGCGCGCTCGACAGCTGCACGAGCGCGCAGCTGTCGAGACGTGGCAATCGAAGGGCTATCGCGCACTTGTGAGTTAGCGAAAGCGAGTACTTGGCTAACGCCACTATAGTTGCCACTATAAAGTTACACAGAGGGGACCGAAAGGAAATGAGTTCATCGCTGTCCAATGACTGATTTTTTTGAAAGATGCAAGTACTTATATCGTAATCCCCCCCCCCCCCCAAAATAAAGAAGAATCCATCAGAACCAGAAAAATGAAACTGCCAATCTAAATGATATTCCTAACGAAGTCTGGTGCACGCGGCATACAAATGTTATCTTTCCTTCTCAGATAAGGTGATTGACGGCGTACTGAGGCTGGAGCTTCCTTTATTTCGTGTGGTTACTGCCGTATTGGATGACAGACGCGTCTTCACCCTTCTCGGTGAGGGCACCTATCACTTCGAAAAGGGTGGTAGAAAGGCATCTATAAGGCAAAGTGCAACCAGTTGACCTGTTACAGCACAGACATTCACATTGTTCATGTACTCTTTTGCTCTTTCATTACTACAGCGGCCAGTTCGGCATATATGTAACAGGCACGACACGAGACGGGAATGCTCACACTAAACCCTACTCTCTATACTAGCTGAGGCAAACTTCGCGCGCGCTAAATTCTTGAATACATCATTCTAAATATGTCTGTAATCTTTCCATGTATGAGTAGTTGTCGTCGCGGCCGAAAGAGATGGAGATAGACGAGAGCGATAGTTACAGAACGATAGAGACAAGCGTGTCTGGCGCGAAAATTCCCCACTTTCAGGAATCCCTGTGTCGAATGGGATATACTCTTTCTATAATGGTCAATGAAGAGCCGAAGTATTTCTTGTTTTCTATTTTCACACGACATGCACTCTAGTATAAAAAGGACAAGCGGGAGATAGAAAGAGCCGCAGCAGGCTTAGCACGTCCGTGTGTCGTAAAAAGGCACTCGTCAGGCCGTAAAAAACACAACGCTGCTCTTGAGGAGGAAACGTCCACACCTTCCAAACTACACGTAGTCCCTCTGGAAAGCGCAGCTGCTCTTCGGATCTGGCTGGAGAGGCTCTAAACCTTAACGTAGTTTGCATTTTGTTTCCTGCTACTGCATTTTGTTTCCGTCTAGCGCACATCGTTCCCTGACTTGAGAACTTTCGGTGTGTTCAACTACTTATCTCGCCCCATGTGCAAGGCTTTCACGCGGGCGCACTCGCCGGAGGAATCTCAACGGGCTTTGAAGCGACGATCGATGGCCGCTCCACGCACTTCTGAGGCACGGTGTCACCGCCACCTCTGCGGCATCAAATCTCTGGGCCGCGTCTATGTCGCGGGGAGGATTGCTGTTGCAAGAACAGGAAATTTTTCAGCCCGCTATAAACAAACGCCGACAGAGAGAGCGTAAAGGTGTATACCCGTCATTTATTTGGCTTCTTCTAAAGGAAGATGAAGGAGGCATCTGTAAATCCCCGTGCGCATTTCACAGCATCGAGCTGTCCTTTCTGTCGCGGAAGAAAAGGTGTCAGCTCAAGTGCGTGCTGTCTTGCCTATCCTTAAGGTATAAGCCAATATGTCTTGTTCAACTGTAACGGACAACGCAGCTTGGGAAAGCGCGGCTGTCAACATTTTGCGTTTAATTTCGCACTGGTCTGACCGGTAATGTAGACATGTAGATGCATGCGAGGTTTTTCGACAAAAATACAAATAACTCGCATCAACTCTTTGCAATAGTGTATTTATTGTGATTGTTTTGGCTTTACTTCCATGTCTGCCGACCCCGATGTGTCAGTGGTTCAGTTGTTGTGCAGCATCCCAGCCGCCGCGGTTGCATTCCTGTATGGCAAGAATGCGGAATCGTCAGTGTACCGCGCTTTGGGTGTAGGCTAAGGAAACGCAGGCGGTCAAATTTAATGCGCAGCCCAGCACCAAGGCGTCTCTAGAGACCTTTGTGTTGTTCTGGCACCTTAAGAAGAAGCTACACATCGGGAACTCTTACCTAAATTCATGGGAACGAATAAATCGTGTCGCTCGTCATCAACTGCGTCAAATTTTATCAGTCTTTTTCTTGAAAAACGCTTAAAATTTACCAATCGAAGAACAGCCTTACTTATTTTGGTCATCAGCTTTTCTTTTCAAATGTTGCGTAGAATCGAAGCATTTAACAAAACTATTTAAGAACAAAACCTATTTAAGAAGTCAGCAGCAAAGATCAATGTCAGAATTCTATAACCTGCTTCTATTGAAACAGCCAGAGACGCAACAATGGAAATATTCTGCATTGTTCTGCCTCGAGTTAACTGTCTTTGAGTACGACATTTGCAAATTTTGTGAGCACAATGTGACGATTCTGCGTAAGCTGCAAACTAATAGTAAATCATACCTGTCTAGTGTAAGCAGATATTGTGTACAGAATGGCATTATCGCGTTTTCCGGGAGAAGCTACGTGCACAGTAATTGTAGCCTTTTTTAAATAGCCACCGAAGTAATGCGAAGAAATGAAATAGTGTTACCTGCAACACCATACAGCCTGTCGCCAGAATGAAAAGAGCGAAAATCGACGAAACTATTCATAAGACGTTCATAGCTTTTCTGTTCATTCCCTACGCTGACAATCATCCGCTAATTAGTGGGAAAACAGCAGTACATTGATATCGCTATCCGGACATAGCTGAGCCTTCTTTTCACTCAATATATGGCAGCCCTGCTCGTGTAGTAAGCACTCCTTCTCCCAGTCGTCGCGTTCTTGAAAGCCGGCCGCTCTCATTGTGTCGTTGAAGGACACCAGAGGATTTTGCAGCCCAAGGTTCCGCAATATTCCTTCAAGAAATGCCTCGGGAGATAACGGCGTCCCCTGTGCACCCATTGCGGCAAACAGCGCGAGGACAAAAGGCTGCATTAATTAGATCTCCCCCTACCCCCGCGAGGTTGCAGCGACGTTCACTTGGCACACTCATGTGACCGGCGGCCCTGCTTCTATAAGGACCGTTACCATAAGCTCGAGTTAGATGAAAGTGCCGAGCCTCGTCGCCTGGCACCGCGGCATTAGTTAGTGCCCATGCAGCTTGGTGATTGGCGGCTCAGAACCAAAAAGAAAGAAGAAAAGGAAAAGAAACAAAGAAAGAACAAGAAAATTCCAGACGGGCTAAGAAATGCTATTCTTTCCTATTTTTGCGCAGACCTGATAGAAGAACCCAGATCTCGAAGCAAGAAGAAGGCCACTACAAGAGCTGAGACAGAAACATTAGTGCTCGGTAGTATACCTGTTCGTTTAGGGTATGCGTAAGTTCTGAGACCATCTTCCTTCCAGCCTCGCTTATGAGCCCTGCTGAAGCAAGCCGCCACATATTTTGACATCTTACTAGGCAGAAAATATATCTGCGCAGATACAACCTAGTAATTGCTATGTTTATCTAACCATCATCAGTTCACGACCAGCTGATTTTGGTGATAATGTGGGCAGAGCGCCGCTCGCACCGCTGACGCAGCGCGAAAAACAAAAACACAGTGGAATCGTTACATTGTTTTGATTCTGCTAGCGTTGTGACCAATCTGAAATGACAGGAATCACGTTTATAAAGCGATTCAAAGGCATAGCGACGGAAAGATATGAAGCGCCGTTGCAAGAGTACGCTTAAAGTTCATCAATACCGCGGCGGCGCACAACTTTATGGTCTATTCAGCCTCTCGATGGCTTAAGGTCAACTCATTTCGAGTACTCCGGAACTGCAAACCCACAATAGCGACCATCCGGAAAACCTTCTGCATTAGCCGATAATGAAGTCCATGTGTCTAAGGGAATAAGAAGGAAACCGGTAAAACAAACCGGATACGAAGTTCTGCGTGCTGTGGTGCTTACAAAAGGCAACATTTAACCCCGTAACGACTTTTAAGTATGCGCGAAACACACTGAGGCGGCTCAGTTTCTATCACGTTCTACTGCTTAGGTCAGAGGTTCGGTTCCCCATCGCGGCAACCGCCAGTGCAATAGCGGCAAAATATAAAAACGTTATTTTAAGATTCATAGTTAAGACCATCAGCGGTTTTAAAAGCCCCAGATGGTCTTAATTACTCCAAAGCCCCCGACTACGGCACCTCGAATAGCCCGTGTTTGACTTTTCAACGTGGAACTTAAGAATTAAATTTGTCGTTGTAAGAAGCACAGCGTCGCGTCGCCTCTGTTATCCTTGGAGGACTGTCGCGAAAGCACGTGCACAGACTGCAAGAAAGATAGCACCAGTAATTACAAATAACGGACGACGTTGCGTCCATCCTTTTTCTTTACGTTCTCCGCGTTGGCTCTGTTTAGCATTCATCATGTGCCATCGTGCCAGAAATGAGCCGATGCCCAACAAAACGAGCTTGTAGGCACAATCCGTAGTCTACATTGGCCAAACGGAACGACACTGGTTCACATGGCACTCGTGATTGCCTGACACCGCCCGCGCCCCCATCCAGTCAGACGCCACGCTTCTCTAAAGACAGCATGGAGCGCGTTCCTCGAAGGTTCGTTATTCAAGGCTTACCGGTTTAGCCAAGCAGATCACCGCCTTCAGCTGCTCAGATATCTTATGGTGAAGGAAGCGCTTGCGAGTGTGTTCTCCCAGTGTTGGTTACCAACAGCAAATTTACACGTGCGACATCTGCCAGGTATCGCCTTAAGGATGAGCTTGCTTTGCTAGACAGAATATGAAAAACAAACCATGAAAGTTGTTTGCAAAGGCACCCGGAACGTGGCAAGTAGTGCGCACTTCCGGGGACGCGCTCCTTCGTGAAAATTCGCAAAGTCAGGCGTGATTAGCCATGCGGCTCAGTTATCATCAGGCGACTGTGAGCGCAGCCGGCACATAATTGATCCGTTTGTTTGACAGAGACTTTTTGAAACAGCAGGAGGTCAAGTCAGGTTGTGCAGTATAAGCAAGGTATCGCTGGCTAGAGGTGCATCCACTAATTTTGAAGCGTCGGGCGCTGTTTAATGTTTCAGAAAATGGAATCGTCTGTTTCTTATCTTAAACACACGTATTTCATGAAGTATACCTGTCACTCACTGTATAAAATTATGCGAACATTCTCCACAATTGAGACTATAAAAATGCACCATTGTCACCCTTGACGCAGCACCACCGAGAATCATATGTATCTAGACTAAATGGTCAGAATGACCGCTGTTCTCTTTATCGATGCTGAATTTCGCCCTCTGCTGCGTAGAGAATGAGACAGGAATATTGAAGTGACAAATAGAAGAAACTCAGTATAAGCCACGTGGAACAGCAGTTCACAATAGCCGAACGGTGTTAAGCAAAAGTGCTGATAAGGCTGTTTTGGAGGTCGATAACTATTATAACTTTTGGTGTTGCAGAGCCATAAACCTCAACTTGACAAATAAATTGCATCATACAAGAAAAAAAACTTTCTCGTATATTTCACTGGGTATACAGCTGTCCATTGCTCGAATGGAGTTATCCGGGCTAAATGTGCGAGCAATCTACGTAGCGCTTTCTTTTGCATTCGCCCATCGTCTGTGGGCTCCACGGAAATGATACGCCGATGTTCCTCGAGGGACAGTCGTACAAACTCAAGGAGACGTGGATAGTTTTAGTCCTCTAATACACGTCACAGAGGCAAATATATGTTCACTTTCTGTCAACTGTCATTCAATCTTGTACATATAAGGCACACGCTGAATAACTTCTGTGCATGTCCCCGATTGAGAGCTATTACACGTGGAGCCACCATAACACTCTGTCCAAATGGAAGCGAGCGCAGTCTGACCATCGTGCAGTCGAGATAGATAGAAGGGCCGACCGCCCCTTGACGGAGGACAAGTTCCTTCGGCACTGAACCGTGTTCAACATAGAAGGTTATAAATTTGTTGCTCCACTACTTTAGGACTTGCGGGCTGTGTGACAGGCTCCAAGAGTTATAGCGTGTAGCATTGGATTTACCTATTTCACTTTTATTTCTTCTCTCCTTGGGGTGTCACCATTCAATCCACTTAGCCACATCACCATAACCAGTGCGGTGCTTACACTAACCGGTTGTGCTAAACTGGTTAAGCTCCCTTCCTTTTCTTTTCCACTTTTCCTGCCTTCTTTCCTGACTAACCGTACATCCCTGTCTTTCCCCTTCTTTTTTCCCTGCTCGTCTAGGATCGGGCGCAGAAGATGTTCCTCGGAAGTCGGCAGTGGCTTTCGCACCGCGGCAGTAAAACATTCCCGCGCAACTCATCAGACATCAGTAGATAGTGAGTGCACAAAGTCTATTCTGTATTTTGTTCTGGGCCCCGCAAGGCGTTGGCTTGAATTCGCCTGTCGTGGGGTTCGGTATCGGGAAAGAGAGACCAGAAAGGCAGTGAGCTTACCCAGAACACCAGCTGCTGATTTGCTGCACCACACTGCGGAAGCGGTGAGGGGGGAAGGAAATATAGAAAGAACGACAGAGAAAAAAATACGTAAACACAGAAAAACGCGTATGCACACACCATAAAAGGGAGGTCGGGAAAACTAGAGTCTCTCTTCTAGGCAACTGAGACGCAGGAACACCAACAGCGTCTTCACCACCTTCTGCTGTAACGATCGCATGGACCAGAAACCCAAGGCACGATTGTGAAAGTTGTCAAACAAGTCATTATAGTCAATATCGTGACAGACGGACGGAAAAGTTGGTATGGGTGGAAGCACGTTACTCCTGCTATTCTATTTTACTTATATATATATGTCTACTTCGTTATTAGCAGACTAAATATTACTATAGGAAATAATTATTAAGAGGAGGAAGTGAAAGTGAACCGAATGCTGAATAACGCGATGTGACACTAATGTGCGAGGATTCTTGCTAAAATAACGGCTGCCGCACCAAGAACGATGCGTGTCCCTTCGGCGGCCATCTGCACGTACAAAGCATTCGTCTTCTGTAGCCGCAGTTAATGCCGGAAGGGGCATGATTCGCTCCGCCGAATGCTCTAGTCGTGCGCCGCACGCGGCTTCCTCGACGCGCTTTTCCGAGTAACCAGAGCGTAACTCACTCACTGCAGGCAGCTTTGAGAAGCTCTCAATAAAGGTAATAATTACGCGACCAGAAAGTAGTTTGAAAGTTACCTAGTTGCTCAAGGAAGTAATTGTGTCACGGCAACGTAAGTACACTACTTGAGTGCCACATAAGCGTGCACTTCGATAGCTGTAGAATACAACAACGCACTTCCAGTGTAAGTTCCGTGCACTTCAACACCTATGTGTGACAAAAATTGTTGTGCTATAGTCACTCATAACATCCTTCATTCGAAATATGTCCTCTGTAGGCGAGGTAGGTCGCTCTTACTTGCTGCACATGCAGGAGGACGAGGTGGCCACGAAACATCCAGAATTGAAAATCTTGGCCTTCGAGCGAACTGCAGCGGCGCGTTCTCAGCCCGTCTATCACTTGCAATTACAATACTTAACTGGCAGTCAGCGCCAGTGAAAACTTGGAGGAAGTCGCAGGAACTGGTCGTCAAGAGCAAAAAGCGCAGAGCAAGGCTCGACGGCCGGCGCAGAAAGAGCGCTGGGCGCTCCGCGGCACCCGCACTGGGGACATCAATTGAGGCACGTTTCGCAGCCTGTTTTCCCGTCGCCGCTGGGATGATCGCTGCTGGACGCGTCTCCCCGCGCGCCTGTTTCTTTCGCGGAGTCCGAGAGGATGCCGAAAAGAGGAGACAAACAGACGAGGAAGCGAAGGACTCGGCCGCGGCGTCGAGATAATAGACGGTCTCCAGAGTAGCGCATCCCGAGCCGGAGTCGGCTCGGTTGTCACGTCCGTGCGTACCTTCTGCGCCGGCGATCGGACAGTGGAGGCATCAACACGCCCACACACAGAAGACAGATCGGACAACCTTTTGTCCTCTGGCGGAAGCTGGCAGATTGCAATAGGATTCCGGCTCTCCCTGTAGATTTCTTTTTCCTTCCAGATAATATGCCGTCAACCTTACATTCCACTCATTTTGTGTGCGTTGCACTTTTTAACTGTCAATAGGATTTTTTGGTTGTTGGTCCTTTTCTCTGTTGTCTTTTTTTTAGGAGGGAGGGTCTACTGGAAAGGAGGGGAGCTGACGGTTATCTAGTGGGAAGGCGGTAAGACGGTCAAGAAGCGCCGAATGAACAGACAGTTCATTCTCACTAGGTTCTCCAATAATAAATGCAGCAGAGGCAGAAAAGGAGAAAAAGTAGGTATGTTAAGACAGATGGGGGGGGGGGGGGGGGCGGCGAAACCTCAACTCCAGCGCCTTTTCTGCAATAGAAGGTAACTAAAAGCGTTGCTGCTTTGAACAATGGCTTACTATTATTATTGTTTTTCGTAGTAGAGATTTCGACGGCATACAGTGTGGTTAGGTAAAATTATTGTTAAAAAAGAAGCACGTGACTGACCATAGTAAAAACTAAATGATGTTTCGAGATCTATACGGATTCCTTGCTCACAGTCTCACTTTTGTGAACAAGAGATCTGCAGGGATCTCGAAACATCATTTACTATAGCTGTTTGAAATTGTGAACAAGGAATTAGTGAGAATCTCTAAATGCAATTTTGTCTTGATTATGGTCAGTCACTTGATCTTTTTCTAACTTTTTTTCATTCATTTGTATGACAGCGTGTGGCAAGCGACGAAAGCAGTAGCATGCAACGACATTCTTTTTTTTTAAATGTAAAATTATTCTTCGCGCTTCTCTTCTACACAAACCGGTATCAAAATTTGTTCAGCTTAAGTAGAACGGAGAAGAATGAATCAATTTGGGAAAAATTGCCACTGCGGAATATGCGCAAGGAGTGACGGCAAAAGGGATTTCGAAATAAAGTGTCAAAAGCTGTCCATATAACTTCAGGTCATGATCAGGGCTTCAGCTTATCTCATATATGAATTACGAGAAAACTTAGAGGCCGGAGAGTAGATTTCGCTTAGTGGTCAAGGTTTATATTTCCTTTTGTCTCGGTGTGCACATTTCCGCATGTGATTTATTTTTCGCAATTGCGCACAATGGCAGCTAGGAAAAAAAAAACGCGGGAATTCAACTTCGGATACCTTAACCCTCTGCATTCTGAATGCGATTTCACTTCATTGTGCTGAGTATATACGCTACGCATGACTACGGTAATGAATGCAGCACCATGTTTGACGGTATGTTCATTGTGTGAGCGTTACGTCAGAAATTATGCAGAAATAGCGTTGCCTTTTTCCTAATGCTTGCCGTCATTAATTAATTTGAGCAAGTTCTTTGAGTGGACGATTCAATTATATTTAAAATAGGATGGCAGATGTCCTGCACAAAAATACATCAGTGTTAGATTACTCTGTAATTATGAGGAGACGAAAGAAAACGCAAAAAGCGTCATTCTAATACCTTGATTTTTTATAATGAAATTGTCAGCGTCCTACACTATAACTATGTAAATTGGCTAATTTATTGAAATTCCTTCGCAATTTATGATATAAAGCGGAGACACGAAGTAATGAGTAGAACAATGAAAAACATCCTTAATATAGGTGCGCATATATATGTGGTCGTATCAGGTTTATGTATTACGTATCATCACGTGTCACGTAACGCGCTTATTGGAGAGAAGCGTGAATTGGAGAGCTGACGAAGGCTAGCAGAAAACTGACATGCTTCTCCCTTTACTGACGTGCTCGGATGCCATGACTTCTATTTTGAAACAAAGCTCTCAGCGCGGGTGCGGCCCGCGACCGCGACAATGTAGTCCCTTAGGACCAAATAAAGTTGTCCGTCCGTCCATCTGTCTGTCTGTCTGTCTGTCTGTCTGTCTGTCTGTCTGTCTGTCTGTCTGTCTGTCTGTCTGTCTGTCTGTCTGCCTGCCTGCCTGTCTGTCTGTCTGTCTGTCTGTCTGTCTGTCTGTCTGTCTGTCTGTCTGTCTGTCTGTCTGTCTGTCTGTCTGTCTGTCTGTCTGTCTGTCTGTCTGTCTGTCTGTCTGGTCCTTGCTAGAGGCTGGACTCACTCACTTATTGGGACATATTTGGCGCGGAAAACAACGCACAAGCGAAAAATTGCCGGCCAAGTCCGCTAGGATAATTACGCTTGTAGAATCAGCATCGTCATTATCATCATCATCACCACTACCACCAACAACAACAGTGACATAAATGCCCCGAGACATAAAGCACATTGTGTTCTAGTCGCAGATCAGCCTATATTTCAAGCACCAATGGAATACAAAATGTTTTGTTTGAAGCTTTTCTTTCGCATACGAACCATGAAACTACACGGCTTGGCTGCAACATGACGCCATATATGCGTCCTTGCCTCGTGTGCGCTGATAGCTGTCGGACTCCGTGAGGCGAAATCTGCCTAAGGAATTCCAAAAGACAGAATGCATAGCATACACACAGAGGCGTGAGATTGAGCGATGCCTGTGACGTCCTGCAGATCGCTAACTTTAAGAACAGAAACAGCTTCTTCATCAGATGTGCACCAAATAATGCTTCTAAGCCACGCTTCTTTCGTCGTTCTTTGTCTACCGAAAATGAACTTTGTTTAGTAGTAGATTAACAATGCAAGTTTAGGCAGCTGTGAAGCGAAACTTTTATTCACTCGCGCACGTTTACCCGGGCCGACCGGGAGTGGGAAACGGGCTCTTCAAGGAGAAAGAGGGCCGGTGTGTCCTTCTGTTTACGTGGCAAGAGTGAAGTTCCGGAAACATCACCGTATACGTGACTGAAGTTGACAGCGGCTGCAGGAGTACGAATTTCCCCATCGCGCTCCGCCGGGAACTAGTGAAGCCATGGCCACTTTGCATCGTGCAGACAGTGCTACGACACTCTCGATTATCACTCTGTCGTCACCAACTCCTTCCGCTGAGGATGCGCACAAACGGACACCGACGCACGGAAAACGACGCGGACCCATGCTTCATCGTTCGTCTACATGTTACGCACGGCGCTATGCCGCGCTGAAACTCCAGATTGTTCGCGCTTCTAACCTCGATTGCAACTGTACGGAGTGAAAGTGGAGCACGCGTACTCAAAGAGTTTCGGTTCTAGATAAGCGATCGACGATGCCACGGCTAATGTTTCTTACTTTCCTCACACTTTGCTTCCACCGTTCGCTATAGGCTGCGCGTTCCGGCGGTGCTGTCAACTGTGAAAAGCTTCAGCGCAAGGTGTCTATGTCGCGTTCCAAACACGGTGTTAGAACCACACCTCGCCTTTCATGTGTGACTTCCGGGTTCCCCACGCTTGCTAGGCCGTTTGTTTCTTTCATAGTTCTTTTTTTTTAGATCCCCAAGCAGTCGCCTTTAATCTTTTATTTCACTCTCGGCATGAATTCTAGATACCCGATTATTTCACCTGACGCGACCGAGCTCTTGTACTTGGAACTGGAGGCTCAGAAACAAAACAAGCGATGGAGACTCACGAGAAGCGCTAAAATATAGTTTTTAAGAAAAGTAAGCTTTTATTCGTCGCCTTTTCGGGTTTGTCTGTCTCGTCATCAACTCGGCTCCGAGTAGCGCTGCTTCAAACGGGTCCCAGGCGTAAGCTTTTCACCTCTCGAAACCGCGACACTAGCAAGAAGTTAGTTGATACCACTACACCTAGCGCTTAGTTAAATGGGAAAAGGAGCAGATAAGTGCAGTATTTGCTGTTCGTCTTTCACCTCTAGGTGACGGCTCGAACGTGGGCGTATCGACGCGAGTGTAATGGCATCCACAGAAAACAACAATGGTTGTTCTAGCTTTAGGATTCCGCCACTTCCTTTTCCGTTTTTCCTTCTTTAGCACCTCATATCCTTCCGTCGCTGTTTTATCTGGTTTCTGCTGACGTTTTATCGGTCTCTCACTCCCTGTCCTTATTAAAGGACAGGGAGTGAACCAAAGTAAATGCGTCTCTACTCATAGCTGTACACAGTGGATGATCTCGACTTTTTGCTGGCAAATTGCTCTAATAATGCTCTAGGACAAGGCAGGAAAGTACCATCACTGTTTTCCTGATTATATTTTATTATTACGAGCAGCAATAGCTAAGCTTAATCAAAATTACAATTTTTACGTCCCAGCATCAGTACCAAAGCATGGCTACTCCCACAAAGAAGACTCCTCGCAGGAAGCGAGCTTGCTATAATTGCAGTATGTTTATGACATGAAATTGAATAGAGTGCAGCGCACTGCATCGCTCTGCCACGACGAAATTGCATGAAACACACACCGGCAGTCGGAAAGCGGGTATCGAAATCAAATTAGGCCGAAGACGATATCGTGGATTTTATAACTGAGAGCCCGTGAGCTGTAC
Source organism: Dermacentor variabilis (assembly GCF_050947875.1). Taxonomy (NCBI): domain Eukaryota; kingdom Metazoa; phylum Arthropoda; class Arachnida; order Ixodida; family Ixodidae; genus Dermacentor; species Dermacentor variabilis. The sequence goes on along the minus strand of NC_134572.1, from coordinate 29,115,111 downwards.
ACAGATATGCACCCTTAAGGGTGTTTTTTGGTTATAGCTGACTACATTACACTCTACAAGTGTGAGGGCGTCAGTTATATACCAATTTGCACACTTAAGGACTCTTATATAAGGGTGAAAATGGATTCACAGTATGTCTAACTCCCACGAATTGGTGCGTCATGTTAACTATAATGTCTTCATTTAATGTGGTCCTTGCGCCGCATGCATTAAACAGTTTTCGAAATACTGTACCCAAGCGACTTTGCGTATCCGAAACGCCAAACTCATTTGTGCGCCTATTGCGTTCTATGCAGTGGCCCCTAACTTTCAGTCTCCTAATTAGGTAACTTCCTGTAGACCGCATTCTTTGTTTCGTGGTTGTTGACTAGAACTAGAGATTTGATTTTGTCATAAGTTTTAGTGAAGTGGATTTTCTCATCATTGTGGAATTAATTGCAGAGCAGGAAGCTGCGCCCGTTAGTATCGGTTGGCGACAAGTAGAGTATGAGAACAGGCGAGCAAATGAGCAACTGGGCAAGTCGGTCGTCTTCCACTACTGATGCCCACCCTCTCTTTTCTTTTGTCGTTTGAGTTATGCTTGTACTATGGACTCAATGTTGAGCCCACTCAATGTTTTATTAACTAGCATAATACGCTTGACACCCCAATATGAAATGAGCTTCTTATGTTGAATTCAAATGGCGGAGTCGGAGCAGACGACGGACTCCGCGAGCGAGCGCTCGACTCTGGCGTAGAGCAACGCCTCCAAATCCACGAGTGGAACACAACCTGCGCCACCGGAGCAAGGCGGAAGCGGAACTTCTATCGCCGAGTTACCCAGAATGCCTTGCGTGTTGTCATTTCCTTCCGCTGTTTGCTCCCAGCACCGCCGCACCGGTCACTTGTCTCTTCAGCGCCGTTCACCTGTCGTTTATTTAAAAGTGCGGAATGGATATATCGCCAAGCGTGCAGCAGCGTTGGCTTCCTCGCGAGTCGTGACCGGTGACGCCTTCCAGCAGACAAACGTGGTAAAGGAAATACGTCACGCAGAGTTCCTGTCCACTCCGCCGATTTTGGCGGAGCATCTTTTTCCGCTCCACGGAGTGAATACCGCTCTGAATTCACTCCGACTCTCTCCTTGGAACACCTTACTCCCGCCATCACTCCGTCATTGGAACAAACTTGCTTCGAAACGAGCAGAAAAACTTGCCCCGACTCCGCCATTGGAAATCAAAATTAGTAACATTCGAATGGCGAATGCGTAAGAGTATGAGCCTCTCCGCTGTACTTTTTGTCTGTTCTTAAAGGGCGCTTGAAACGGTTCGGACAAATTTTGTAGACGCGTAGGGTACAGCTAAAAATAATCATTCGCACCGTAATTTTTGTGAAACGTCTCATATTAAGAGAGCTACGGACGATTACAAGTTACCCTCCTCTATAGCCATGCATTTTCTCCTCAACTCGTTCACCGAATGATCGGGCTAAGCTCCGCCTTCACTGGCTCTGCGTCATGATGGCACATTGTGTCGGTTCTCCAGGAGCGAGCGCGCGAAGCCTCTCCGAACTCTCCGCGAGGTGCTGGGCAGTCGACGCCAAGCGAGAGCTATCGAAGCAGCGTGCGTAGCGGGCATGCTGTCGCTGCGTCGAACGTGTCTGGTATTCCGGTAACCACAGGCGAGTTGGGCGTTTCAACGGATGGCTGGAGGCATAAACTCAAGCTGATGAAGGAACTTTAGCTTAGACGTACGTGAGGGGCCTGATCGGTCTGCACCATCCAGTGACCTGTTGGCGCAGGGCTTAATCAGCCAAACAAAGTGCTAATATTGCTCTAAGTGTAAAAGATTTTAAACATTTGCAAAAACAACGTGTTAACGATTACACTCCTGCGAGAAATTTACACCCACAGCAAAGAAGAATACACTTCGTTACTGCTGCTGTGTTTGGTTGTGCTCTGTGCCACCAGGTGGCTGCACCGTGCACATCATTCATATTTGCGCTTCTGCTCATCCCGTGAATCGAAACGTTCAAATGGCAGGCCCTGTCCCCTTGGTCTTGCGTTTACCCTAATACCGGACTCGAGAAGCGCTACTGCGTTAGACATCTTCCGGCGTATTGTGACGGCCGCAAACGAGCAAATCCTGGCGCCGATAGGATAGCGGCAGTCCGATGCACTGCAGCCAGTCCGCTCGTCTGCTGCCTTGCAGAGGGAAACAATGTCACCGCTTGACATACTGCCAGTCGCTACGTTTGCAGTCCACAACGCAACAAAGTCGAATCAAATTGCTCGCGAAAAGACCGAGACCGACTCTGACCGCGGAGCTCTCGTCAAAATGGAGCCCGTTTTAACACAAGCAGACAACGCTTGCTGTATGCCGGAAGTGCCTAAGTGCACTGAGAAATTGTTCTTGTGCATTCTCATGCTGTTACTTTCTTGTTATAGAAGCAAATTAACTAACATCCGAACTATTACGAGCATCATTTGTTCGCCATAAAGGTGGAAAAATTATCGATGACGCGCCCTGGGCAGCCAATCGGATAGCTCGCCCTACTGACGCCATTGGGTGATTTACTTCTATGGGTAGGTGCGGCTGAATATTCCGCCGAGCAGTGGGCTGCGATCGGCAGCGATATACATTTTAAAAATCTTATAATAATGTACACGCTTTAGGCAGAGCACTTAGATGCGTCAATTAATTATCAGATGGACCTACTCAACGACTCAGTACGTTTGTACAACATTGAAAAAATCGTTTCAGGGTCCCTTTAAGGGTATAATCGAGGTGATGTCGACCAGTCGGTCTCATTCCTTTTAAATAAAAGCACATTCCCTGGCTTCTGTCGGGGCTACCGGGCACATTCTCTCACGGTTGACTGACCGCGCCACAGCAAAGCGTGCCCGTATAATTTAGACAATCAAAGTTCTAATCCGGTTAGATGTTTCCCCACCAAATTACAGCCCCATAGCTCTCGACTATTCAATTTCTTTCTTCAATTCTATTTAGACAATAAGGTCCGCGCTGCACGGGCTTAGAGGCAGTGCTCTAGGGATTACTGCAAAGTACATATTAAATCTGCAATAAAAGAGTGGAGATTACCTGCCATATAGCTACTTATAGTTTTGTACTGCAGTAAGAACGCAGGGACGTCAGCTTGCAGAGTTCGACTGAGCGTGGGACGCCTCCATTGCATTCGAGACAGTGACAATAGCAGTAGCGAGGAAAGTCTTATCTTTTGAGAAAGCTTCCTTAAGAAAACTATTTAAGACACTTCCTTTAAGTGTGTGAAGTGATTTTGAAAGAGAAATGGAAGAGATAAGGGCAGTGCCGTAACTGTCTCCACAGGAGGACACCTCAACAGCACTGCACGGGGAAGGAGTATCTGGAGAAAAAGATGAAGGAGATAGAGACCGGAAGTAAAAAGGAGAGATAGACCGGAATAGTAAAAAAAGGCAATGTAGCTAAGCGTTTGCGGGGCCTACAGCCGCGCTCTGAGGTGTGTTGCTTCACAGAATTCCATCAATGCCGAAAAATTTCATTTAAGAAAACGCTGCTTTGTGCATTGAAGCAACATGGTAACAAGAAACGCCAATGCATTTCGTCAGACACATTGAAAATTAATATCTCGAAGCAGGTGCAGTACAGAGACTTCGTTCCAAGTGGATGAGCCTTGCGAACTCAACGGTTGTTATTCGTAGGTTTAGATGTATCCCTCAAAATCGCTAAATAAGAAGTTAGCTAAGGTAATTATGTTGATTATTTAAATAAGCAGTTTTAATTTCTCGTATTAGTAATGACCACCTCACCAAGTAATTTAGATCAAGAGTTACAATTGTTCTATCTTCCACAAGTAATTTAAAAAAAAAAACGTTGCACCTTCAAAGGAAAGCACCCGGTATACAATGCATAACAAGCGGAGTACTAGACGATATTACAGCATGCAGCTTCCTAGGGTGATATCGCGTCCATATACAGGTTATTTCTTCTTTAGCTGCGCCAAATTTTAAACTCAGAAAAATAAAAATCACGGTAACGTTATCTTTACCATTGGAGTGTACGGACGGGCAGCCTCTAGATATAGAGCAATTTTCGCAATTGCGTGCGTAATTAACTAAGTTACGGTAATTAACTTTCGAATTATCAACAATAGGGGGCTACAGCAAAGAAGTACTTTGGGGCCCGTCCTCGACACTACCTATCCCAACGATCGAATTCTGAATAGCGGAGTTAATGTGGCAGCTACGCGAACAATTAGTTCCCCTTGGCAGGCTGCTTACAACCGAATCTGGCTGCCAAAAGAGCGTCTGTGTCGTCGGTAGTTGCTCCGAGCCCACGAGCAGCCTGCAGTATCTCCTTGCTCTCTGCAGCGTTAACCTAGCGCTTAGATGCCGGCGGGCGTCAAATTTACTTCGTCATTCCGTTGGGCGCCATGTTCGCGCTGTAGCGCCGTTCCCGCAATTTGGGCCTTTAGATACTACAGCCAAGGCATCATATCAGTCTGTACATTCGTAGGCAAAGTGTATCTTTGGAGTGTATCTCTGCCAGACAACCCTAATCGTGATCTCCCTTGCTTGCGTTTCCTTTCTTGAAAACTCCACGCCCGCTACTTTCCTGTCGGGGAATGCTATGTCATGCTGATAACGCGCATGCCGTTCGTTACTGGGAAGTACCAGGCTCGCCGCGTTAAACAAGCGGAATGCGGACAAGAAAGATGACGATTATCGTTGTGCAGTAAAAGGGTGTAACTTTCCTTAGAAGCGTAGCGAGCGCCAACCATATATGGTATTCATTTGTTTTTTTTCTCGTCACTCGGTAAGTTATGTTCCTATCTGTTTACGCATTTTTGTTTACACAAATCGCACGCGCGCGTTTGAGACAGCTTTCCCGGAGAAAGCGAATTTTGACTGAATGTTGGTACACTCTTAAGCAAAATTACACCCTTTTGCCACACAACGATAATCGTCAACGGTCTTGCCCGCATTTTCTTTGTTTAACGCTGCGAGCCCGGCACTTCCCAGTAACAAACGGCACGCGCTTTATCAGCATGGCACAGCATTCGCCGACAGGAAAGTAGCGGGCGCGGCGTTTTCAAGAAAGAAAGCGCAAGCAAGGCAGATGACGATTATTGCTGTGTGGCAGAGATACACCCCAAAGGGTGTAACTTTGCCTAAGAGTGTATGATCCAAAAGGGTGAAACGGCGTTTCGCCTGTGGAAGTGAACACGTGGCGCCCAACAGAATGACAAAGTAAGGAAGGAAGGAAGGAAAAAGTGGAGAAGGAAAGGCAGGGAGGTTAACCAGTTTAGCTTAACCGGTTTGCTACCCTACACATGGGAGCGGGATGGGGGGGGTGAAAGATGGGGAAGAGAGAGCACATAGCAGAGCATACACATCGTCCGTTAGAGTCCATCACTCTTGCAAATGACGAAGTAAATTTTGCTGCCCGCCGGTATTGAAGCGGTAGAAGAAAGCCGCAGACTGCAAGGAGATAACGCAAGCGTCTCGCGGGGCCGGACCAGTGGTGTCCTCGGAGACGTGACGAAAGGCGGCGACATCGACGACAAAGATGCTCGTGTGCCAGCCAGTTTCGGTTTCAAGGAGCCTTCCAACGGAAAGATTGTTCACGTGGCTCCCACATGAACTCCGCTATTCAAAATTTCATCCTTGGGATAAGTAGTGTCGAGGGGGGGACCCAAACTACTCAATTGCTGTAGCCACCTACTGTTCACAATTGTAAAGTTAATTACCATAACTTCGCTAATTACGCGCGTAATTGTGAAAATTGCTCCGTATCTGGAGGCTGCCTATCCACACACTCAAATGGTAAACATAACGTTACCATGATTTATATTTTTCTAAATTAAAAAAATTGGGGCAGCTAAAAAAAAAGGAACACCCTGTATATACAGCTGCATATTGGACAATTTCAAAGCATGAAACCTAGGGCCGCTTAGCTAAGAATGGAAGTAAAAGGGAAGGGGACAAGGTGAGCGCTAAGATCCGACTGTTGATTCTGCGCAGTGCATACTTCTGTATAGCGAGCCCAATATAGCTTGTACCAAACATTAAATATACGCGAGTGCCACGCAGCTGAACAGAACCACGGTAATGTTGTTCGACGTCGCTTGGAGCAAGTGAGGCATTTTTTTTTATTTTTCTTACCCACATATTCATCATGAATAATTAAATAATTTCACAAATATTATATTCGAAGTGAAATTGACTCTCCAGAAATTCTATGCCACCATGAAAAATGCTCGATGCACACTTCTGCTGTTTCTATCTTGTTTTGCGTGTTTATGCTGGCTTGAAGGCTACGAGGAAACATTTATCTAACACTTATTAAGCAACAACAGTATAGCGCGGCTTAGAAGTGTCTGACTGACAGTTCTGCTCTGCATGTAATATTTCAAAAGCTAAGTAATTACTGATAACCCATTATACAAGGAGGCAAATTAAAGAGAACAAAGAATAGCCTAGCGACTTGCTCCAAGCGATGGCAAACAATATTTTCTTGGTTCTGTCCCTCTACGTGGCACTCGCGTACCTTTACATTTTCGTACTAATGTACGTGGGACACCCTGCATATTGACTGTCTTTTTAAGCAAATAAACGTCAAAAGTTAACGCTCCCCATGTCCCTTGCCCTTTTATTTCCATTTCGCGCAAGGTGGTCGCAGGTCACGTAGTCTGAAATTGTTCCTCATGAACCAACTATCCCAGCAACACGTACTGCTTTAAAACGGCCTATGTCGCGATGCGTCCACTTCCACTGACGTCGCCGCCGAAATGCAATCAACGTTTCAGCAGTGGGCAAGGCTGCGCGCCCGCTGAGATAATCGAAGCCGCGAACGAAGTGCGTAGCTCTCGTTTTACGTCCGCTTTCTATACTTGCGATGCGCAGGTGCCTACACTAAAACATGCGCTTTCGTTCACCAGTTCCAACACAGTAGAAAGCCGACCAACTTTGATCTGTGGCTACGTGCCCTAATGCGCGCAGAGAGGCCGTTAAAGAACCCCGGGTAGTCAACATTAATCCGCAGCCCCTCACTACGTCGTGCTTCATAACCGTACGGTGGTTCTGGCATGTAAAACGCTAGAATTTAATTTTAAGGCTATGGTTTACTCACCTCACCGACTAAATGTGTGGGTGTTATCTTTCTTATTGCATGACGTCAACGTTGAAAGCGCGCAAGGGTTCTGTTGCCAAGGCGGCGTTGTATTGCTATATTAAAGGTAAGCTTTCTATACCCAAACAGAAAGACTGGAAAAAAGACAGGCACACACTCAGTTGCTCCTCTTTTTAAAGAAAACAGATATAACAGCTTACACGTATCTTAAGTTAGACACATAAGCCACAGGAAACCGCGAGAAGAGCACGGGCTTTTCTTTCCCGCTGTGCTTGTTAGCTTACGTTTACTCTGTTAACAAAGCAAAGGAGAAAAAGAGGGGTTGCGGGATGTACCTCGTGTGAAATTTTGAAAAAATACTTCAAACATTTCAAACTTGCAAGCCCTTGCAAGGGGATAGAAATTTCACCCAGAAGTTGAGCGGTAGCTTCGGAAAGCATCGCGGTTGGCGGCCGCAGAAACAGGAATTGAAAGCTGCGTCTTCTGTAGAGCAAGCAACTGTGAAGGCTAGTGCTAAAAGTGTAGGCAACACCTCCTCCCCCTAACCTCTCCTCTTACTTTATACTTGGGGGGGGGGGGGGAGGCAGGTTTGGTAGTTGGGGCTAGGGATTGCTGACGCATGTAAAAGAAAAACGAAATTCGCGGCGCTTTCAACACACAGGGTAAGAATAGGATGAAACGCCCGACCGCTCTTCCTGTGTGCAGTTCATTGCCTTTGAGTGCGGCTCACGAATGCTTCGTTTGAGATAACGATGGCTTCCGGAGCTCCGATGCTGCTTCCGTTTCGTTCTATTCAGTTTCATTGAATTTTTTTTATCCGAGGTCCGTGGTCTAGAGTCGTAATTATGAACTACAAGCCATGCACATGCCAGAAATTGTTGTCTTAGCTGTGTGGACGACCACTTGCGATGCATCAGGGCTTCGTTTATGGTATTCTTATTTAGCACGCTCTCAGGAATCTACGCATAATTATAAATGCATGGCTCAAAGCATTCATGCAGTATTCCAAGCTTTACACAATACTTACTAGACAGCATAATGCGTCTTCCGAGCCTTGTTTTTGTCGAAAACAATGATACAAAGCCCACGAATGAGGCAGCTATCTTCAGCTTCGCTCAAGCTTCGACGCGACGTAAACATACGCCGCTCGCAGTTCATTTTCATACAGTTCTATGTACAGAAACGTTAACTCATACGGCCTTTGAAGTTTTCCAATAAACAACGTATTTATTTACTACGTAAGTATGCACCCAGACTCTATACAGAGGGCACGTGCATTTGGGCCTAATTTAATCGTAGATACATTATTAAGGCACAGCTGTGATTACCTTGAGCACAATACATTCTCTAGAAAAAGCTGTATATAGACTTCCAGTTCTGTCTCTTGAAACAAATGAAGTGTCTCTGTAGCATCATTCTTGTATAGATGTCGTGTTTGCATGGCAAAAAAAGTGTAACATTTACACGGAGGGACAAATGATTTGAGGTTGTTTTGTCTTACCTACAGCGGGAAAGAACAGCAGTAAGGATAAAGATGGAATCAAATGGCAGGGGTTTTTTATGAAGTGCGCTCTCCGCGTTTTCTCTTTTAGCGGTCCTAACTGGGCGAGAGGTTACTTCGAGTTCCTCTCTGTTTCATAATATGCAGTAAATGAGTGTATCCGTGTTGCAGATAATCTTAACAAGCTTTGCTGCCTAGATTGGTGAAACACATGATGAGCCATACGTGTATAGAACGTTTTCGACTAGTGCAATTGGCGTTATCGGTGGGTTTCCTGAATAAACCAATCGCCAAGTTGATCCCTGGCAGCGTCCGCTGATCCTAGTTTAAATCGCAGCTTGTCTAGTAATAGTCCACGTTCATAAGTACAACTTTGCCCGTTCAAGCGTTCTCGCTTTCCTTTCCTATAATATGATACTTCTTTCTTCGTGGTGCGTGGTATGGTTCCCGATTACTCCCCTACAGTATCCTTATAACAAGCCACACTTCCTCAAAAAAGAAACATTTCTTTCCTTCATTGACCAACTTGACAATAAAGCACTTTGTAAGTCATCGAGAGATGGATGTTGAAAAATAAAGTTGATTCGTGTGGTTTAACGTTTAAAAATAACTATCGGTTGATGTGAAACACACCGTAGCGCTGAGCTCCGTAGCGTTTTACACCACTTGGGGGCTCTCTGAAGTACAATCAAAGTTCTGTGCGTGAGGTTTATTGGATTCTACTCCCATGGGAATGCGGTGGCAGCGGTCGGGAACTGAATCCTGCGACTTCCTGCTCCGCAGTGGAACGCGAAATCCCGGGAGCCACCATGGCTATTATTAAAGTGAAACTAGGCATGCGCCTGTCAGTACCCCAACGTTACAAAGTGAATCGACACTGGTTCTTCGCAATGAAAGCTGTGCGCAGTTAAATAAACATTCATTCTGCCTGATTTGTGGGTCTAACCAGGTGCTTCTGACTTTCTCGAGACAGTATTTCTGCGAAGCGACTGTACCTGTAGGGTAGCAGGTGGTTGTGTGAAGGTTGGTGACCAGTTCGATCCCAGAAACTGGGCGAATTCTTCATCTACGACGCTTACTTTCTCAAGAACTAAGACAGGCTTTTCGGCTGCTCACAGGCGGATATACCCTTTCTGTTTCATCTGGCGTCGTCCAAGTGATTACTGGCCACTTCAGCTATGCTTGAAAATAAAAAGTGTGCAGTCATTTTATTCTACCATTACTAAATTCTGCGGCTGAAATTTGGAGGTCAACGAAGAAGGTTGAGAAGGAGTCAGAGGAACCATTGAACTGGTCACTGAAATAAAAATAACTGTAAGTTTAAGAGAAAGGAAGACAGTGATGGCGTCCTAGAACTCAAACGAGGGTAGCCGACATTATTATTGATTTTAGGAGGAAGAAATGAAGTTGGGTAGGCCATCTAATGCGTAGAATAGGTAATCGTTGGTCTACTAGAGCTACAGAATGTGTGTCAAAGGAAGGGATACGCCGTCGAGGGCGGCCGATAACTACGTGATACCATAAAACGAGAAAATTTGCAGGCGATGGATGTTGTCCACTGGTGCGAGATAGGAGTAATTGGAGAACGATACGACAGTCTTTCGTCCTGCAATGGGCATGGAATGACTGAACACGACGACGAAGATGATTATATAGATGATAATGATGATGATGAAGATGATGACGACGACGACGACGATAATGATGCTGATGAATCGTCCTTCACATTGGCATTTTTAAATATTATATGTCTAATGACAATATGTGAAAAGGTGGCCGATACCGTTGTAGCAAATATTTCAGTCCTTCATTTGCTTAAGGGAATGAGGGTTTATGCCTAGCCTCCTCCGTGCGAACGTCATAGCGGCATGTGTGTTGTACATTCCTTTGTGGTAAGGCATAATGTCTTGCCGTCTTTTTTATGGTGCTGGTCCTGCACTGACGCTGTTGATGGTATGCAATTTTGACATTCTCGCTATTGGTGTTTTGCAACAACCCAGTTTCGAAGCAGTGTTGCACCGTGATAACATCTATGACGCCCGCTGTGTCGCACGTTCCACGTCAATAGATGCCAGTTCTCAAAATAATAGATTAGATGTTCGCCATGCTCACCGCCTGCCTCATAGCAACATAATTGCAATGTTTTGTAGAGTTGGCCAGAGAGACTTGCGTCACATGGGCTCCACAAGAAATGTGTATTTCAGCTCAGTTAAAGCTAGATGCTTCTAAATTAATGAATCACTCTGTAGGTCACAAAAAAATAGTACAAATTGAAATTTTGGAGTAGAAGCTATATATGCAAGTCTCACTGAGAATTTTTTTTTCAATTCTTTTCAGAACATTCTTTCGCCTAAAACTATTGTTGCCGACTGTACATACAATAGCCGGGATGAGAGCACATATTCTTTGCTGTGTATAAACAATTATCGAAGATAATATTAACTCTCACCATTCTCTAATGTGACCCCCTAGAAATGAAATTTCTTGCCAGTAATTTCGTGAACGCAATATTTTGTGTCCGCAATTTTTTGTCAAACAATGCAGCTTCTATAGCAAAGGTCTCAGCTTTTCATTTGTTCGGTCATCTTAATGCCGCGCCCAGTTTTCTTTTTTTTCAACCTCTGCAATGCTCACAAAGGATGTGCCGAAGCCATTATATAGAGAGGTTGGTACAGGATATACTCATCGCGAGAGTTCGACCGCCCCTCTTTTCGTTTTTGAGGAAACATATTTTGAGCATACAGCCTTGGAAACCGTAGCACAGGTTTGCGCCAGAGGCAGAACTTCATATAGCACTTGTGTTTGTGCTAAGCTAAATTATTTTTCTAGTTGGTGTGTGTCGATGTTCGTGCCCTGTGACGTACACTACCCCTTGTTGATTGCTTTAGCCTTGTGATAAATAATAAGCATTATAATCCTCGAACGTTTCCCGCTACTCAGGAGTTCACGGGCGGTATTAGGCGAGTTAACTTGTAAGAAGCTTGTTAATTGAGGCGCCGTGATGTGGACGGTTGAATAGAAGCAAAGCAGTGAACCACTGTAGAGATGTTTGCTCGTCTCTCGAAGTTTTCCCAGCGGCACCAATGGTAACATATGCAAACTAGCCGTCCTTGTGACAACAATTTCCATCCAATGTTGCTCATAAATTGTCACATGATTTTCAGTTGTTTCTGAACCTTAGTACCGCAAATAATTTTTCTTTTTAGATCATTTATCACCTACAGTGCACAGTACCATAGAGCCAGCTGCTATTTGAAGTCTCTCTACGAAGATGTGTTCGTACAGGCTGTTAGAATTGCTCATGTTCAGTTTTTGAGGCCATCATTTTGAGTCTGAACTATTGGTCTTTCTTATCGTTTTTTGATTTCAAACCTTAATTTGAAGCCGCCTACGTTAACATGGCCAAATCTATAAAAGTAAAGCTTTCCTGCTACTTTAACATCGCCTTTTGAGAAATCTCTTCATATGGCCCTTAGTGATCAACAGGTAGCACCAACGGGGTTCCATTGAATAAGGACCTTTATGCCAGCCGTAGTAAGTTCCTCAGAGAGGTCGCAGATTTCTTTTAATTTTTTATTTTGTCTTCCTTTAGTATAAAGGGTGCGGTGTCGTGAAATTGGTTCAGCGAAACTGTCCGCCTTCACGCTGAACTGTCAAGGCAACGAAAACAACGAATAAGTGAAGACAAAAAAGGAGCAGCTAAAAGACGGCTGAAGCCGTTCCTGAGTGCCTGAGTAGTTTTTGATGGGCGTCTCAGATCGGAAAAACCTAGATCGATTTTGATTTTCAGTTGAAGGCTGTCGCGGTGGAAATCATGGCAGCGTGAACGTCGCCGCAGAGGAAACAATTGTGCTGAAATGTCGCTGAAGTAAGCTGTAGCCGCTTGGCTGATTACTTACTGGCTGTAAAATTGGCATGTCCAGAAAAACGACGGGAGCGTCAACTTTCAGCCGCGGTTGTTACAGAAATAAATTATTTTGATTTCTTCTTTTACGCTTCCGAAAGGCTCGTATCGGTCCGTGTCTTCTGAAAAAAAAAAGCATTATAACGCCGTGTGAACCGGCGTGAAATTTGTAGTTAATCTGTTGAGCCAATGCCGACGCGTTGGAGGATATAACCACACCAAAACTGTAAAATATCTAGTGTACCAGTGTGCTGTACGATATAGTTTGTTTATACTATTACTGGCTATGTTTATTGTGTTTTAGGGCTCGTTTAGCGCTTATGTGTACATTCTTCATGCTAAATTCTGGATTCTGTTTCACGGTCTGTCGATGAGCAAACAATCTTCATAACCTCGCTGCCCAACATACCATGATGAGAGACTTGCGTTAGGATAGCTTTAGAGAAATTAGATTACATGCTTTTAACGACACAGAAGATCCTGAGACCGTGGCCTCGTGTGCCGGCGATGGATGATAATGAAAAAAACAGCCTGCAGTTTTTGAGAACTAACATATGGGATCGCTTGTGACTGACTGAACTGGAGAGAGAGAGAGAGAAAGAGAATGGATGTGTAGAAACTTAGAAAGGCAGGGAGTCTAACCTCAGGTAATTCTGGTTGGCTACCCTGCATGGGAGTGTGAGGGAGAGGGAGGGGGATCAAGAAATAAGAGAGAGAGAGAGAGAGAGAGAGAGAGAGAGAGAGAGAGAGAGAGAGAGAGAGAGAGAGAGAGAGACGAGGACAAACAATGTAACCGCGTACACTGTGCAACCACGGTACAGCGGTTAGCATATGGCGCTCTTATAGTTTATCATGACGTATCATAGACATCGGGAACTTCAGTAGAGCGACTAAAGCTTTCGGCGTGAAGTTATATTGAGAACACAGGTCTATAACCTTTCATTTGATAAAGGTCGACTGCCTAGTTTGTACAGCAATGCGCGCACCTCTTGACGCTCGGCACTGTAACGTGAGCAGCAGCAGAATATATGTCTGAATGTCTCGTCACAGCTGCATGTGTCGCACATCGGGCATTTCAGCATTCGAATGAGGGAGGCGTAAGAGTTAGAAAAGCTGATTCTGCATTTGTGCGTGCGTACTTGTGTACTTCTTTCAGTCTTCTTTCCCACTTGCCCAAGCGCATGCAGGGTAAACAACGGGGTTCAGCCTGGTTAATCTGCTTGACTTTCCCTTACTGTTTCTCTCTATTGCTTTCTCACACTCACTTCTGCAAAAATCACTGGGTCTATTTGAGAGATATCTGATTACGCCAAATTTTAAGTAATGCATACCGTTCAAGGTAGCTCAGTGGCATCGATTATCGGTAGCTATGCACGACGTATCAGTTTCGATTCCGTACCTGCTACCTCGTGCTTAGCGGCCGAACGCCAAAGCCACTGAACCGCCGGGACTGGTGTGGTCGGCGCATTTCGCAATGCCGTTGATCGCACTCACTTGGCCCACAACTCGTGAATCTTGTATCAGGCAGCGCAGCAAAAAATTCAGTAGCCTGTTCTCTCTCGCCTGCATTTGAAGCGTAAGTTGTTCACTGTTTCTTTCTGTTCCTTGTTTGGGTCATGAAAGTTTTCTTCAGGAGAAAAAAGAAAAAATGCCATTGTCTCATGGCGTGCCACGACCGGCTGTTCCTCTCTTCTGTCTTCCATAGCGCAAAGCAGTCGATGCCCACCGAAGGGAGCAGCCGTTGCTCCACAATGGGGGTGAAAGCTAAATCAATGTATGGTGCGAAACAGGATGGTTCAAAAGAAGAAAAAGTTCTGAAGTAGCTACCTCCTTAGCTAAAGCACTCACGGTGCATGGGTGTTAACGCATAAAGAAAGCAGATACTAGCATATCAGTAGAGCTAGGTTTGCCGGAGCACCGTACGAATCTTATTCTAAGGCTGGTTCTGCGGAGCATAGCAGGTACCGCAATATGCGCCGGCTAATCGCTCCGCTTCTTATAAAAGACCTCTATTCCCCGTCTCCGGAGGAGGTCTTCTCCTACTCAGTACCCTAATTCTTTGCAACGTGAATAGGAAACGGGTTTATGCACTTTAGCTACGTGTGAAAGTGATACAAAATAAAGGTGTTCCAAGTAATGGGGGGGGGGGGGGGGTTATATAAACGAAGGAAGAAGTTAATGGAAAAAGAGCGAAGTAAGGCAATCAAGAAATGCCAAGCCAGCGCAGTGCCCGTGACCTTATTGAAGTCATGCGCGCTTCCTCTTTGAAAACAGGTTATGAACTCTATTAGTTTTCGCGTTAAATAAAAGCAACACTTCATTTTATGCGTACAGAACAAGTGTCATCTTGGAGGGCATATGAAAGAACGGAATGCTGCTAAAACCTGCATAAAAATGACTCCGGTCTTAACTTCGCACATCGGGAGGTACTAGTACGAAATGACCGTGTTTTATAATCGATGTCCTTGGTTGGGGAGGGGGGCAATGTTTTATTGGTATGCACAATATTTCGTTACTTATATAATAAATCATAAAACGAGAGGACAAAAAGGGAAAAATACAGGCACGATCGAGCGCTGGATAACAAATTAATTTAATGAAATGCATAAAAATAAAATTCATTATTTTGCGAATGTATTATTAAGCTAACGCTTTCACCGCCATCGTTGTCGTTGTTTCGGTTTAACCACTGAAAGATCAAAATTTGTAACTAATGTAACTTCATCATACGGCTAACTTGCATCAGAATTTTAGCCCCCTAGTCATGGTTTCTGTTTTTAAAGACCACAACTCGATTAGTACTTTATCCGTCAGCAGAAATATATATATATATATATATCCAGGAACGTTCTGCGGCACCGACCACCTCGACGTGGGAGACTGCATTTCCACGTTTGAGCATGTAAGTGCCCACAACAATTGGGTTCCGACGATTACGTTGGCTAAATTGGTCTTCTACCTACAAGACACGACTAAAGTATGGTATGCCAACCACGAGGAAGAGGTTAACGATTGGGATTCGTACAAACAGAAGCTGAGGGACTTATTCGGCTGTCCCACCCCAACCCAGACGTTCATAGAATCATACGTCTCCTACATGCAGGATGTGTTGGCTCCGTGCCGTAAGGCCGACAGCGATATGGTTGATGCAGACAAGGTTGGGCACGTACTGAAGAGGACCGCTGAGATTCCTTCGACCTGCTCATGTGCAAAAATTGCGAAACAGTACAGGACATCACAAAAGTGTCAATGCTCTGAGCAAGCCAAGAGCTGCCGCATTGCAACGCCGTTCGCACGTCGGCCAAACACAACTGCGACATCCTCTTGGGACGACAGGCTAGCAGTGTAGCAACCGTCGTCATCAGATGACCGGATAGCGCGGCGAGAACTTGAATCCTTGGCATCCGCAGCTCTTGTAACAGCCGAGCTGTTTAAGCGTTTAGTTCCGCCGTGAAGCGTTACCAGAAAACTCAGCCTAGTTGTGTGCAGCCTCGCGTTGCCTAACAACCACCTGTGACAGCACCGAGCCACGTAACCTTCTCGCACCCCACGTGCGTAGGGCTGAGTAGTGATGTCACAGGCGAGTAAAAGTTCGGAACAGCTGGCGCGGCGACACACCTCTCACCTCCTCTACTCCGTGCGTACGTGCTGCTGCCATTGGAAGATCGATGAAAGACCGGATGCCCGAAGAAGAAGAGGCTTACCAGGGAGAGCGCCCTACTGTCAAGCGAGAAGCGATGCGACGCCGCCGAGCTGATCCAGAGCACCGCGCCAAAGCTGCGGCTGAGAAGACACGATGCCGAGTCGAGGATCCCGAGTTTCAGTCCAGGGAACGCGAGAGTCAGCGCCTGAACGCTCGACGTCACCGAGAAAGCGATGCCGGCTCGCGACTGCTCGAAAACTTCGAGTGTCAAGCCCGCTGAGACATGGGGCCTGCAAATGGCCGATTCCAGCGAGAATTTCTGGGCATAGAGTTTGGGCCAGCTGTCGCGTCTGTGACCGACTTTGGTTCCACGTGAACTTGTCTACCATGAACTGTGTGCGCAACATTGAACAACGGAGTTCGGCCTTACTAGTGCTTCGCGAAGTCATCCCCGACACTACCGACCACGACGCGATGAAGGTGTATAAGACTTGCCGTGACCCGCTTGTCAAAGGCAAGTTACCGCAATTTAGCACTACGAATATCTTTGTACACCCACCTAAGCCATTGTCCCTGCCTCACTTAAACGACGTGGAATAACGGATGGCTGCTCCCCTCATACCGTTTATGAACATTCATCGCCTAACCCACGGAGCCGAGCAATACTGTATTCGCGGCCCAAGTGATCAATGTACTGTGCGCAACGTAATAGCTAGGTGGTCACAAGCTTCGCTGTTGACTCCAGCCTTGCACTACTAGTGCAAGCTGAGCCCATTTTGTTAGCCCCGGTGAGCCGAACAACTCGCCTACAACACCATTGTGCAGGCAATAGACCGCGAAGAACTGGCCAATATTGGACTTAATTCTGTTTGTGCCGTTGCCGCTTCACAGCTGTCTCATACTCCAGGTCCATCGACTTTTCCGCGGTGTTCTGCACGCTACCGAAATCCAGCCGAGTGGCGAACCGCAGAAGTTCAGCCAATCTGTTGTGCCTGCCGGCGCATGAGTCACGTTGTTCACAATTGCAAAAACCGCACTGTCTCGTACCCTCTGCGACCGCCATTCGCCAGTTATTATCGCCCCGAACAGAGCGAGCGTTGTTACCAGCCTCTATCGGCACCACAACAGCCAAACAATGACGCTCCGGCTCCTTGGATCACTCCCTCGTCGTCATACCAACATCACCAGTCCCGTTCGCCATCAGTTCGCCGACCATCGTCCCTATCGCCGCAGGCTCGTCGCCCACCGTCCAAGATGCAGCCCCGACGCCCGTCTCCGTAAAACTAAGCGATGCGGCTTCCGGAGGTAACGCTGCATTGACGACTCGACCGAAAAACCCTCTGATCACTTTTCCAACCAAACAGAACTTGACGGACCTTTTAGTCGATGGTGTCAGTGTCCTAGCACTTATTGACACTGGCGTGCACGTATCGGGGATGAGTGCCCAATTGCGCCAACGCTTGAACAAAGTTCTCACACGCCCTGCATCACGCTCCCTCCGCGTCGCTGACAGAGACGCCTACCATGCTTGATATGTACACCGCTCGCATTGACATAGCGGGGCGCCTAACGACTGTTTCGTTTGCCTTTTGGAAGAATGTACTTAAGACGTTATACTCGGCTTAGAATTTTGATCGTGAAATTCAGCCCCTCTTTGATTGCTCGTCTACTCTGATTCAGCTTGAACTGCCTCGCGACTGCGATAGTCCACCAGTCACTCAACCACGGTTATGCTCTCCCGAAGACGTCCGTCGGTCGCCTCAAGCCACTACGTACGTCCCTCTACTGTCGCTCCCATCTGTTCCTCACGGTGTCAATGTAGTACCTCCCACTGCTGACTTACTGCTTGAAAGAAGTTTGGAAACTAGCTAGTGGATATGCGTCCAACCAGTTTTGATATTTCTGTATGTTCGATGTCTGAAAATAAAGAATTGAATTGAATTGAATTGTTCCCCATACCGTGCTCAATGTTACAGGCAATCAGACTTCGCTCTCTCTAACTAATTTTACCTGCTGGGCTCAAATTCTTCCCAGAGGCATGTTTTAGGGTGACATCTCGCCTGTGAACCATTGCTAGATATTGGCTCTTGACGCCGAAATCCCGTAGCCTTCTACAGGAACCTCCGATTCACCAACTCTCACAGGAGAACTTGGCAAGATAACTGCACCTGATCTACTTCTGGCACAAGCTGCTGACCTCCGCCTTCTCTTGAAAACTTGAAGCGATATTTTTGAAATTCACGGCCGCCCTTTAGGCCAGACATTGGTAGTCACCCATCGTATTTACACCGGAGACGCCAATCAGATACGCCCCCGGCCATACCGTGTTTCACATGCTGAAGGACAAGTGATACAGTGAGAAGTCGATAAAATGTTGACTAAACGCGTTATCGAGCCACCTTGCAGTCCGGGTGTGTCCCCTGTTGTCTTTGTCAAGAAGAAAGATGGCAGTTGGCGTGTTTGTGGATTACAGACACCTCAACAAACTCACACGCAAGGATGTCTGCCCCTTGCCGCGTATTGTTGGCTCCTTGGACTGCTTGCATGGAGCCAAATAATTTTCATCCAGAGGCCTTCGATCAGGCTATTTGAAAATTTCGGTAGATGACATGGACCATGATAAAACTACCTTCGTAGCACCTGACAGCCTTTACCAATTCAAGGTTATGCCGTTAGGTCTTTGCAATGCCCCGGCTACCTTCGAAAGAGTGATGGACTGCTTACTTCATGGCTAAAAATGGTCCGCATGTCTGTGTTATGTAGACGACGTCATAATCTTTTCACCAGCTTTCACAAGTCATCTAACGCGTCTATCGGCTAATCTTGCTGTTTTCAAACTCACCGGCCTTCAAATGAACTCATCCAAGTGCCACTTTAGACGCCGCCAAATTACCGTTCCTGGTCATCTCATCAGTGCCGCTTGCGTTCAACCCGACCCTGACAAGATTCGCGCTCTCCGAAACTTTCCCGTTCCGTCTTCCGCCGTGCACGTAAGAAGCTTTGTTGGGCTATGCTCATATTTCCGTCATTTAATCAAGATTTTCGACGAAATCGCTCGCGCACTTACCGACTTACTTAAGAAGGGCGCTCCTTTCACATGGGGCCTTGCTCAAACCAAAGCCATCTAGGCCCTCGTACGCTTGCTCATGGCTCACCATTGTGATATGGCAGCCGCTCGCATTGGCGGCCGATCATTATTATCCATCTGCTGCCACTGAAATTCACACGGATGCCAGTGGCAATGGAATTTGGGCTGTGCATGTCCAGTGGTAGCGTAATGCAGAGCGCCTAACTGCCTACGCCAGCCGCCTCCTGTCATGCGCCGAGAGGAATATTTCAATTACTAAACGGGAGTGCCTGGCGCTATTTTGGGCATTTGCAAATTCTGCCCCTACTTGTGCAATCGCACATTTGCCATGTTTACCGATCACCACGCTTTGTGCTGGCTCTCCTCACTTAAGACCCCACTGGACGATCGGATAGATGGGCGCTACGGCTCCAAGAATATTCATTTGCTGTTTTATACAAGTCAAGCCGTTTGCAGAAGGACGCCGACTGCCTCTCCCGTCATCCCGCCCACCGCCCTGATTATGATGCTCATGACATCGACTCTTGCATTCTGGTGATTTGTGATCTGCTCGACATCCGTACTGAACAACAGTGTGATGATTGCTTACGTGTTCTCATCAGTCATCTCAATTCTGGACACTCAGAGCTCACGCTGCTGATGTTCGGGCTCCGCGGCGACGTTCTCTACCGTCGCAGCTTACGTGCTCAAGGACCAGAATTTTCGCTTGTTGTACCACGCTATCTCCGTACATCAGTTCTTAAGCAGTTACATGACGCCCCTACTGAAGGCCGCCTCGACGTTTCGCTTACTCACGACCGCGTACTGCGCCGCTTCTACTGTACCACTTTGTGCGCCTGTACCGCTCTTTGCACCGCTACGTTGCACCCTGTGCGCTCTGTCAGCGCCGCAAAGAAACCTGCTGTGCTGCCCGCTGGACGCCTTCATCCCATCAATTCGCCCTCAGATCCATTCTCTCGCGTCGATGTAGATCTTCTCGGCTCTTTTCGGACGTAGAAATTTGGCAATAAGTGGGTTGTTGCGGCGCCTGATTACGCGACCCGGTACGCGATCACGCGTGCAACTGAGGTGGCAGAATTCCTTTTACATGACGTCATCCTCCATCACGGCGAACCACGGCAGCTCCTTACTGATCGCGGCCGCACCTTCTTGTCCAGAGTAGTTGAAGGCGTTCTTCGCTCCTGTTCGCCTACCATCCGCAGACAAATGGATTGACGGAGCGGCTAAATGTCACGTTGACAAAAATGCTGTCTATGTACGTTTCCGACGACAATAGTGATTGGGACAGCACGTTACCCTTCGTGACCTTCGCCTATAATTCGTCCTGTCACGAGACCGCTGGCTTTTCACCATTTTACCTTCTGTTGGCACTCACACTGAATATGCTAAAGACGTTTTCGCCCTGGCTCGCAGAGCGCGCCAGATTGCCGGCTCCCGGTTCACTGAGCCTCAGGCCGCGCAGAAGACCTAGTCCGACAGCCGGCATCGTTCATAATGGGAACAGCGCGAACAAGACGACAACGGAATGAAAGGACACAGGACGAGCGCTGTCCTGTGTCCTTTCACTCCTTCGTCGTCTTGTTCGCGCTATTCCCATTATGAATGTATACCAACTCACTCAAGTTTCTACTTTAATATAGCAGACATCGGGTCGTTTGATTTCTTCTGGCTCCGTTGTCCTCCTATGGGCACCGTGTCGCTGCGTCGGCTTGTCCTAAAAGCTGCTGTCGCGCTACACAGGACCCTACACTGTATTGCGTCAGCTTGGCGATGTGAATTACGAGATCGCTCCGCTGGACTAGCGTGTCCCCACGAATGTCCTCCATGTGTCTCGGCTGAAGCCTTACTTTGCCGCGAGTTCATCTCCCTTATAGTTAGCGCCGAGATGGCGCCTTTACAGCTGGGGGTTATGTTACGGCGCAACCAAGAGTTGCGCCAGTCAGAAGTAGATGATTTGGTGTCTAGAGGTGGAATCCCTCTCGACAGCCGTTTCTTATGCATCGTTTTCTCTTATGTTAATATTGTAAATATTGTAAATATATCTCTATATGTGACTTATGCCACGTAAAAATATATTACCCCTATACTGTCCTTGGGGTCCTTATTGGCTTCTTTATGATATATATAGCCTACAATTTGCACGTGTAGGAGCACAGCTGATTGCTAGCCTCCCTGGGCACTAAAACTAAATACACGATGCAATTTTACTACTCCACGCAGACATCAAGCCAAGAGGAGTATCTGTGTTTGAAAGGATCGAGGCAAATTTTACCAATTTGGTATCTTTAACATACACCTAAATGAAGTACGCCAAAGGGAATTTGGTTTTCAACGAGAGGAACACACTAATCTAATGGAAATAAAAACCATCGCCAGTGTATGAGAGCTTGCACAAACGGACATTTGGCCCCTTTTTCCATTATTGTTAAACTTCCCCTGAGTCTATAACGTGCATAATGAGTCATCATTAGAGCCATCTCATAAAGCTTTCTTGTTTATCTAGAGCTGTTGGGGTTGCCACACTTACACTTTCAATACACGACGCGGTTACTTTAGAAGCGCGAACTTCTTGGCCGCCCTGATTACCTAAGCTATCATTTTATCCATTCTTCCGTGCCTTTCGTCCTCTTGTTCGGACTTGAAAAGAAGCATCACTCCCTCATCATTAGGACCCTGGAAATAGTCGGCACGATGAACTACTGGAGAGTAGCGGTGAGGTGGAGTGTGGAGAGGGAGTAGGGAAGAGCTGGGGAGGAAGTGGGGAAGAGTGAGGGTTGGGCCATGCGTACTAAGTCACTGATTAGGGCCTTAATGTTGGCTTTGTGCAGCACGAACGTTGCCAAGAACGGTGAGAGAAGAACGTAGCCGTCTGCAGTCGACAGCAGAAAGACCAACACCAAGAAGTTAGGAGTAGGTCTTAATTACCTCGCCGAGTGCGCCGCACTCCTGGAGACTGTCTTTGCACTCATGGCCTTGCGAAGAACTTCGTAACAATGACGTCATTAAGGAGCGGCCACGAGATCGCATTAAATAGAGCGCATTCCGGCTTTCCCAACGACCTGCACGGGACTTGAGTTTTTTTATGGTACGCAGTGTTGTTGTAGTGCTTTCACATGGAGCCCTGATGCAGTCAAGTGGTTGAGTGCAGATTATTAAACGAAGCAGGGCTGTTGCCTAACGAATTTTTACTTAGACGCTGCACTTGGAGTAATAATCTAGCTTTTTTAAACACAGAAAAAGGAAGGTATGACTTTTTTAATATAGTAGCCGCATTGCCTCGCCACCTTATGCAACCATCAGACGACATCTATGCTCAAGTGGCTTTCCTTCGAGTGAAACGAGAAAACTTCTATGAAACTTCTTTCCTGAAACAGTTACAAAAAGACAATTTAATTTATAGGCCTTTAACGGTGGCGTATGTTGCCATTCCATAAATAAATACAGAAATAAATACTCCTTACCTTCAATATTCTGTAAGGAGTAGCTGGCACAAAGGCGAAAGTCACGTTACGCGGTCTTTGGCATGAACGCGATGATAACGCAGCTGCGCCTTGCAGCACGAAGAAGACGAGGTTGAGAAACAAACGCTGTGCGAGTTCCCTTTGATTTTCAAACTCATTATCTCCACGCTGCGAGGCATTCCTGTACTTTCGTCGCATTCACGCAAAAAGCGCCTCGCAACACTATTTTATAAAACACATTTGTCTCAAATTACCATACCGGGCCATGGTTTCAATCGAAGTCATGGGGTAGCAAACATTACTTATCGTTCTCCAGCTGGTCATAAGGCCGCTGAGAGACATCTGTAGTATGCAATACGCTGGAATAAGGTGACGTCCTCGATAGCATTTATTTTTACCTGCTTTCCTACCGGGCTGTAGTGACGCTTTTTTGCTGCATTACGAACAAACGTTCACCGCCACGTTTTACAGAATGAAATTTACCAACCCTCGAGCAAAGTATTAGTTTGTATACGTCACGACCTGGTGTATTTCAGACATGACGTCCCATCGCATACTACTAATGATTACGTATGCCTCACCATAAAATACAGATGTCGCACGGTTACAGTGATTGGAGGATATATCCACCCAAGAGCGAGGATCGATTGCTCGCACCTGATGTCTCTGCTGCAAGCATCGCAAGGCCCTCATATTGTGATTGGTGACTTTAACGCGCACCATCCCCTGTGGGGTAGCACTTCGATGAATTCTCGTGGCAAATACTTGGCTGACTTTATGTGTAGTCGGGGACTAAATGTGCTCAATGACGGGTCTCCTACATTTATTCGTGGCACGTCCTACAGCAGTTGTCTTGACCTAACGTTTGTATCAAGGAGCCTTCTGTCTTCAGCATCCTGGTCGACGGATCTAGAGACTCATGGTAGCGACCACCTCCCCACTTACGTTCACTTTAGCTGGTTTCGCCGTTCAGCCTCACGTTGCATTCGTCAAACAGACTGGATTGCATTTAAGACCTCTGTCGACACCACCTGTCAGAGTATGACATCTCCATCCGAAATAGAGGACTTCATTGCCTCTACCCTGCGGGACAAAACTAGAGAAGTCAGCATACCGAGGCACAGGTCATCGGTCGACATACAATATGAGGCCCTTCGTGCGATCCGTCGCCGCGCGGAACGGCGATACAGAAGAACAAAGTCACCGTCCGATCTTTCGAGCAGTCGCCGAGCTCAACGACATGTTCTTCGACATCTGGAGAAGCTTGACAGACAGCGTTGGAGGGCTTTCTGTGGATCCCTAGATCCAAGACAGCCTCTATCTAAGATATGGCGGGTCATACGAAGTCTCCAGGCAACTCCACAACAAAGACACCCATTCCATGCGGTGGCTCTACATCAACGCCGGACCGAATTGGAGGTAGCAGAGGACTACTGTAAACTGATTGTGGACGCATCTAATGCAGTGACTTCATCCCTTGTCACCATCGCACCCCCGTCACCTGATGAGCGGCTCGAAGTACCGTTTACGATGCAAGAGCTTGACGCTGCGCTTTCAGTTTCTCGACGCTCCTCGGCACCAGGACCAGACGGAATCACGTACGCTGCACTCTGCCATCTTGGCACCGAATCACGACGTCTTCTCCTATCTTTTTATAATGCGACGTGGGAGAAAGGAAATGTTCCAGATGGTTGGAAATGCAGTCGCGTTGTAGCGCTGCTTAAACCGGGAAAGTGCCCCAACGAGCTTTCCTCCTACAGACCGATCGCCTTAGCCAGTTGCGTCGGCAAAGTAATGGAAAGAATGGTTTTGTCAAGACTGGAATGGTATCTAGAGAGAAATAATTGCTTTCCTGATTTTATGCACGGATTTAGAAGAGGCCGTTCTTCGATTGACGGAGTTATCGACTTGGTCTCCACTGTTGAACAGGAAAGAAGTCGACGTCGGTTAGTTGGAGCTGTCTTTCTGGATATTAAGGGTGCATACGACAATGTACTCCATTATGCAATCCTTGATGCACTGGAAGATTTAGACATCGGTGGCCGACTATATACATGGGTTGTTAGCTACCTCAGTGGCCGCACGGTGTATATGTCGACAAGTGATGGCGACACCGGACAGTACCATATACATCGAGGTGTTCCACAAGGGGGAGTTCTCAGTCCAACTCTTTTCAATGTTGCATTGATTGGCCTTGCATCCGAACTTCCTAGCACGGTAAAGATTAGCACATATGCCGACGACATATGCATATGGGCATCTGGAGCCACCCGTCCCCAAATGCGTGCTAGGCTTCAACGTGCAGTGACAATCGCAGCTAAGTATCTTCGGCGTCAAGGCCTCCGACTCTCAACTGAAAAATGTTCTGTGATTACGTTCACGCGAAAACGAATGAGCATGTATCCGATCATTGTTGACGGCGTAGCGATACCTACGGTTACACACCACAGATTCCTTGGCTTAGTCATAGACCGGGGATTATCTTGGTCAAGACACGTCGCCGCACTGAAGTCAAAGCTGAAGAGTTTTGTTCACGTCCTTCGCGTCGTGGCAGCAACAAGATGGGGCCCTTCGGAGTCGTCATTACTCCAATTGTACCGAGCACTATTCGTAGGGTATATACGGTACAGCATGCCGGCGCTCTCAAGCATGGGACTTAGTTGTGTGCGCGCGCTGGAGAGCATTCAAGCTCAAGCATTGCGCACATGTTTGGGCCTCCCACGATGCACGTCAACCAATGGAACAATAGCGGAAGCTCGTGCTTGTCCTATTCGGGTGTACTTGCTCTGCGAGCCTCTTCGAATGTACCTCCGCGTGTTGACCCGACACAGGCACCATCCTCTGTCATCGCTCCCTACCACACACCCAGATTCCAGCTTTTCAACGAATATAACGCGGCATCAGAGTGTTTTGCCGACAAGATTCTCTCCCGACTGTATTCCGAGAACACCCCCGTGGGTTCTGCCTAAACCTGTCGTTACATTGCAGATCCCTGGAATTACTAAAAAGTCTTTCGTTCCATCTATTGGCCTCAGGCAACTCACCCTGTTGCACATTTCTAAAGAGTACGGAGATACTGTACATGTGTATACCGATGGCTCTGTCACACCATATGCCTCCACTGCGGCCTTCGTCATTCCACATATGATCATCGCTCGCCGGTTTAAACTAGACCATAGCTCAACATCAACTGCCGCAGAACTTGTTGCTATCCGGGAAGCACTTCGATTTCTCTCCGAGGAGCGTCCTCGCGCATGGACGATATTCTGCGATTGCAAGCCAGCTCTGCAAACGATTGACTGTGTCCTCAGACGGGGCCCGTATTATTCTATGGCTATAGAAATTACAGAGTATCTCGACCACGCAACAAGAAATGGCCACAATGTCACCTTTCAGTGGATACCATCACACTGTGGCGTGATAGGGAACGAACAGGCAGACGCTGAAGCAAAAACTGCTTTAGATAATGCTTGTGAAGTACGCATTCCGTTCTCACGAACAGACACAAACGCCCTACTTCGTCGCGTAAACCGCAACTCTACGTTGGAACACTGGGCCCAACCAGATCGACGACACAAGCGATTACACAAATGGGACCAAGAAATGAGATTTCGTATGCCTCACAAGTTCAATAGAAACCACACGAGCATGGTGCACCGGATTCGCCTTGGTGTCGCATTCACCAACCGTTATAGAAATATGATAGGTGCCAGTGATACTAGCCCAAACTGTGAATGCTGTGAGGTGCCAGAAACACTTGAACATATATTTTGCGTGTGTCCCGCGTACGCGCAAGAACGACAACAACTTGTCTCTTCCATAGCAAACATCCATGAGAGACCGCTATCGGACGAGTTTCTTTTAGGTCCTTGGCCTAATGCAACCAGCGCAGCCCTGGTAACAAGAGCCGCTGTAGCTTTTCTCCAAGCCACTGGGCTGGACGCACGCCTTTAGAGATACCACAACTCTGTGAATTTGTATATACGCATCTCTTCCTTATACCATCATTATTCATCAGCCCTTTCCCTCCCCGTCCCTTTTCCCCAGAGTAGAGTAGCAGGCCAGAGCAAGTTATAGCTCAGGCCGACCTCTCTGCCTTTCTGTAAATAAATTTCTCTCTCTCTCTTTACAATTAAACCTCGCTCGCCTCTCCGCTGTCACTGTTATTTCCTTCATTATATGTTTTAAAATGTAGGTAAAACCTCCATACGCAACACAAAAAGGAAGACAGAGCTTGTCTCACCGATTCATTGACGAGGTTTAACATCTTAGAATGGCACAAGGATATTGAGGATACCATTCTCGTGCTTCACGGTATCCTCTGCTGCGCATTGCATGCAGTGATTGTGGTCTGCCGCGATTGCGTGTCCGTGCTATATTTCGCTCTCTCTATTATTACCTGTCAACGTCCACTCCTCCGTTCCCCAGTCTAGAATAGCAAACACATTTTTGTGTTTTAGTTACCCTCCCCACTTTTCACTTTTCTTTCATATATCTCCTTTTTCTCTTGGTATGTGCCGTAGTTAATTGTTTTGGACAATTTTTAATCAAGTAAGTGTCCTTGAACCCTTATACCAATCTTCTCACTCTAACGTCTTTATTATCACTACATAATGAGAATGCTGCCGCTGCGGTCGGGAATCAAACGCGCTTGTATATAGCCACAGAGCCACGACGCTGGTATACCGAGGATATAAAGGGCGCTATAATTTAAACGGTTCCAGCTGTTTTTATTCCCATTCTACAATCAGCCCTCCATGATTGGTAAAAAATTTTCGGGCCACCCACACTTAGCCTGTCTGTCACGTGATGTCAGGAAACCCATTAAAACTTCTCATCTTATATGACATGTATGCACTGAGCATGGATGATTCGACCGAACAAAGAATAATTATTTCTTATTCAACGCCTTTTTCGCTATTAGCCCTGGGCCATAGGTTTCACGCTTTGGGGCTGCGCCAACTTCGCCTGTCTTCACGCGGCGTCATAAAACCGCAAGAAACTCCCCGCGTCAAAGTGACATGCACACGTTAAAGATGCATTAATATGCTGAACAAAACTGATTTTTTTTTCTCAGTAACCGGAGACTGCCCCGTTCTGAAAGGAAAAGAAGATAGCTTGTCGCCGATCGCTCTGGCACTGGCTACTCGGAGCTGCTGGGGAGCATCGATTTATTCACGTATAACACTTTTTTTTGCGTGGCAGTGTAACGTTATCGAGCCCTTTTGACACTTATACGACATCGCTCTGCCAATCATTCTTTTGCCGAGCATTCGTTTTAGCGACAGGTTTTAACTTAACTTCCGTAGCACGCCGCAGGAATTTTCAACCAGTCATCGCAAGCTAAGTAAAGGGAAGCGGACCAATCGCAGACACGGGCACCACCCTCTTATTCTGTTATCTACTTTAAATAGGCCAGCTCAAACCGACCGAATCCCTCTCCCCTTCATCATGCTCCTTGGTACCTGTCAGCCAATCAGACAAGAAAAAGTCATGATCCCTTCCACTCTCTGAAGATGGATGGCCAACGAAGCTGTTTAGCATACGACACAGAGTTGACACAAAATTTTAATCATAGGTACAGATTCATTTACGCTGATTTTTACATACATTCGCGTGGACGACGGCAAGCGCCGCCCCGACGAGCCGGAGGAAACTAGGCCCGCGTGACGTTTCGACGGGTCCGCCACCACGGGAGAGCGGAAGGAAAGGAGATACGCAAGCGCTTGGAACGCCGAAAAAGAGAGGGTGGTGCGAACGTAGACGTGGCTATGGAGCAGTGTTGTGGAGTTAGCAATCCAGAATTGGTATGACACAGAAATTATTCCACATTTTTGCGACCCCGGAATGGAATGGTGACAACGCTTGGAGGAAGGGAATGGGAATGGAATTAAGTCTTTTCTCGAAAATACAGCCCTTTTTCGCCTACGCGCTGTTTTTTTTTTTTTTGACAAAGCATGCCCGACGCGCCAGACCATGTTCAAACATTAGTAATTCAGCTAGAGCCTCGATTTTAACAATAAAGCAGTATTTTTAAAACGACATTACTGATTACAAGCACAGTACATCTATAAGCAACGTGCCTAGAACAATTCGTTCCTTACAGACTGAGTTGCTCCGAAGTTTGTCTCGATTCTTCGCGCGTAACAGCGGTTCTGTGCCATTGGTATCCGTCGTGTGGAACTATGGGGGCAGCATATTCCCCCCTTCCTTACGACTTGGGATTTTTTTACCTCGGCGGCGCCTTCGCCCCAACCACCTGCTATCTCCCCACCCTCCACTTCTTTGTTTTCGCTTCTGTCGCCGTACGCGGCTCGGACGCTTATTCGAACAAGCGCTCCTCTAAGATGTGATGCGTATCGACGCTGGTGCTCTGCTTGTGTTTACTGCAAGTTTTCGCATAGCAACTTGCGTGCCGTCTCAGCTCGTACTCTTCTCCGCCCTCTGCCTCCTAATCTTTTTGCACTGTTGTCCCGCCTGTCTACACACATGGACGCTTTTGCCCGAAACTCTGTCGACGAAGGTCTGCAGGTCAGCGCAGCACACAGTCGTACACCATGAAATGTGCGCCCTTTCCTTACGTACACACACAGAGAGGAAATACACTTTTGAAAGCATTGGTTCAGAAAGCCAGCCGAAGCAGGCTAGCCCACGTAACTGCGGCCACAGCGGTGCCTCCCCGAGCCCCGACGCGACAATTCGCGCTGAAGAAAGCCCACATTCGCTCTGTTCTAGGGAGCTCTGTTCTACAGTGCGTGTGTGTGTAGGGGGGGGTGGGGGGTACGTTTTAGGGACGCTGCCGCCGCGCTGGCGCCTGTTGGAAGCCAGAGAAGCCCAACGGTTCATTTAGCGCCTCGCTCATACTGTGAATGCTAGACAATTCTTCGAAGCATCCCTCTCGGCTTTCTGTGTTACCCCCCCCTACCCTCCCTTCCAATCTTCTATTGTAAGTAAACAGCGCTTCCATAACGCACTGCCACACTGGCTCCTGCGCCCAGCGGCTCACGCTCGCAGTAAATCCGCCAACATTGCACATCGGAAACAATTTTTTTTAATTACCCGCGAAGGAAACAAACAAGCTGCACGCTGCAAGCTCTGCTCCGAAACTATACGTGCTGTAGTCGGAGTTTCATCTAATTTGATTCGGCACCTAAAAAGAAAGCAAGAACGTTAATACACGCTACAAGAAAAAGGGCTGGCAAGCCAGCCGAAGATAACGTCAGCCTTCCCCACTGGGTGCAGCTCTGTGCCTGCTCATCGAAGGGCTTATTTTGACGACGCCATAATTAAAATGATTTGCACTGACATGGAGCCCTTTTACGTTGTCGAGAGCAAGGGATTCAAGCAATTCGTAACGGTAAGTTTGACAATATTATAAGCCGCCTTTCATCAAAGTAACTGCTTTGTATTCTTTCACATACAGGTCGCCGTCCTGAGCAACAAGTGGCATCGCGAGATGACTTCAAAGAGCAGTTCCTGCTCAGGAAAGTATCAGCTCTGCAGACCAAAATATCAGCGTACCATATACCATACATATATACGGCTGGTATATCATACCAGCCGTATATATGTATCTATATGTATCATATATGTATGTATATATGTATCTTTCCTAGTACAAATGTGAATAATGTCCACCGTTCGCAATTAATACGCGTAATCCCGCATAAGCGAAATGAAATAAGGTGTATCTCACAGGTAGGCCTGTGAGAAACACGTATCCTTTACTTGGCAAACAAGGAACCACATTACATGGACTCGCGCAGGAAAGAAGCCCAGGAAGAACACTGCCAAGAACAAGTAAACAAGCGAAGGTGTAAAATAAAGATTTCTAGTGACGTTTTTCTGAATTAGCTTGAAAGAATTGCAGGTACATATATATTTGCGGAACAATCACAGTTCTTTTGGATCCACTGTTTACTGCTCTACCAAGTTAAGTGCCAAAACCGACTAGTATCATTATTTGGGAAGTTGCGTAACGATGCGTGGTTGCCAGTCACATACAATCGCGTGGAACGCAGGACGCTGTGGTTCTAGACGTACTGCGCCTAGCGCGTAAGGTTTGAAAAATACCCACATAAGCACAGCAGGTGAATGTCTACGTAAGGCGGATCGACTGATAACTGTAGAAGCGTCATAAAACACACGGAATCGTTCTCCACTTCCGGCGGCGTTTTCTTTACTTCCTTTTTAAATAAAAAGATGATCCAAGAATATTTTCACAAACAACGGTTAAATTTGTTAATTTTTGCTTCTCCTTCTTTCTTGGCTGTTGCCTCGGCTCTCTCCCTCTCAGTAGATCGCCTAATTTCTCAACTCCTTGCGACTCTTGTTTCCAGTTGCCAATATTGCGCGAAAAGTGCTGTACAATTGGGCAAAAACGAGACGAGGTAACGGGTGACATTCATATTTATTGTGGGTTTAACAGTTATCGTAAGGTTTGATATGATGGACGCTTTATCGCGTGATTTTATTTTGCACTTTATTTAACCCATATTTCGGGTATATGGTTCCGACGATCTGCCAGCGTCGCGGTGAGCCGCCACTCGAGGTAATAATGAAGCAAAAGGAAAAGTTAAACGCAACTGGCTCTACCAGCTGACTACGAACCGAATTCCTTTCCTGGTCCCTGAATCACTCGAAACAAAGGAGGTTCAACTAACAAAGCAACAGCGATGCGCGTGACCATTGCAATAGATGGTGACGACTGAACTCATCTCGAGTTAATCGCGCGGGCACCGAATCGATGAAAAAAACTGGCCTTCTTACCCCAGGAGATACCGATAACTACCGCCATCCAAAAGGAATGAAAAAGGGAGCAAAATCTTGACCGCCGATTAGTTGTAAAGTCTCAAGATTGATTTGGAGGCGCTTTAGGAATGTGTGTGAGCAGTTGCCACATTGGCGGGAGCGGCAGCCCCTCCTCCCCCCGTTGGATTCCCCCTTAGGTACGTTGCTGGTGTAGCCTGTGCATTAATGTGCATTAATAGCGAGGAATTCGTACAAAAATGCGGCGCCATCGTTTCATCTCTACGCAAGAGCACCGCGGACACGGAATAGGTGCTGAATGTGGCCGGTCTGAATTTGGAATCTAACAACGCGACGAAGTGAAACTCACAGCTTCGAATGATGAGAAAGCTCGTTACCGCTTTTTCGGTTCATCCAGGCCTGACAGAAACTCTGCGCGCATGCAAGAAGGCTAAACTTTCTAAATATGAACTGAGGCTTGCAACAAACTTGATTGAGCTTCTCTCCCCTGTAGAGGAAGCCACGAAGTTGCTGCAGAAAATGCACGACACAGCTTGGCTTTTGCTTCCTGCGTTGTGAAATATCGAAGTTTTCCTTGCGGGAATCTTAAGCAAAGGCACACTTCTTTGCGAAGAGGCGACTAAAGGCCTACAGCCTAACCTGGAGAAGCGGTTCGCAAGCACGTGCACTGACTCTGTTTTTTTTTTTTAATGTATGCCCTCCTAGACCCACGGTTTAAGTCTTTTTGGTGTTCAGCTGTAACAGCCGAGCAGATGCGATCTGCTGTGCTGTGGAAGGGGCCTCTTTTGTTAGGACAGAATAGCACTAGCACTGTTGCGAATGCATACTCTGAAACAGGGCCAAGCAGACTGATGTTTAAGAACATCAGGCAAAATGAAAATGCACCCCAAGATCATATGCGTGGATCCATTGCAGGGGAAATTTCTCTTTACCTTATAGAGGGTACTTGCGCAGACGTGGTTAAGCCCCTGACCTATTGGAAGGTGAACGCTAGCCGCTTTTCCTTGCTTTCCCGCTTCGCGAAGGCAGTTTTCACTGTCAATTCGACGTCAGCTGACGTGGAACAAGTGTTTTCTACGGTATCCCCGAGGATGACAGCGAAGCGAAATCTGCTGTCAAGCACCTCTTTGGAACAGCTCTTGTTTGGGAAGCGCAACACATAGTTAGGTAGAAGACAATTGTTTTATCTCCTTTCCTTGGTGTTTTTTGAACTAACCGGTGAAAAAGCAGCCATTAACACTTCGGGTTTTCAACACTAAACGGCGAAGCGGCTATTTACCTCAGGACATATTGTTGCAAAATTTCGATGAATAAAACCAAAACAAAGCTTCTTTTTGCACCTTGCACTGTTTGCGACCTTTACAGCATTGCGATGACTGGAAGGTCGGCTGTTGACTGTGCCGATGCTACTTGAAAACCATCCCTATCGCTTGTAGGCCCACAAACCTATGAAGGCGCTTTTGCCTTTTTTGAGGGCGACTAGCCTATGAGAACGCCTTTGACTTGCTCAGGCCCTCCGCGTGCGTGCACAAGCTCACCGCAGCTTTCTTCCCCCTCCTCTCCTTCTCTCTATCTTTCTATTTCCTCTTTCTCCAGTGTAGGGTAGCCGACCAGACGCATTTTTGGTTATCATCCCTGCCTTCTCTTTTTATTTCCTCCTCGCACTCCTCCTCTTTTATTCCAGCATTTAAAGATCACGAGGACACCTGCGTAAAAATACGCTCTGCCATCATTTTAGCATTGACACATTTAAAGTTAAGCAATATTAAAACATCACAAGCTGTTAAAACAGCACTGGCCATCTAAATACTATAGCAAGCGGGAGAACTGCCCCTATGAGAATTAATAGGGTGGTTGTACTGCGCGAGATATCTCACGAAGCTACTATCCCTCGACCCTTGTAACGTGTTTTGCGTATATCTGCAATTCTTAATGCGTCTGATGACATCAGCTTTATGGTGCGTTTATTGGTAACTCGCTACAACTAGCATGATGCCTTTCCTATGCTGAGGAATTACAGGAATAGAATGGAACTGCCCAGCCACGACCGCAGTGGCTAAGATTTTTATTTCGAGGTTCGAGATTTCATTTTCAACTTCTAATTCCCCGGAATGGAATTGGAATGGAAGAGGGGGAGGGGAGCGCATTTCGCAACACTGCTAGGTAGCCTACGTGCAAACGCTGTTTTAGGGGGGTGACAACACCAAATTTTGACCGCTATTTACTGCCAAATTTTGTTAGTAGCCATTTTCGTCCCTAATCTCGCTAAAAGTCATGCCGCATTCCTGCCGTTTTTGTCCCTCTGATGTACCCATGTTGACACAGGATATATTAAATTTCTATAATTTAGTCTTACACCAATGCTCTACTTGACACCTGCATGCATCTTTAATATATTAGTTGCCATTTCCTATTATTTTAACACATCAAACTGATCGTTTTCCATTTGCATGTCATGCGACACATAAAGCAACAAGTTAAAAGGCACGTGGCGTGCTTGTGGTATAGTATTATCTCACGCTAAGTATTAGCGTGAGATAATACTTAACTGCATTAAGTATTGTCGTTGCCTTCCGCTTGTACGTAATATATAAAGGGTGTTTTTAGAAGTGTGCTGTAACAAAGACTGTGCTTACTAGCCCGTTTAACTAAAACGTAGGCGTGCCCTGTACTGCGCTAAGACAGGCTGTATGTCCCTGGCTGCTGAGGCCAAAGTTTATTTAAGAAAGTTAATTACTTTCACGTCACCAAGGGTTGCGGAAATGTGGTCTGTCGGCTGGTCTGTCCGCTGGTTAAAGATGCATTATTATGCCGAACAAAAATGAATTTTCTTCTTAATAGCCGCAAGCTGCCCCGTTTCAAAAGGAATAAAAGATGGCTGCCGCCGATCACTCAGGCGCTCGCTGCTTGCACCTTCCGGAGAGCATGGGCTTATTTGCGTGTAATAAACGTTTTTGCGTGGCCGTGTAACATTTTCGAGCACTTTCGGCATGTTTACGACCTCGTTCTGCCAACTTTTCTTTGCTGAGGATCCTTTTTAGTATCATTCTTAAGCTTCCGTTGCGTGGCGCCGCGATTGTCGACGAGCCACCGCAAGCTAAGTAAGGGAAAGCGGACCAATCGCAGACGCCGGCACCACCCTATTCATCCGGTTATCGACTTTCAGTGCACTGGCTCAGCCCCATCGAATCCCTCTCCACTTGAGAATGCTCCTCGCCTCTTGTCAGCCAATTAGATAAGACAAGCCGCTCAGTGTACGCAATGTTATTTCGTTTTTGAAGCAAACAAAAGTGACCTCCTATGAACGAGGAGAGCGGTTGAATGGTCTATTCAGACGACCCTGCGGGTGACCGCCCGATGCTTGCATCGGCGGTTACGCATATTTGACGTCAGGAGATTGGACTAAAAGCATATTGGAATAGTTTTGCGTTATAGGGCCCCAGATTGCAAGTATTTTTAGAACAAAGGCTATTACAACTAATTTGCTCCGTGTCCAGGGTCACCTTTCAGTGCATTCTAACTAACATATTCGAAAAATCCCTATAACTGTCTTTCATATACTCTAGCGTTAGCAACACGTACTAGTTTGCGCATGGAGGCTGCGTTGTGTGGCCGCTGACGTTTTATCTTTATTACGCCAGTTGGAGTATCGCACTTAAAATACTGCGGCAAACTTGCGTTGTCTCTGCCGCACTAAGAAGGCGCTCAATAAGTACGGCATACGCACGCTACTGTCGTCGACAACGACACCATTTCTGTACTTTTTTTGTCTTGCTTTTGCAAGGTGTCCTTTTCCAACTCAACCCAAGCGGAGAACACCTCGACTGCATCGACTGCAATTCCTTTCTGGGCATATCTCATATAAAGCTGCTGACATGTTTGTTTTGACAAAGACAACCGCGGACGTGTGAAAGAGACGAGCGACACAGTGGAAGGGCGGTTAGGGTTGTCTTCTCACCGGTCGCTCGAAATTCCACCGTGCCAACTTTATTCGCAGGGGCTCCGTTATTATTTGGCGAGGCAGAGCGCGACGCTCTCCGGAAGTGTTTTGAAATGCCGTTGTGCTTTCCATATTTACGACGTGGCGGGAATGCGGCTGAGCCCGCTCGATTGCGGCAAATAGCCCGCTCGTTGGACCCGAGAGACAGCACCCCGGGAACGCGCTCTTGTGGAAGTAATCGAGAGTTATGGACTAGAGCGCACCTTGGGGGCGCTATGGCAACGGCTGTTTCATTTGGCTGTCCACTGGTGGTGGCATTGCTGTATCCCGGAAAAAAATACGTTGGCTGTTTCTTTAAGCGATCTAATTTTATACCTGCGTTTCGGCGCGCGGTCTCATGGTAATGCAGCCTGGGCAATTTCGTCTGCTCCCCCGGTTACCTTTGCAACCGTTCCTGCTCAGTTAGGTATGCTTGAATTTGCTTGCGCATCTTTATGCACGAAATTTTGGTGAACTTGGCGTTTCGCAATATGTGTGCGAAATTTTTAACATTTGTGGAACTGCCGAATACGGCTTTGCCTATTTTGCATGCGGTATTGCATGACGTTGGTGTAGCAGTGTCTCCCCGAATTATTTCGTGGTACCCGTTTGTCTTCGCCCCTCGCAGAGAGACAGGTGTTCAACCCTGTACTAATTCAGCCGACAGAGAAATTTCGGCAGATTTCTCAGCCGAATGAAGAAAATGCAATGCTTCTAGTTTACAAAGGTATCATTTATTTGTGCTGTTTATGTCTTCGCTGACAGGCGCCTTCTCGTTTATTTTATAAACGCACTTTTTATCGAAAATTGTCAGAATAAATCCTAGGACTCTCTCTTAAAAACGTCGATATAGTTAAGCACAATTTGTGCCCCAAAAGAAAAAAAATGAGGTTCTCCAGCTAACGAAACATCGGTGCACAAGTATACGTGATTTGATTCCCTTCTTTTTACGCAACAGTTGGAAAAGACGTCGCCATCATGTGGGCAATAAAATCAGCAGGACTGCCGAAAAGTCACTGATGTCTTCGTCACAGGCTGTCGCTCGGCTTTCTGTTTACTTGAGCTGGGCATAAACCCTAGAAAAGAATGGAAGAGTTAACATAAACAAATATAAAAATAAACGCGAACACAATAAGAGAAAACTACCAGTGATTTACACACTCAGAGACAAGTACTTCGAGTAAATACTGGTTCGCCTCTTTTGTTCAGTCGGAAACTACGAGAACGTTGCGGCAGAGCTGACCAACAACGCAGACGTAGACACGAAATTATATCGGCCTTTTCATTTTCAATCAATCAATCAATCAATCAATCAATCAATCAATCAATCAATCAATCAATTAATTAATTAATTAATTAATTTGCCAAAACAATAATACGGTAATAGGACACATAACAAGAAGTGTTTGTGTGCTTTACTGGACTGTCCATAGCTGGCAATGTGTGAAATCATTCTGTAGGCCAATTAAGCATTTCTTCGTCTACCACTGCGGAGCACATGGCAGCACAAGGCTTTTAAGCAGACATGTGCGCTGAATAACCGAACGTCATAGAATTACAGGCATTGTCTTCGTTGGTGGCGATCGAATAAGAGATGAGATACTGTAATCCACCGTCGAATAATTTTAACATGATTACTCTGGTGACCTGGAGTACGTTGAAGCCATATCGGCGACACCTACGTGAGAGTGGCTTTCCCTGTAAGCACCACTACCTGAAAAAAGAACGCTAAAGCTCTAGACAGAGGCAAAGAGACTACCGGATAAGAGTTGTACTGTGCTGAATCGTGTTTGTCCTCTTTCCCTCTCTTTATTGTATTTAATGTCATCTTTCCTTTTATTAGATTTAATTTCTTTAACCACCTTACCCCAGCCCACAGTAGCCAGCCGGTCTTTAGATTGTATATAGTCTCCCTGTCCCACCACCCTTTCCTCCACAGCCAGACATTGCAGAGACACTGGTTTAATCTCATGTACACTGTATTCTCCTTGTTATACATTTCTATGCTTGCTACACACGGCCGAGCTAAAACACTTTTTTTCGGAAGTAAGTGTACGTTATCGCCAATCTTCATCATAATTTTCACCACAAAT
Organism: Dermacentor variabilis; assembly: GCF_050947875.1. Lineage (NCBI taxonomy): Eukaryota > Metazoa > Arthropoda > Arachnida > Ixodida > Ixodidae > Dermacentor > Dermacentor variabilis. Next base: position 29,077,567 of record NC_134572.1, on the reverse strand, counting down.
CATCACAAACCTCCTACTCTCTCGACATTCACGTGGTAGTGATCGGTGACTTCCCGCCAGTGCAGTACAAGTCCTGTGGGCGCGAAGACCTTCGCGTCGGCAGCACAGTAGGCGGTGCACAAATGCATGGAGATGACGTCTGCTTCTGTTCCTCGGGGCTTGCTTTAGGGGCGAATGTTGTGAGCTGCGACAAAAATTAAAAAAAAAACGATGTCGAGATGTTAATGCACATTGTTCAGATGTGCGAGATTACTCTAATACGTGATTCACCGAAAATTGCTTTGAATACCTCATTTCAGGACTAAAGTAAAAAAGCTCGGGATGCAGATTTTTAAGAAGATATATCGAAGTAATTGTGGTGCGCCAACTGAAGCCTATATTAATGGTCAACAAAGTTTTCGCTAGAGCCGGTCAAAACGTTTTGCTAAAAAAATACACAGTATACCTAAGGCATTGGCTTGATAGGGAGCACCGGATACAATATTTCTCATACGTGTTTTATGCTCATCACTTGCACGATCTTACGCGTTCACAAAATGAATGACTCCATGTTCAAATTCACTCTCGATATTTCTAAAAAATACTTATACATAATGCGAATCGTCCTTGTGATAATAACGAAAAAATGACAACCGACAATGATAGGTTAAAAGTTTGTCTGCATATGGACTAAAACAGATTTAAGCTCAACCTGTCGAGCAGCTGGGAACAGACACACAGCAACACAAGGCCTGTTGTGAACAAAGATTCCGCACGGATGCAGAAGCGTCTTAAAAGTTTTTAACCTATCTTTCTTGACTGGCGTTTTCACCGTTCCTTTCTTTCAGCATGCTTCCTCACTGACCAGACGAGATGAAGTCATGCCATATATTCCCGTCTTAATACGCATGCGCAAAAAAAAGAAGAAAAAAGAAGCAAGAAATAAGAATTTATGATCTGAAATGAGGTTGTCTTTCATAACCAACCTTGATTTGTACTGGTTTCACACAGCTAGACTCCAGGCTGACCGCGCCAGGGCAGCACGTATCGAGCACAGACGCGCTGACCACCTGGCCATGCAATGCTGACATTGCTACGGCTTGGTCTGCACGGCTTAAATGAGAGAAAAGAATAAATAAGGGTGCACAAATAAACATCATGCATTGATGCATTGTATTCTAAACCGGGGATAAACTGGCACTCTGGGTCTAGCACTTCGCCTCATGTGGTGCCTACACCAGTGCAATGTGTGACTCCCACCTTATTTCCTCCGTACCCAGTCTGCTTACGACGGAAGCAGATGGCCGGCATTCTGTTCCGTTTCTCAGGGGCTTGAATAGTGCTCGGTAAACCTAGCTCAGTATATCATTAAAGGATAACGTTTTTGCGACTCTAAAGCCTCTTGCGCACGTTCGTGCGGGGGGTTGTTTAAAAATTTATTTTAATCTTTGAAAGTTCCTATTTCCTTTGTTTAGGAAGAAAATAGACGGTTTTACCGAACAGTTGTATTTAATTTTTTAAGGGGAGGGGGGGCGGGACAGGAAAGGAGGAGGGGGGTGTCTTGCGATTTGTGCACAGAGCATGCGGTCATTAAACTGCAATTTCTCTTCCGGAATTAAATATCGGATGCGTCGCGAGCGTTATGTGGTTTAAAAGCCATGAAAGTATTTCGTATGACTTTTCCAAATACAACTTTGTTACCTGGAGGTAAAGAGAGCTTACGTCGTCTAGAAGAATAGCAGAGCCAATTGTATAACTAACGCTCCATCTATGTCATTAATATAACATCACTGCTATTAGAAATCAGGGTACCTCCCACGTGTGAGACCTTCTGGAACAAAAAATCCACAGCCACACTGAAGAAGGATATGCTACGGCGACTATGAACTCGTTGTTACGCACACATTCTCTTTTGAAGCGTAAGTGGCCGGCTCTTTTAGTATTTGTTCGGCAGATGTGTGTTTGTTTGGATGTGATTGGAAATATGAACGGTCGAATAATATTTTGTCACCAGCTCTTTCAGTAACTATAAACTCTTAAAGGCTCAAAGTGTGATGACATGGTGTGATTTAGGAACACTTAGGCAACTAAGCAACAAAGAAGCCACTATGTGCTAAAAAAGGAAACTAAAACAGTAACAAATCGGCACATTGTGCAGTTTCTGGGATTAGAGCAGAGTCATTAAAGCATAAACAGCGCGAATGAAAATGAGTAGTCTAAGGAAGTCGATTTGATAAAAGTTGAATACTGTGTTTAGTGGGCCACTTGGTTCTGTGGCACCCCGTGTTGCCTCATCTAAAAAGTAATGGACACGCACGCACGCACAGAGTGAGAGACATGTTCACATACATACAAGGTATACATGCACTGTCGCCTTAATTTAATAGAGGTTGCTGAGTGAATACTGGCGAATATAGCAAAGCTCTCTCCAAAGGACCGAGTGCCCTAAAACAGACTACAAATCAACATCGAATCTGGTGTACTCGCCTGACACTCCGTACTTGCTCGTGATGAGGTCCGGAGACTGGTATACGACGTCACCGGAAGAGCACTCGCAGAAGGTCTTCTCGGGGGAATATCTGCACACAAAGTAAATCTCTCTCTTCCTTTTCGCCTGCTTTTATGCCTGAAATTCATGGTGGGCGAAATGTTTCATTTCAGAGCAAGTTCAATGCATCTTTGATTGACGGATGTGCTGTTGCACTACTTTTGGTCGTTCGTTAATCGTTTGAGAGATGAACTTGCTGAAGCTACAGACCCAGGAAGTTGTAGCCACTGCACCGTTAATCATGGGTATGCTTATTTCAAACTGTCGAAATTAGTTTTAACTTTGTTTCTGCGCAACAGAAAAAAGTAAAGAAAAAGGAATGCAGGTCCTATTAGCGCTTTGCTAACACTAACACTTCTACAACACGGTGCAGCCCTAGCTTCGTTGCCCAGTTTACGAACGATAAATACAGAAAGTTTAGTTGTAAGCCATGCTTAAAATTTCTTTACATATTTTTTTCTTGCGTCCAGCTAAGCGAGAGTTCTACCTTTGCTTGTTCCTAAAACAATGTGTAACAAAAACTGAGCTTCCTGCATAACGTCGCTGTTATTACAGGAGCTCTAAAGCGTGTTTTGCAAAAACTCCGTCGTAGAGCTTCTTTTGTTCTTAACTTGGAGTGTTGCAATACGCACTATGACACCTCAGACTCACTCAGGCTACGCCGCTATGGCTTTAATTAAGCAAGCGTGCGACAAAGTTCTGTCTGGTCAACACGTAAGCGCAATACTTTCATATCAGTCAAACGCAGGTCATAGCAGAAACGATTTCGGGGCCATGTTGCAATCCACTATCGTGTGTTAGGGCATTCGCCAAATGGCAACCGCTATTACGGCTGCCGTCCGCAAAGTCAGGAGAAGAACACGTGCAGCAATCATTCCAAGCCCGAGCCGGTATACACGTTTTACAACGACGCTGTAGGACAGGCGGCTGGGCTTGGAATCAATCTAATAATGAGCCAGAACGGCTCCGTGAAACTTCCCGTCCCGCTCGCGAATTGATTCAACTTTGTCGCCCGTAAAAGCACGGCGTGCGTTGCACGCAACGCTGCGCACTCGATCAATCTGACAGCAACGCGTGATTTCGACGGCAACGCTTGCAGTGACCGAGAGGCCAGTCGAGCCGGCCAACGGTGGGTGCATTAGAGCGATGGTGTTCGCCATCCGCGATCGATCGCCTCGACACGCTGGAAGACCGTGCCCGTGAAGGGCGGAAGAAAAGCGCTGAGAGAAAAAGAAAAAAGAAAGCCGCGGCTTCGGGAAAAGGGGTGAGCCGTGAGGGATTACGCAAAGGATCGAGAGAACCCTGGAGACGTCACGATAGGCAGGCCACTGTATACCAAATTACGCGCGTGTAACAGCGTATCGTCGTCGCTGCTCGGCGATTGCTTGCTTTATGTAAATCCACCAGCTGCTAAAGAACAGTCGCGTGGCCGCGAAGAACAAACAATGTCTCGCAGTCCGTTCGGCTACACCGGAGCACACGCTTTTCCATCGATTCGCGTCTCCGCTATGAACACGTCCGGCTTCGCTGTTGTAGAGGCAATTCCAATTCGCCGTCATAATAGGAACGGCACGGCGCAGCCATGCGAGGCAATAACGCTACGTGTTCATGGCGTTCCGACTGTCCCGATATACGCACGCGGCTGATTTTAAGCAGGGAACGTGACGTAAGGTGCATAAAAGTGGCGTAACAGAATTTTTTTTTTCGCATTAGTGTAATGATCTCGAAGCACAGATGGAAGACTTCGCGTGCTACTTGCGTTTAACTGAAGCATATAGCCATTTTATCACCATCATCGCCGAAATCGACGTGGGATAATTTGTAGCACGTTTTCCGCGCCCGTTGCAGCAAGCTTTATATGCCGAAACGTGTGCAATCATTTCTTTTCAACTAACAGCCGCATTCACTCGCAAGGGCTTTTTGTTTTCTTGCTGTCTCTACGCCATTTCTTGCTGTCCCTGGCAGCTACTGACCCTTTGGCAGTCTGACCCAACAATCGTTGGGAATTATCTTTAGCCGAATCATAGGTGAGGTAGACTTCAAACTGAAGTTTGCTAACACAGCGTTTTAAGCGTTTAGAACTAAATCCTAAGAGAGCAAGCCAGAGAGCAAAGAACGTTTCTGTTGACATCTGTTGCTTACTTAGTATTCTTACATATTTAACTGTATTTTAGCCACACACCCCTCGCCAAAAAAGCTTAATACCACAAAGAAAAAGAGTTTTAATTGGAACAATTGATTCATCCTAAAATGAATGATGCAGGCTGTTTGTCAGTCGGAAGCCAACGCAACATACCCCTAAATTCCTGGCAAAAGGCCGCAATGCACATACACAATATATATATATATATATATATATATATATCTTTGTGGGTGCACAGGTTCAGAAAGCCCTGATGGGTAGACATCAGATGCTGACGGAGCTGATGCAGTTAAAGAAATGCGGCCGTGTGCAGATGACGGTGAATTTAGGCCTCGTGTTAGTTTTGCGCCTAGGGCTCCTATCTTGCATTGATGTGACAGCTGCCGCGAAGCACCAACAGGCGAACTATGGCTTTGATCGGAGGACTGTTCTGCTAGTTGGTGATGCAATAGGAACGTTGGGCTGAGCGGAAAAGTTGTGTGAAAAGAAGATAGCCAAGGTAGACAAGACAGGCTCTCACCTTGCTCGGCACATCGAGAAAAATATAAGTCTACAGCGGAAAATCTATTGTTCACTCGTAGAAATATAAGACAGAAAGTGCCCTTTCTAGAAGAGCTCGGGGTCAGGAAGGTGGATGGTTCACTTGGCGCAATGTTCACAGGCCAAATAGAATACGTTTTCAGTCATAGCGTGCATGGCTTCCGCTGCATGCATCAACTTCGATGAAGAGCACGAAACTTAGAAAGCATTTACCATAGGAGATGAATTCCTACGTCTTCCGGCACATTTAGTCTTCACGGTGTTATCCACTTTTATTTGTATTTTTTTCCAACCGCAACATAAAATCGTAAGAGCTGCGGCCATAGCGCAACAGGTGCAACTGCTTTGCATGCGTCACCGATGTTGCGAAAGCAGGCACGGCAGCGCAACTGCGACAATGGTTTCAGTAGAGCCCGCCAGGAGCTGTTTAAAAGTGGCGCAACAACGCAATATTTACGTCCCTTGGTGGTGCAGGATAAAAATGAGGGCTCTTTCATGGTTGCGTTTTGTTGAAGCTAACATGACATGTCTCTCTCTCGCAATAGTACTCGTCATTTCACGCATAGCTTGTTCTCAAATGCACAGTCCATTAACCCGTGGCCTTTAGAGAAGTATGCGCCAGCGCAATCGCAAATATCTCCACCGAAGCAACAACTGCTCAATTGTGCTTCACTGCCGACCTCCTGGCTTTTCCTTGAGCGCCACTATCACACATCAAATACAGCAGGACTATGTGCTCAAAAGGAAATAAAATAATTCTACTTCCAAATTTCCAGGCATAACGGTTGAAAAGGTAGGAATACTTACTTTTGAAGCTGGACTGAGTGTTTTGCCTCTGCAAAGCAAAAACAAAATATTGGTCATATATATGACCTACCGAGACACTACCGCAAGGTAGTGTCTTGGGTCCTATGCTGTTCCTAGTGTATATAACTGACATTGTTAACATCATAACTGCTGGTGTGCGTATTAGACTGTTTGCCAATCATTGTATTTTCCACAGTGATATAACGTGTTAGAATGATGAGATTGTCACCGAAAGGAATTTAAGCAACATATTGAAGTTGTGTAATGAATGGGGGATGTTTATTAACGCTGAGAAATCCGCATTTCTTCATATCTCTTGTAAAAGAACACAAACTTTTTTCTTATACACTATATATACGTTCTTCAGGACGGCATCAGACTAACAACTACGAATACTTAGGTGTTGCTTTGACTTCCACATTGTCTCGGAACATGCACAATAATTATATGTGTTTCCCTGCTTTCTGCAAACTCTGTTTTATTAGATACACACTCAAAAATATTCCTCCTAGTGTAAAATTACTGTTATTTTTCATTTGTTAGACCAAAGGTAGAGTATGCATGTATAGCATGGGATCCTTACACCAAGTCAAATATCGGGCGTCTTGAAAAAATACAAAGAAATGCAGTCAGGTTTGTATTTCATAAATTAGCAAATCTGGACTCTGCCTCTACAGTTATGTCAGGAAATTCTATACCTAATCTCACCGAAAGCAGTCGAGGCTTCATTTCCTTTCCCTCCTTCTGAACAACAAACTTGAAACCATCGACTTACATAACGCCTGCATTAGCACGGCACTTAAGATAACATCCTCCTAACTCACCAACACCCTATTACACTCGAACTGATACGTTTAAATTTTCTTTTGTTCCCCGAACAATGACGGATTGGAAATATAGTTTACAGACATGGTGTGAATAAAAATTGTGTAAATTTGTACTTGCTTGTTCTGATTCGTTCACTATTGTATGTAGGTATTCTATTGCCACTCTGCTTAATATATATATATATATATATATATATATATATATATATATATATATATATATATATATATATATATATATATATATATATATATATATATATATATATACCGTGGTTCTATTAACTTCAGCTATTTTAACGGTTTCTAATCCTTGTACTTAACATAGTTATGCTAATTAACATTATCATTATTTACTTTGCCGCACATATCTAAATCTACAAATCATAATAGGTGAGTTCGCAAGCCGTGTGCACTTAGAACAAATTCTCTGTACCGCGCCAGTTCCAAGATAATAATTTTCAATGTCTCCGACAAAATGCATTGATATTGCAGTTTGTTTTTAAGGAACCGCTGTTTTATGTATTGACGCACAAAAGTAAGTGGAACACCAATTCATTTCGACGGAAAATTTGAAAATTATTATCTCGGAACTGGTGCTGTCCAGAGAAATTGTTCCAAGTGGTTACGCCAAGCGAACTCAGCGACTACAAATCGTAGAATAAAGTATGTGGCGTAAAGTAACTATTAAAAATGTATTTAGCGTAATTATCTTAATTATTTAACTCAATATCTTGATTTCTCGTAGAAGTAATGGTCACTTTACCGAGTAATTTAGGTGAAGCGTCAGAACTGTGATATGTGCCATAGGCAATCCTTAAAAAACATTGGGGCGGCAAATGGAAAACACCCCAGAGATACATATTTTGAAAAGGGAAATGTAAAGTCACAAGGGACGGAGAATGCTATTGCTTTGTGTAGATAGAACGGTTCTTTTTATTGCTCGTGACCTACTCCCGAGAGGGTACATTTCATCTTTTGTTATCTTGAGCGACGCGTGGCTAATGAGAAAAGAAAGCTGTTTCTGGTAGGACCGCACAGTTAACGCTCACTCGGCTGCACTCATGTAATAACGTCGTAATAATATTAAGCTAGACACGAAACCAAATTAAATCAAAGGAAGGGAAGCTAAACGATCTCCAACATTTGAAACAGAGGCGCTCCGTTCCATTTAACCGATGTTGCACAACCACCACTAAAAAAAGGTAAAGGGCGTCAGATGGTCTAATCTTTCACGCATATCCTGATTTCTATTGGGTATTGTCAACTTTTTATTGCAATTCAAGGAATAAGCTTCAGTGTCCAACAAAATGAAGTCAACCCGCCGTGGTAGGTTAGTGGCTATGGTGTTGGCCTACTAAGCACAAGGTCGCAGGATCAAATCCTGGCTACGGCGGCCGCATTTCGATGGGGGCGAAATGCGAAAACACCCGCGTACTTAGATTTAGGTGCGCGTTGAAGAACCCCAGGAGAACGAAATTATTCCGGAGTCTCCAACTTCGGCGTACTTCATAATCAGGTCGTAGTTTTCGCACGTAAAACCCCATGGCTTAGTTTAATTACTTTAAAGTTAACTCACTATGACACTAAAGCAGTATATCCTTTAAAAAGAGCTAGGTTCTACCTATTTCATACACAAAAGCCTGAATGAGGGACTTTTCTTTTAAGATAAGATTGTTAATATCACTAAGTCTAAAAAATTGTACCACGAAGCTTGCGACCCCGTAGCTCTACCCAAAAATAAATATCTGAATTTTGTAAACTTCGTTTTGTTAGAATGTCTGAAGTGGGCAACGTGATTCCTTAATTTGCAGGTGACCTACAATTATTACGGTGTTTACGGAGAGATTGTAGAAGTCATACTTGCAAATTAATTATATATTTTATGGCGCTATATATTATATGAATTTCACTCGCCTTTGGGTGTAACAACAGCTACAGCTGACAACATTGTGACATCGCCTCCGTTTGATCTTACAAAGCTGTAATTTTAATGCTTCCTTCTTTTAGTTTTCGATAATTAACAACTTTTTGTAAAATAATTTATTACCTAAATAACAACACTTTGAGCTGAATTCACACATAATTTCTTGCAAAAAGATTTCTTATTGGCCAGGTCACCTCACTGGTAATGTGGTTCCTATGACGAGTGCCTGGTGTCTTCCCTTAAAAATCAATGTGCATACAAAGCCCTTTGTGAATTCAGGTGTGGTTTTCTACCATAAGAAGATATAAACAATTTCCACAAATCTCGTCGATAGCGGTGAAACGAATGACGTGCAAGACCATTTATCCACTGCCGCGTTCATATATGGGAGCTTCCGGGAAAAACATCCAAGGCCTGTGGCAGTAGAAACTTCTCTAGCTTCGTAGATACAAGGAACCTAGAGCCACTTGAGATTGTATAGTGGGAAAATAGGCCATTTCTGGCGGCAAAAGCGCCCAGAGAATTGCCATTTGCGCCTTCGGCTATATCTTTTTATGGTGGCGTTACGTAATCTAGGGGCTACAACGCTGTCGATGAAGAAAACCGCCACGTGTGAATTTTACACGTGGATAATACGGCAGCGCGCATGGTCCGAGCATCGGCGTGGAAGTAGTGCACCTGGGACCATCGTCCAGCCAGCGGCCGCTTCAAATAAATGCCGTAGTCACCTGCAACGGTGACCTACACTTTCTTCAAAATGAACTGTAGTTCACTGAAAATGTTTCCTCGTTAACCTCCAGAAAGAGGCTTTTACACCATAGTTTGAAAGCGTCTTTTCTAAAATGTTCAACAAACAATTGCGCCCACCTTTACGCCTCCGCCGTCGCTTCCAGTGTCCCGCAGCAGTCAGAGAGACAATAACAAAAACAAGTGCGACGACTGCCGTAACGAGAAAGCCCAAAACATGGCCTGGTAGCTTCACCGCGCTGGAGTCTGCAAAATAAAAAAAGAGACCAACCGAAAATAGAAATATAGCAACTAAAACGCTGCCCGTATACGTTAGAATATGCGAGAATACTGGCATTTGTTGGTGAACGTGTCATGTGCAGGAGCAACTAACGCATCCCTGGTTGCCTTGTTAGTGAAGCTGCTGCGTGCTCAATCGGCAGGAAAATGTCGTTCGCAAGAGACATAACATAATGCAAACCTGGGTCCAAGTTTTGTTAGGGTTTAAGATTTGTTACTTGACGAAAGCAGACGCTGATTATCTTCATGTGAAGGTCATCAGAACTACCGAGTGTTTTGCACGGAGGAATTACCGGCCAACTTTAGGCAGCTCGTATGCTACTACAAGATCACGAACATATTTGCAAAAACAAGAGTAGTGGATCAGGCAAACCTTTCTCCCATTAGTTTCATCTGCGTGTGACAATAAAGCGTAGCATAAGTTGCCGTCAGTACAAAAGGCAGCAGGACTTTAACCAAATATAAAACAAGTCAGAGATGAAGAAAAGAACAAAAGCAGTGTTGGACGCAATCATCTCCCGCAATCGAGACGCACTTTCTTCACATGAGTAGAAGAGAAGGAAGACCGATAGGTGGAGCGGCATTCAAGGCAACGCTTCTTTTTTTTTCGCACTTTTCTCCTCTCGAGTTTTTCCAATAAAATACGCTTGCTAGAGCGCCTAGTTGCTTACACTTTTCTTGTTTCTCGTCGCCTAGAGCGTTCAGTAACTCAGAACCGTTCTTAACGCGCGCGTTAACACAGGGGCACGTGGGTGCACAGATGGTGATGTTGTGTCTATATATATACACGAACAACACCTGTCAAGCTGCGGGGGTTACGTAAACAGCTCTTTTTTTAGGCGCTTCGTCGAACTCTTTGCAGGGCTATAGTTAGTGTCTTCGTTCGCCAAGCAATCGCACAGACTAACATTCAGCCTGCAGTACATCGATAGCATTCCTTGTCGTTTTAAGCTATGCTTTACATGTTGTATCAATGATAAAACGCGCATTGCTTGCAAGACAATTTATCAAAGACTTGTATTCGAGTTAGAATACAGACAGAAAGAAGAACTCTTGTACTGACAGCCTATCGTTATTGTGTCAAAAATTGCTGTAATCCTATCTAATGCGCACGTCACAGCAGCTGTGCGCGCTTTAGCAATGTTTATGCCCGTTTCGTCCGATATCTAGGCTGCATGGTCTTCGAGGTGTTTCACAAGTGTGGTATCTTGACTGCTATCAATGGCAGCGAAGGTGAGGCGTTCTCTTTTGGTTTTCTTTTTTGATATTTTTTTCAAGGAAATATTATACTGGGCGGTTCATAGTGATAAAGAGCAGATGTATATTCGCGGTCCACTGTACTTCGGTTGTTTTAAATTTCCTTTCCGAAGTGAGAACAAATCGTTATTGTTACATCTGTTTTACTGTGTAAGTATGGTGAACGAGCCATCGTGGACACATCATTTCTTTAACTTGTGGCCGGTAATGTCAAGTGCGCGTTACAATCGAAGGCACATTATAATCGTGTAAATATGGTATCCCACCAACAGAAGGTGTTAGGTTACATTTACAATAAATTCTTTCCTTCGTTTCTTTCTTTCTTTTTTATTTCCTTTTTTGTTCACGTATCTCTCATGTGCCCTCACGGTTACGGTCAGTACACGTGCACCCTTTTTACCTAGTTTGCTCGTTCCTAATAGTTATCTTCTATTATTTTGGTTAAGAACCACTTAGAACTCGTTCTTTGCCCAAGGTACTGGGGTGAAAGAGACGCTCTACTTAAAAACTGGCAGGCCTTGTGTTTCCGGCAGAATCTGCTATAGCCCGCAATCAGGAAGCTTCGCGCGTTCCTCTTACATTTCGAAGAGGCAATGAACTGTGCGACGGATCGTGAACACCCCAATGACAATGTAAGAGACGTTTAACTGCCGCAAAGCTAAGCGACCTGTAGCTACAACATCTTGTGACGACGCTCGTATACGCAAAACTCACCGGCGGTAGGAGAGGGTTTGTGCAGTAGCGATAATCCGGCGGGCAGGTGCACCTCAGCGTGCGCGCTTCGGCCTTGCGAGTTGGCTGCGTAAACGCGGACCAGCAATGAGCCCTCCTTGGGCAGCCCTGCGAAGTTGAACTCTGGCCGCCGGGAGTCGCTGGCGTTTTGCAACAGCGTAAGGGGCGACGTGGCCGTTCCTTCGACGAGCAGCTCGGCGAAGAAGGTCACCAGGAGACCGCCTGTGGAGCCCGGTGAACAGGTGACCGCCATGCCATCTTGACTTTGGGCTGTCACCGTACAGTTGTGAGGACTTCCCGGAGGTGCTGTGCAAATCGCGACAAAGAAAGAAAGAAGGAAGGAAAGGAAAGGAGCAAGGAAGAAACGAAAGAAGCAAGCAAGAAAGAAATTATATAAGGGATGGAGGAAGGAAAGGTGGTAAGAAGGAAGGCAGCAAGGAAGAAATTAAAGAAAAAAAGTAAGAAATAAAGGAAGCAATAAAAGAAATAAAAAAGGAAGTAACGAAACCGTAAAGGAAAGAAGCAAGCAATAAATGAAGGAAGGAAGGGAGAAAGTAAGCAGGAGGAATCTAGGAAACGCCTTCAAAAGCAGCAGATTCCTAAATATAGCAGGCAATCGAAGTACGAGTTAGATAGGCTTAAGGATTGCGAAAGAGGATGCATGTGGGCACGACATTTCGTTAGGTAAAAGGGTGATTCGAAGCCTACAAAATTGGGACTTGGTAAAGAAACACTGTCATGAATATATGCAACATGTGTAAAACAGTGAAAATGGTTCTTTTATATGATGCCCCGTCGCTACACGTAGGAATTTCAAGTGAACTGAGGGTAACCCAGTTAGGCGCTGCTACCCTGCTACCCTGGCTACCCTGGCTACCCTGGCTACCCTGGCATGCATGGCTAAAGCGCGGCTGGCAAAAAAGAAAGAAAGGAAAGCACACTCAGAAAGTGTTAATTGCGGCGTACTTGTTCACGCTTTCTTCTAACAGCCCAGACTGAATTTCGGCAATACTCAATCTTGCTTGAGCGCCGACACCCACCGGGCGGCACGATGCGGAAGATGCACGGATCGCGCTGCTTCCCCACGTTGTTTGAGGCCCAGCAGAGCAGCAGGCCGTACTCCAGCTCCCTGCTGGCGACAGCCCGCGCCAGGGCCCGCGTTCCGTTCACCGCCAGGCTGTTGATGCGGCCCGCACGCTTCGTGGTGTTGGCCAGCCACTCGAAGTGCAGCTCGTCGCTCGGGTTGGCGCGAACCTCACAAGCGACGCGGAGCTCGGGCGACGCCGCGTACTCCTCCCGCTGGCCCTCGGCGCACTCGGGAGCGACTGCACTCGCGAGGTAAAGACCGGGACAAGAATTACACGAGGCGTAGCTGAATAAATAATGTCTCTCATTTTAGCGGCGATTATCCCAAGAGCTTGTCGCCAGGCCTAAAAAGACCTAAAAGACCTTACAAAGACCTACATTGGTGAAGTAGATGGAATATCCGGCTATTAAGTATAGCTATTTCTTTACGCGCGTGCAGCTGATGAACAACAAAAACTTGAAGTAGACCACCGTTTGGGATCACAGGGTCCTCGGAACGATGCTACAAATTCGTCGCTACCGCATTAAACAAATTGGGTGCTCTAGAACATCCTGAAACTGAAAAGCGGAAACAGAACAGTCACCGATGCCTCTATTGGATATTTTTCCTTGCCGCTCTCACTCCGATGGCATGTATAAGCAATACCTGTGCCTTCTTTTTACCTTTCCATTCTTCTGTGCACTTTCTCTAGCGAATTGAATGAGTGTCTGGCGGACACAATTTTGCATCGAATTCATTTTTATTATTTTGCCACGAAGAATTTTGAGCACTCTTTATTAGTTACCCCTATTTCAACCAGACGCGCTTGTTACGAATATATTTGAGCATCCATACGGCACTTACATTGCACGGAGAGCCTCAGTTGGTTGCTGAAACTTTCGCCGAAACGGTTAGAGGCGAGGCACTCATAAAGGCCGGAGTGAGCTCTGGTCACGTTGCTCAGGTGAAGCACTTCATCTCGCCACTCTAGCAGCTGCCCGTCGCGACGCCACCAGACGGCGTTCACGGTGGGGTTGGCGCTCCAATCGCAGCGTAGAGTGGAGTTGTCACCCTCGTGGGGACGAAGGTCGGAAGCAGTGAGCGACAGCTGCGGTGGATCTGCAGCCAGCGACGGTAAGAACAATGCGCCAGACTTCAGGCACTTATCGCAAAAGAAGAAGTCATGCTTTGTTGACCATTGCTCGGAGTGGCCTTCACGAAATATTTCTGCTTTCGCATTTTGGCATAACCGACAACGCTTCATGTGATGACTGTCTTTGCGAGGAAACCCTAGAATGTGTTTTGTGTGAATATCCTCGATGCGGTGCACACAGAAAGAATCCCTTGCGACTGTGTTGGTCACAGTCCGTTGTCAAAACAGATCGTTTTGCGACGCCAACCTCAAAACCCATGACTGAAGTGGGCGGCGAAGCCACTGCTTTAATTCTCGAGTGCGACAAACTTGCACAAACGTTTTCAGCCTCAAATGGTGTTCATTTCCCTGCACGTCATCCTGTGCTGCGATTCCGTGTGGTGATCGAGACCAGGAGTTATCGTGTACTTGTTCTTCTTCTATTTCTATATTTTCTTCGTGTCGTTCTACTTACCCTCCTCCACTGTAGGGTAGAAAACCGAATTTATATTTACTGTGGTCTCCTCGCTACGCTCAGCTCACGGCGCGCACGCTCTGATTTCGCGCGCTCTGGACGACCACCGCGGGTTCGAGCACTTCGAGCCGCCACGCGTGCAGGGCACCGCGTCTGCGCTTGCTCCGGCCCACTCCGTGTGCCGACGCGCAGCTGCGCGCGTACGCGCCCCGCCGGCCCCAGCTTTGGGGAAGGCTAGACTGTGCGCGCAGCAAGGGAGGCCCTAGGCAAAGCTCTCTAGAAGCCACAAAGAACATTTCTTAAGCTGGGACTCAATACAAACACACGCTTTAACATCACGCCCGAATCTGAAGTTAATTAAGTCACAAAACATGGCCAAATGGTCGCCGGTAGCCGCTAACGGCGCACGGCGACAGAGAGAGCAAAGAACAAAGAACCCAGCACTGAGAGGTTGCCTGTCTTTCGGTGAGCGCCTGCCATCACACGACCCACAGCAGAGAAAATGGAAATAGAAAGAAACGACAGACGAACGGACGGGGGCACGATCGGAAGACGCTGCCTCAGTACACCGCGACGACGGAAGAGTGCGCTCGCCCGCCGAGGCCGGGACCCCTCCGAGTCGAAGTAACCATCGGCCGGTGACAGAAAAAGGGGGCCGCCGCCGGTAGAGAGGAACACGTACGCACCGTCAGACGCCCCGATGTGGTCTCCCCGAAACCCGTCTTGCGCGCGCGTACCCGGAGCGCACGCAAGCAAAGCCCGAATCCCGCCAAAATGTCGGCCAATGGGGAAAGCCTGTTGACCTTCCCGTGGGCAGGATGACAGCCGAGCGACAGTGTTTTATGACCCGCTGCCACTCCGTCCAGGCAGGGAGGAGAGGGACACGGAGCCCCCGGAAACACAGCGCAATTGATGGCTCCACACAACTATAGTTGTGTGGAGCTCTCGCGGTATACCGCGAGAGCCCGAAACACCACAATATATATATATATATATATATATATATATATATATATATATATATATATATATATATATATATATATATATATATATATATATTGTGGTGTTTCGGGCTCTCGTGGTATACCGCGAGAGCTCCACACAACTATAGTTTAGTTTTTATATTTTTCTGGGCTAGACTGCTACTGTAGATGGGCTGTGCTCCGCACTTGCCGCACTTCTTACTTCTGCGCTAATTTGAAGGTGTTTTTGCTTATGCGTACGCAAATACATATCATACAAGTGCTTACAATTAACAACCCTCTAACGCACTTTTGTCTTCATCTAACCCTATAAATGTTTCAATACTTGGGCGTGTTACGTCACCAGCAAGTGCCACACTAACAGAACCGCCTACAGCCGACAACATCCTTCGCCTTCTTCTCTTGATATTACGTCACTTCTGCTGTTCGTTCTTTCGCATCGCTATTATTTCAATCAATCAATCAATCAATCACTCAATCACTCACTCAATCAATCAATCAATCAGTAAGTAAGTCAGTCAATCAATCAATCAATGAAACAACATTTGATCACATGACAAGTAAACTTATTTATGCTCATCGTTAACGTTTTTTACCAATGTGGGCGCCACAGTTTATGAGTCGCACATTGAGCAGAACAGGTGCCTTGACATTGAAGTCTTAAATACTAGGTATAATATCCAGGATTGCCCACAACATGGTGCAGTTATAAACAAAATACATAGTTTTAAGTGGTATGGCACGCCGCGTCCTCGCTCTAAATATACGCAGAGCGCATTGACTCACTTTGAATTAAGGCAACATGTCCTCAATCCACAAATGCATGGTGCATAGTACGGCGTTGAGTTCACGTCTGCAAATAGCATGAAATAATTAAAGGATTCGTAATGAATAACCTATAGTGAGTAACGGTGGGCGTAGCTTGATACCATTGCTGGCGAAAGCAAAGGCGCTAGTGAACTATTAATAGCGCTTTTCTGGACTATGTATACGGTCTTCAAGGTTGGTTCTTGAGTAGCTAAAGAAAGTTCTACAGGTCTCATAGCACACATAAAGATGTCAGTATTGCACTTATTTCCTCTGTTGTGTGGCTATTTGTCTATGTATATACGATATCAAATATTCTGGAAACATGTAGTATACTTTTCTACTACATGTAGTATACATGTAGTAAATAATGGTGACGTGACGACAGTGGCGCTGTGAACAATTACTTTTTACACATTATATTATCTGCCCTCTTCGCTCTCTTCACCATCTTTGCTCCTATGATAGATCACATCATAAAAAAATGGCTCGTGCAGAAGCTTAGTTCATCTACTCACACTGAACATCAAGCACAAATGAGTCGCTGATCTCGCTCCCCGGAAGGCTCGGGTTGTCTGCACGGCACGTAAGCTGCAAACCGTGGTCCTGGGCACGGACCACAAAGCTCACGGCACTCAGCGTCAATCCTGGCTCGCGAGTCAGCAGGCGGTCGTGCTGCATTCGCTCGCTTCCCTTGAACCAGGCGACTTGCGCCACGGGACGAGCACCCCGCGCTTGACAACGTGCCTCGGCCACCTCACCGGCCACCAGGGTGGCGCCACCAGAAGGGGCCGAAAGTGCTGGCAACGACACCTTCACCTCCGTGGGTTTCACTGCTCCAGTGATATAGGACATAGACATGATGGTAATCAATTGTGAGGCACTTGCAAAAGCGACACGACGTGATAAGTCGCGGGACATGTAAATCAAAAGCGTGCCTCTTCAAGTGTTACTCTGACGGAGCAGGTAATGAATGTGTTGCCTCTTTCTGAATGTTGTCATTTGGTAAGCGGTAATAGTTGAGCTGGGAAATATGACCTGGAAAGCATCGCCATTCGGTCTTGGCCGATAATCGATTGTTCTCAGATAGAGGGGACAAAAAGTTCACATGCCTAGTTATCTGACCCCAAAGATATGGTGTTCTGCTTAAACTGTAGGTTTATGTGCCCATTAGTCAAAATGTGCGTTTCATTTTGCGCAGGGCACAGATAGCAACCTATTAAACTGTGTGCATCTTGGGATACACGAGAACCATATTTCGTAGTCTTTCTTTACGAGCGTTCGATATGCAGGACTGCCATACGCAAAGCTTCGCTTGCGGAAAACTAATGTCATTTGCCATTTTCTGTCGTCACAGATAATATATTTGTACCATTCTGCTCATTATCATTAATTTGTGGCGTCGGAACGTCCACAAAAGAGGGAACAATTACATTACAGAAGTTTTGTTAAAGTAGACCGCGTTGTCAACTTGTTTACGTAAAAGGAACACTACGACGCTTATAAAACTAGATATGGCAATCGTGTCTGTCAATTCAAACACATGACTGACGAGCTCGAGTGAACAGATTCGGCCTTGTTGGTGCGATGTATTGCAAGGAAAAGCGCAAATACAACATGGAATAAGGAAGGAACGCGACACATGCGCTACGCGAGCACAACACGCGAGCTCACTCTGCAAACTCACGAGTGAGATCCAGCTTAAGGCGGGCTGTGAGCTCCTCCGTCAGGTTGTTATTCGAAGCAGTGCACTGAAGCGCGACGAGAAGGTCTCGTCGTCGTAGCGGGCCCAGTCGCAGCTCGTTCCGCACGACCCCTTGCGGCCACAGCACAGAGAAGCTGGCGTCCAGCAATTCGTTGTCCTTATACCAAACAACTTCAGGTGGAGGATCCCCTGAAGTACAAATTGAGAGCACTTTGCAGGAATGTCACCGCGAATTTGCTCCTGTAGGCTTTCTTACTGGCAGATTTCTTTCTGTCCATAAGAGGAATTCTTGTGCCGGATATTTACACGCTGATCGCACTTCGAATGTCAACATTGTTCGGAGACACCGATTTAAAGCCCTTTCAAAGTACAAAAAACATACACAGGCATGTGGACAAACACACACAGACACGCACGTACACACGCACACACTCATGCACTTAAGCACTGTGCAAAAAATCTTGATCGGTAGATTAGCTCACATATTAAACACAATGTCTTAATTTGCGGCGGAGCCATGTCGATTTGCATCTCTAGACAACTGCTAAAGTCAATGACAACAGTAGCAAAAAGTGAGTGATGCACGGCACACGTAATAGAGTTACAGCGTAAGCTGGAGGAGCGACTCCATAGGAGCTCCATTTTCGGCAGCACACACTAGAGGGTCTCCGTGGCGAAGACACTCTGCATCGTTTCCACGAGAACGAACTGAACTGTCTGCCTGGCGCTGGCGGCGAGCTGCAGCTTGTGCTGCTCTCTGCACAGAGGTCAGTTCAGCCAGACGTTGCCTGGTTGCAGCTGCGCGCGTAGCTCTATGATTTGCTTCTTCGGCAGCGGTCCTTACGAGGAGGCACCATAACGTGTACCGAATAGTAAACACAGGTATCGAGAATACGCGGCGCACATGACACAACCCTTGACACGTGGCACGATACGATGCAACTGCTACATGTCGTGACGCCTGGTGAAAATACAACGCAATTGCACTATACCAAGTTTGCACGTATCGACGCTACGCGGCGCGCATCGCATGTAAAGTGGCACGGTACAATGCTGTCGCCGCTGCTGATCATGATGATAATGATAATGATGTTGATTTATTAGCATCCCCTTTGAAACGGAGCATTGACAGTCGCCTAACCTGCTTGGTTTATTCAGCTATGCTATACATGTTTTTGTTTCTAGCATTTTTTTCTATAGATCTCCTCAATCTTCCTTTCCTTCCTCGAAATTTCACTATCCACCTTGCGCCGCTACCTATGCGACTGCTACATGTCGTGAGGCCTGGCAGAATACAACGCAACTGCAGTGCAAAGCTTGCACGTTTCGGCGCTACGCGGCGCTCATCTCACATCGTGTGACTTCTCGCGCGCTGTGGCGCGTGTACAGGGTGCTTCCGCAGCCGCTAGCAAGCGCTTGTGTTTGTTTGCCCTATTTCTAAGTTTTCATTGGACTGCATCGCACGTGTGCATCTGTTTCTCGTGTGTGTCTAACGTAACTAATGTTCATGTAATATAACTAATTTTCATATGACACTACTCATAATTCAATGCAAGAAAGTAGGAAATGTGCTGGCGTGGCGCAGTGGTAGAGTAACTGACTCCCGCGGCGAGAGCCCGGGTTCGATCCCGGCGGGAATTGGCCATCTTTTCTCATTCCTTGCAATAGCTGCGATGGAAACCAACGGCGGCTGCGGACAACGTCGCCAACAGCGTCTCCTTGAGAATTAACCCATAACAGCTTCCAATGCAAAAGCGGTAGGTGATGTAAAACTCGAAATGCGTTAGGGTTGTGCAAAATTATTGATATTAACGACCTCACATAAAGATCAGGCTGCCGCCCTTGTTAGAAGTCAAGAAGATAATGTTGGTCACGTAAAAAAAAATGCAAATACTGGCTCGCGATCTTTTGATGTGCGTTAGTATGTGTGGGGAATCTATCGCATTATTTCAAAGGTGTCCACTTCATTCATGAAGAAAAAAGAAATTTCTAACAGAACTCAACAAACAGACATTTTTCTGTGAGCCAGTGCTCAGCCGATTCTATATCTTCAGTTGAACTATCGTCCATGATCTCAACTAGTCGTGAGAGTGGTGTGCAGGCGCTATTGACTAAGGGAATATTTTTTCAGCGCTTTGTACTAGCACAAATTACGCTGTGTCAGTGCAGAATCATGTGCTAGATCAAGGCAGCTCTCTCTATTTAATCTAACTAGGCATGAGGGCGTGATCCTTATTGAATGCGTTCGTCCCACGCTTTTCAAATGGCCATACCTCTAGGAGCAAAGAACAGTCTTTCAAAAGCTTTATACTTAGCTGAAAAAAAGGGGGAAAGTGGTTTGTCCTCAAATTCTCCTACAGTTTTATCCAGAATAAGCGGATGTATTCGCGCAGTGTAGTAGGCGTTATGGAGTATCTTGATACCTTTATAAGGCTGCTACGTAACCGGTTCTCTGTATGTCCGCGGAATTGGTAAAATATGTAAAGAAATATATCTTAGAGGGGCAGTTCACGATTTTTCGTCCATGATCACGTGGAAAGAAACGGAAAAGGCTGAAATGTTGCAATATCATAAACGAAATAGGCCTTCCTTTCAAGGTATCGCACTGCATGATCTCTCTCTCTCCACCTATTGAAACAGCCGGTCCTCAAGTTACTAGTGACTCCGCGGAATTCATCGCTCGTTTCCTACGCCGACACCTTCTGAAGAACAAAGGGACGCCGTCGCGACATTCCGACGCCATCATGGACTCACACGAATGTCATGGCTAATATATCTCTAGACTCTATTGCGGACGTTTAGCGCAGCCCATGAAAAAGAAAAGATTGACGAATGAATTCGTTCTCCACAATGACCTCTCCACATGGTTGTACAGCACAAAGAGGGCAGTCACATTGCAGGAGAGGTGGAAGACACGATGCACACGCTCGTACAGTACCACTGTGTGTTACAAGCCAAGGTATATTTATGGTTTATTCGTTCCGTTGTCTTTATCTCTCTCTCTCTCTCTCTCTGTTCTTTTATGGTGACATACCGTCTACTGTGCGACCTGGGCTTTGATCTACAGAACCAGGCAGCAGGCGTCACTGCCGTCAAATGTCTTTTCCCACTTACCACATTCCAATACCTTTGTTTCGAGCGTCAGTAATTTGGTTATTGAAGTAAAACACGCTTCCTTTCGATGGAATGCTGTCACCGGATTGCTACTCACCTCTTTATTTTTCCTTCTTTTTTTTACAAACTCTCTGTCGTTGTTGCACAAGCTACAGAACCCTGGAAACTGCGCCAACCTTTCGAAAGACTGACACGAGCAAGAGTTGTTGCAAGAAGGCAACTTAGAAGACAGCCGCGATGATTGCACGCATAGCCTTTATCTAGCACTCTCTTCCATTTTTCGTTCTTTGACGTAGGTGTCATGTCTATAGTCCTCCGTTACAATACGTCCGCAACCATTCGTAAATTAAAATGTGTGCCACACAGTCATTACCAAAAAGATAAGTAGTGATTTTTCGTTAATTAGCTGATTATGTGTTTCGATATCTCTTGGAAATGATATCCGCCTCTTTGAATAATTCTGCTCAATGACTAGAGGCATGCCATCTGTCGCTGGTAATTTTTAATTCTGTATGGTCTACAAAAAACACCTCGGCTTGTTTTCCAAGACACATTGTGCTTCCTTAAAATCTTACATGTTGAAACAAAGGTAAAAGCCATTGCACTCTTCATTGAAGAGACATCTTCAAAAACATATTGAACTTCATTATCGTTCCTAAATTTTTTTCAGAGGTTGGGTCCTGATTCATAAAGATGTGCGTGTGTTTTCAGCTGTCGGAACAACGTTTTTATGATATCTGGTACACAAAGTTCACCAGCACCTTCTACAATTCAGCTTGCTGGCTGTTCTTTTGAGTTGAACTTATTTTAAGCCGTAAGCGCCATTCAGCACAGACCTCCTTTATATTTCAAGCTTGATAGAGATAGGCGGGAAGCGCTAGCGAGCAGTAACTGGTCATATCAAGCAGATTCTTTGGCGTCTCTCTACTTCGTGACAATGCTTATAGATGGAGCGCTCGTACATTTAAGATCCACTTTCAACTGCCTTAAAATCTTTCACACCTTTTGTGGATCCGCAGACATCTCGAGAAAAAATAAGTTACCCAATCGCAGTCCTTTAAAAATCGTCACAAAATTTTTTTTCAGATTATATTGAGTGTTTATTGTTGACAAGTTCTTTTTCTTTATTTTTTGTTATTTACGATGCAACTGATTTTTTATGCAAGAGACACTACCGAACGCAAAAGAAGAGGCCAAGAAGTAAAGTGCGCATGCGCTCACCTCCCTCCACTTCGCACACTAGAAGAACAGTGGCGCCCTCGTTGTATGGCCCAAGGACATCAACTTGTCTCTGGCCGTACTCGTCGAGAACTATCAGCTCCCTCGGAGGCACTGCGGTTATGTATAAACGAATGACCGCTGAACGCAACTTTGCGAGAAATACTAATTGCATAAAAAGAACAAACGAATTTCTCTTAAGATGAACGGTTGCTGCTTGTTCAACCGCCCTCATTATACTCTATTGAACTTTTGGCGCTTCCATTCCACGAAAGTTAGCGCCTTTCAGTGACGCAGTGCTTGTTATGGACTACGTATGTTCTCTGTCATTTGCCGTCAAATTCACCTAAAGGGATAATTAAAAGTACTGTGCGCCCCTTCTAAGAAAACTCCGTGAAACCAAAAGCACCAAACACGTATGATATCTACAACAATTTTAGCTTGTAGCAAGTTTGCATCCTCTTTGGCGATTTTCGGTTTTTCTGCCAAGTTGCGGTAAGTGATGGCTCGGTTGCTAGTGCGACAGACTGTTCGTTTAAATGTTCTATCGGCCCTCACCTATGACGCGTAGAGTGGAGAACGTGACTTCAGTGCGCGCCTGGCGGTAGTCCACGCGACAGCGGTACACGCCGGCGTCCTCGGCTTGGACGCGGGTCACTCGCAGCAGCGCCGGCTGGTGGCCGGCCTCGAAGCTCATCCTGGCCGCCAGCTCCTCGTCCTCCTCGCTCGGAAAGTGCCGAGCTCCTTGGAGAAGGCTGCCCCAGCGAGCGTCAACCGTGTAGACGGGAGTCGAAGAGTTGTCCTTGTACCACAGGATCAGGGCGACGGGACGCTCTTCGTTGCCGTCAGGGGTAATGTTGCACGGGAGCCAGGCGTCACCACCAGCCACAGCTGTCACTTCCAAAGGGGCATTGCTGGCTGCTGGGCAGGAAAATCGGGAGGAGAAACTTCTCCTTAGTAGAATATGTAGAGTATAGCAGGACAAAAGTAAGAACTGTAGCACAGATTATGCAAACACAAGACTGGCGCAAAGATGCTAAAAACAATAACGCGATCCACAAGAAAAGTAACAAACCATGGCATTAAGGTGCCGCAAACATTGCACGGGGTACCTGCTTTTATATTGGCACATTCATTTTATCATATGTTTATGTTGTTTTTATGCTGTGTGTCGGTTTCGCATTTGTAAAGTAGCAGCTGGCAATATGTTTTAGTGCCACCCATCCCCCCACCCCCTCGTCTCCCCGAAAAATCCTTATTCATTCTAATAATATCGTAGTGCGTCCCTACGAAGTAGCGCCGCGATAGTCGGTGCATTGTTATTTGCAGTAAGTCTTACTACACAGCGTGGCATCGGTTAGAGGAAATATTTGCATGTGCGCACGAAGAATCTCATTTCGAGCGTCCTTTCGGTGGTGAAGTGGAGAGACACTTTCCTTCCTCCTCTTTCCTGTCCTGCCTATCGTTTCTTAACACCGGCTCCGTTTAATTTTTATCCGTCGGTGCACGTTTATAAATAAGGTGCAGAACAAGCGACACGCAATAATTTTTGCAAGCGTCCAAGAAACCAGGCACACTAGTATCTAAACACACTATTCTTCTTCGCCAAAGGATTCGCGGAGCGGCATAGAGAAAAGTCTAATTACTCTCAGCCGCTCCGCAGCCATATTGGGCTGATGGTTTTAGGTTTTTGTATGATTTAAGAATGTTTGTATTGTGTGTGGTTGTATACTGTATAGTACGACGTTCATGGCAGCTAATAAAGCAAAAACAAAAACGGAGCGACTAAGAGATCAAACTTTCTAGTGGGAATTTGTGGTAAGAATTTTGAATCCTTGGTGCAATCGTTGTAAAATTCTGTCGCAACTTGTTTATAGAAGACCGGCGTAGGCGAACGTCATAACTTCGAAAGGAAGGGTATCCGTAACAGGGATCGCAGTAAAAAAAACGCAACGCTCTGCGGAACTTCTTTATTATTATTATTATTATTATTATTATTATTATTATTATTATTATTATTATTATTATTATTATTATTATTATTATTATTTGATGAGGGCGAAGAGCCGGCAAGGTTTGGCGACATACCGACAAAGCGAAATACCGTGGAAAATTGGAGAATCTGGTATTATTTTATTCGGCGCTCTACAACTTCCGCGATTAACGATACCGTGGCGTCAGTGGCATTACGATGTAGACTGATGCATCACGGAAAAAAAAATATAACCATCGGCTGCAATTGCAAGACAGAACTAAATACCTTTACAAGATCATCAGCCAAATGGAAAGTTACGGCATCTTCGGGTGGTCATTTCAGAGCACTGCCGAGGTAGCCCTCTTGTTCGACTGGTTGAAAAATGGCGCTGCGACTGCATTGAATTGGTTCTTTCAGATCACTGAAGTTCGACTTGGAGCGCCCCTGTATGTTCCCACCGACAACGCCGGAGCAATCGCAACATCCAACTTGTTTCCCGTCGCGCGAGCTCTGTATGTAGCGCACTTTTACCGATGTCAGTGCTGCCGTTCCGACGGTTTCGTAATTGTGATATCGCACTTTTTATGCCTCACACTGGATGATGGTGAAGTGGGAACGTATGAATTTGTCAGCGGCACCTTCACTTCTTTTTGAGTCGAGAGGCAAGCAGGGTGCTGAAAACTAGCTTTGCCGACGTCGGACTGACTTGCAGGCCACGAACACTGTGGCTGTCGCTTTCGTAGCCCACCACGTTCTGTGGGGCTTACGGCCTCGCTCGCTGCGATGCGATATCGCTGTGTGATGCGGCGGCGTTGAGTCGGGCATTCCCGAAACTTTCTCTGGGTCATCGCTTCCTTACCTATCCGGAATGTGACGCGCCTTCAGGGTGGTGGCGCGTGCGTTCTCTGAATCTCTGAATCGACCACCCGATTTGATCATAAGAATCGGCGCATCGCGCCAGACTGGCGAGGTTCTGCTGCAGTCACTTCCGCTGTAGCGGACATTAGACAGACACTTTGCATTCGCCGAAAAGACAGCATGTCGGTGCCGACCTATGTGCATTGTTGAGTGAATCTCTTGCGGAACCACTAAGTTTTTAAGATTACCCGGGGTGGCGGTATCCTCGAGCAATCCCTTTCACGGATGCGATCATTCTCGCGAGATTGCGCGCGTACACTTTCAAACATTTTTAAAGATTGCCTCTGGCAGATACCATAATTCTAGTACATGAGCTGGTCTACTCGAAGGGGTGGACAAGCAAAAAAATTTTAAATGTATTATCGAATTATTCACAAAAGTTACCTAGTTAATAATATTTAGGGTTCTACGTGCCAAAACCACTTTCTGATTATGAGGCTCGCCGTAGGGGAGGACTCTGCAAATTTTGACCACCTGGGGTTCTTTAACGTGCACCTAAATCTAAGCACACGGGTGTTTTCGCATTTCGCCCCCATCGAAATGCGGCCGCCGTGGCCGGGATTCGATCCCGCGACCTCGTGCTAGCAGCCCAACACCATAGCCACTGAGCAACCACGGCGGGTGATTACCTACTTAAGTTTCTAACTAAGTATAGCACATATATATATATATATATATATATATATATAGTATAGCTGCTTGGTGTGCTTGGTGCGCACCAAGCAGCCAGACCAACCGCAGCAATCATCAACACGACCTGCCCTGATTGATGCATCTATGTATGCCAACTGGACTCCGCCGAAGTGAGGCCACCCTGCTTTATCGCTTATGGCTAAGGGTGGGCTTCACGAAATCCTACTCGGTTCGCATTGGAATGGCCGACAACGCTCTCTGCAATGCCTGTCTTTGCGAGGAGACGCTGGAACACATTCTGTGCGACCGTCCTGAATATAATGTTCCGAGACAGTCCCTGGCGTCCGTTCTAGCGCACCTGGACAATAGACCATTGTCAGTTGCAACCATTTTCACATATCGCCGACAGAAGACATCGCAGCTGAAGGCGACGAAGGGACTACTTCGGTTTATGAAGGATACGGGCTTGGACAAGCGGCTGTGACAGTGATGTCGCGTACCGCGCAAGAGTGACGGACTGTAACTGACGACGTGTTTGCTGTGTTATGTGCTCTCTCTCTCTCTCTCTCTCTCCTCCCATCTTTCATCCCCCCCAATCGCGCTCCCATGTGTAGGGTAGCAAACCGGTTAGGCTACACTGCTTAACCTCCCTTCCTTCCTTCTCCACTTTTTCCTTCCTTCCATAGCGTATGTTGCAATTTACAATCGTAGCGGTTGAAATTGCAAGGAATATCTACATGAAAATAATTGTGTGGATGACACCGTTTACGAGATATGCACCGTCAATCTTTAGTAAAAATGTGCTGTCGTTCCACTTACTTTCTAACAAAACGCTGTTTTATGCCTTGAAGCACGAAAGTAACTGGAACGCAAATGCATTTCTCCGCAAAGTTAGGACCTAATATTTCGAAGCTGCTGTCATCCTGAGAATGCATTCCAAGTGGATTCGCCTTGCAAACTCCCCGGCTAGAATGTGTGAATTGCAATGTGTGTCATAAGGTGATTAGGTAAAAATTTAATTAGTGAGCTTTTCTTCATTAGTCAATTATGTATATAAGTGTTTTTATGCAAGTAATGTTGACCTCTTTGAGTAGACCAGCTAAGGACTAGAATTGTGCTTTCTGCCATAGGCAATCTAAAAAAAATAATTTGAAAGTGTTCGCTGAAGCACCCGGTATATACTTCGACGTGTTGTTATCACTGGATTTACTCAACAATAAAATATAACAAAAACATAGACGTTTCGCCACCTATAAGCGGGTGGCATCGTCAGTACGCAAATGCCAACAAATCAGAAAATACAACCTATTTATGTATTATACTGCCATAAACATCCGGCAGGAGGCCACGGTTTCAATTGCATGCAGATTGGTTCCGACGGATAAACCACGATTCCACAAATTTTCTTGGGCCCCATCGGTGTTTTCGTGCTAACGTGGCTACAGAACGGGAACACTGATCGGGCCCAAGAAAATTTGTGGAATCATGGTTTATCTGTCGAAGTCAATCTGCATGTAATTGAAGCCATGGCCCCCTGCTGGATGTTTACGGCAGTATCATACGTAAATAGGATGTATTTTCTCATTTGTCGCCATTCGCGTACTGACGATGCCACCCGCATAGTTGGCGAAATGTCTGTTTTTGTTCTATTTTATTGTTGAGTAAAGCCAGTGATAACAACACGTGGAAGTATGAGTTCCCCTGGCTTTTGGAACATTTTTTCACCCGGTATATAGCCGACAGCGTTCCTACAGCCCTGTGCTCATATAGCCAGCTTCGCACAGGGCCCTCGAGCAGCGCTCTCGGCCCTGTCTACAGACGCGTCCGAAAGTGCCCCAGAAAGTGCTCGAGAATACCGACCTTGCGCAACGCGCTTAACCAAGCAGCAAAGGGGACGTAAAACGTCCAGTCAGGTAACGAACTATAAGAAGGAATCACTGCATCAAGTTCGATTGTATCAGTGTCCGTCCAAACTGGCCTGTGCACTAACTCCGACCTATCGAAAATTCTTTTTTTTACCGCTTAAAGGAAGGCTCAGCGAACTCGGCCGCTGATCAGCCAACACGAGTATTAGCTTCCACTACACCACACTGTTTTGATGAAACCACTGTGGCTAGATGTGAACCAAAGAAGGTTTATTTGATTTACTTTCTGCGTGCGACCACGAATCTCCCCCAGGCAGTCCTGTACAGCACAAGATCGTTTCCAGCACACTGCGGAACAAGGCCCAGACCACGCACCTGGCTCTTATCGCGGGAAGCACAGCCGTGCGAAACAAACGACCGTTGTAATGAATGCGCCGTGCTAGCTTAAAGCAGATAAGCAACGGCGGGAACTGAATGCAATATGGTGCACAATGTAGATAAGTAATTATAGTGCCTCTTACACTAGATCGTTTCTGGGGTCGTGATACAAGTGTAGGCCCAATTAAAAAAATAAAAGCGGTGCGTATTTCGGAATTAGGCGCAAGCTGCACAACAGTGGTACTGTCCTGTACAATGGAACAAAAAAATAGCACATTCAAATCAAAACTGCCAAAGTGAAATTGTGTGCTTGTGGTCGGACGTATTCTTCGCTTTTTTGAAAGCTAGACGTCCAATACGCTGTTCTCTATGGGTGAAAATCAATAGTACCTTTATCAGATCTCTAAACAGAATCCTTGAGTTTGTGTGTGTGTGTGTTCGTCTTTCAAATGTCTTGCTCGAGCTTCTGCACCCAATCAATAAGTTATATTGAGCCCACTGAGGAGACTATGCTCACCAAAGATAGATGGAGGAGATGTAATATTATTTTTATGTATACGACAAGGAATCTTGCTAACACAGTAATACTGAAGTCTACTCAAGTAACTCTTAGTTGACTTTCAGTTTCAGTGCTTCTAAGTGATTACCCGCCGTGGTTGCTTAGTGGCTTTGGCGTTGCGCTGCTAGGAACGAGGTTGTGGGCTCAAATTCCGGCCACAGCGGCCGCATTCAGATAGGGGCGAAGTGCAAAAACACCCGCGGTACTTTGATTTAGGTACACGTGAAAGAACCCCAGGTGGTCAAAATTGAGGCGGAGTTCCCCACCAAGGCGTCCCTC
Source organism: Dermacentor variabilis (assembly GCF_050947875.1). Taxonomy (NCBI): domain Eukaryota; kingdom Metazoa; phylum Arthropoda; class Arachnida; order Ixodida; family Ixodidae; genus Dermacentor; species Dermacentor variabilis. The sequence continues at coordinate 29,048,671 of NC_134572.1, read as the reverse complement.
ACAATCAGATCGTGGTTTTGGCCCGTAAAACTACTTAAATATTTTTTTTCAAATTTCTAAGTGATTTCGTTTTTTGTATCTGTGAACTTCATTATTTGCTCATCTGTATTGCAAAAGGAGTAGCCGCCGCCAATTAGAGGCGACATCTTCTAAGCATTATATATTAACTTAAAAATTTTGGTAGCAATGTCGAATGAACGAAGCATAAACGCCAGCTCACTATATTAAAGCAACAGTAATGGGCGGCGTTCTGCAAAAAAAAAAACACCTACTTTACTGCCATATCAAAAGCAGGGAAAGATACGTCACGTTCTCGAGAATAGTTTGATGCCACGGCGCTAATGAAGTGTTAAGATTGCAGGCATGCACTCCTTGGCGGCCCGCCACGCTATTAGTTTGAGCTCTCAATCACCCAGCGTTTTGAACTCTTTGCAATCAAAGGATGAAAAATAGACAAAATCAATTGACAAAGCTATATGAAAAAATTTACATAGTCTTCTTTTTCTGCCATGTTCTTTACGCACATTTGACTGATTGCTCTCAGTGCAACACCTATTCCTAGCGTTTCTTCGAAAGGCACATGGACAGTCACATTATAAGTATGGTACAGGGCTCACAGTTCTTTAAAATAAGGCAAAACCTTCAACTGTCACTTATTTCTATGATAAAGCTGGCTTTCGCGTAAGGCACTTTACCAAGGTAATGACAGCACAACCGATTCTTGTTTTTAGGTTCTCGTATCTGGTTCATTGAAATTCCTTTTTACCTCGTTGCTGAAATTGAAGATTCTTTCTACTTATATAGGGCTTCCCGGAAGTACGGCGTTGTACACGCTTGCAAGAGAAAGTTAAACCTTTCAATCGCACGCATGATAGTTCCTCTCTTATCGTGTCGTCTAATACATGAAGGGTCTTTTTTGTATTTGAATGAATTAAAACTTCATTTATCCCCCATTAGAGGAAAGGGGCCAACGGAATAGAGGACAGGCGAGGAACTGCTTCAAGCAGGCCTCCTCCATCCTCTCAGCCCACTCCAGGATGGCATCCTTAAGGTCGGGCCTCGAGCTGCGCAAAGCAGCCTTCCACTGCTCCTTGCTAGACATTAATTGTTTGAGGAAATGGAGAAGGGGTGCTTAGGGCATCCCTACATGATGTGGTTTAAGCCTTATTTGGGATAGATGTATAATTTACAAGAGGGAGAAAGGTAAATGGAGGGATGAACGCGGTGGTGGAAGAAAGGGGAGGGAAAGGTGCGAGTCTGCAGCTGTCGCCACAGAACTTCACACCTGAGCGGGGATTCAAGCGGGAGTGGCGTAAAGGTTAAACGGTCTAATCGGCAGTGTGTGCAGATGTCGTGGTAGGTTATAAGCTGATCAAGTGGTGTATACGGCACCTCCTCCGTAGTGAGGTCCCCCACATCTGATGCTTGAACTCGGGCCGTAAACCCTCGGGCACTGGCATGAGCCACCTCGTTTCCGGCAAGGCGCGCATGCGCGGGAGTCCAGATTAATGCTGCAGTTTGATGGAAAGGATGGGCCAAAACGAGGGAAATGGGTGGCTTAGAGACCATGCCCGCTCCTGAATTATGCATGACTGTTTTGCAGTCGCTAATGATAATTCATAAATTTAGGGTTGTGTGGGCGAGGGCTACGGCCGCGTCCTCCGCCTCCTCCGAGGAAAATTCAGGAATGGAGGTGGCCTCAGCGACCTGGCTGTGAGAGTTAATGACTGATATTGCATAATGATTTATTTTCCCATATACGGCGTCATCGATATAGAGCACGTCTTTTGAGGTGAATAATTGTTTTTTGGCGAGCCTTTGCTCGCTGCCTCCTGCGCTGTTTGTGGTGCTCAAGTTGCATGTTTTTAGGAAATGGGGGATGTAGAAGTTCTCGTGTATGTGATGTGGAATGGTGTGTTTAGTCGTGATGATGGGTGCCGGAGTGATAGAAAGAGCTTGCAGAATGTGCCGACCTGTTGCGGTGTTAGAAAGTCTGCCATATTGCGATGTGAGGTGGGCTTCTGTGAATTCAGTAAATGTGTTGAAGGTGCCAGTAAGCATTAGCCTTTCAGTGGAAGTACGTATGAGGACCCCAGAGCGAATTTATATATTTTGCGTAAAGAGTGTCGATTTTCTCTGACTCTTATTCAAGGAAATGTAGGTATGGTGCTGCGAATGTAATCTTACTGATAACGAAGGCCTGGACCAAGCGGAGAAGTTCGGCCTCCTTTAGTCCGCCATGTTTATTGGAGACTTGCCCTAGAAGGCGCACGCTGTGATCAACTGCGGTATGGAGCGTACGTAGGGTATATGTGTTGAACCGGTTGCTTTGAATGCGTAAACCCGGCACCCGGAGTCTGTACACTCTAGTAACAGGGATGTGCTTTAGGATGACCTGTATATTAGACATGTGCTTTTCAGCCTCCAGGTGAAATGGCAGGAGAAGCAGCTCGGATTTTTGAGGGGAGCACGTGAGACACACAGCCCCTGCATGAGCCACGACCATGTTGGATGCGGCCTGCAGACTGTCTTGAATCTCCCCATCGGAGCCGCCAGTCATACAAAGAGCTAGGTCGTCGGCGAAAGCGAAAACTCGAAATTAGGAACAGATCGCAATGCTCGAGCTGTCGGCATCATGGAGAGGTTAAAAAAAGGGGGAGAGTACTGAGCCTTGGGTTGGTGCCGTAGCTGCCCAAAGCGTACGAAGGTAATTGATCTGTGCCTGTATGAATGGTTGCGGTACATTTGGCTATGTAGGACGCTATGTAGTCATAGGTCTTTCCGCCGACGCTAATGAGATTAGGCTCTCGAACAGTGGCGAAGTGTGAAACGTTATTGAATGCCCTGTGGAGGTTCAGACTCAAAATTGCGTATCTAGACTGCTATTGGATGTAATGGTGTCATGCTTCAGTCGAAGCATGATATCTTGGCACGAAAGAGATTTTCCAAAACCTACCATTTCCGAAGGATAAAGTTTGTTGTCTTCCATGTATTTACTGAGTCGGTTGAGGATGACGTGTTCAAGTGTTTTACATAGACAAGATATTAGTGATATAGGCCTGAGATTAGAAGTACTCGATGGTTTGTTTGGCTTTGGGATAAATATTACCATGTTATCTATCCACGAACTAGGGAGGGTGCCAGTGTCAAAGCAATGATTGAAGTACACCATGCTGGCTTGACAGAGTTGTCGTCGGGACTGCGGCGTAGTTTGTCTTTAATAAAGTCGGGGCCTGTTGCTGTCATTGTGCGCAGGTTGGCTAGGGAATGGCGAACCTCTGCATCCGTAATAGCGGGGCTTAGTAGCTCGTTGTGTTCGCCAGTGCACTTTGGCATGTCATATTGCTGAGCGGAAGGAAGGTGTTTAGGGCAGAGGTCGTCTAAGAGTCCTTAAGATTGCTTTTGAGTGCATGTAGCAGTTTGGTTATTTCTGTGGTTGTGGTGTGTGCGCGAAGTGGTAGGGTCTAATAAGTGTCGAAAGAGTTGTCATGTGCGCTTGTTGTCGAGGTTGTAATGCGTACTTTCACATACATGGTCCCACTGCTAGCAGGCAAGTTGCGTGCGTACTCCCAACATCTGGAAGTCTAATTTGACAATCCTGAGTCTTGGCCTTCGGTTGCGCCGTCACCTCTTCCACCGTTTGAGAAGAGACTGTTTGACTTCGCAACTGTGTAGAACCGGCATCAACCGTAGTAAGGGCGGTTTCGGGGGCAGAGTGGTAGTGTGCGTGTAGGCGTCTGAGTGTAGTTGCTGAACCTACTCTGAAATGTCCTGGATGTTTGTAGTAGCTGATATCTGGCAGGCCTCCTGAAAATTGCTCCAATAGGTAAGGCTCAGGGGTTTGATTACAAAGGGCTTGTGTTTCAATTGTGATCATCATAATCATCATATTGATCATCAGCCTGGCTACGCCCACTGCAGGGCAAAGGCTTCTCCCATACTTCTCCGACTACCCCGGTCAAGTGCTAATTGTGGCCTTGTTGTACCTGCATACTTCTGAATCTCATCTGCCCACCTAACTTTCTGCCGCCCCTTGCTACGCTTCCCTTCTCTTGGAATCCAGTCCGTAACACTTAATGACCATCGGTTGTCTTCCCTCCTCATTACATGCCCTGTAATGGAAGGCCTAGGAAGGCCTAGGCAAACACGTAGTGCCTGCGCCTGCACGCTCTGAAGTTCTCGAAGATTTGACTTGCATGTTTTAGCAAGCACGGGAGAGCTATAGCGCAGGAATCCGATGAAAAGTGCTCGATATAACCGTAGCATGGAGCCCACTGACGATCCCCATGTTTTTCCGGCGATGAACTTGAAGACGTGAAGAATAGATGTGAGCTTCTTCTTTAAGTGGGCAACGTGAGGGCTCCAAGTGAGGTCCCGGTCTACAATCACGCCCAAAAACTGGTGATTTCTCTTGTAGGAGATAGGCTGACCATCGATGCATACTGGATAACGAGTCATCGCTTTTCGCATAAAAGCGACTAAGGCACATTTTTCTGCTGAGATGGTAAGGCCTTGTGTGTGAAGGTAGTCAGATGCCTGTGTTGCTGCTTTCTGTAGCCGTGCGCGAACCAGCAGGCGAGTGACCGCTGATGTCCAGATGCAGATGTCGTCGGCGTAGATTGAGACACTCACTGTTTCCGGTAGGAATTCGGCCAGCCGAAGAACCGTGAGGTTGAAAAGAAATAAGCTCAGAACACCACCTTGGGGAACGCCTCGGCATGTGTAGTGGTCGGTAGTCGGACCATCTTCCGTACTTACGAACAAGGACCTTTGTGTCAAGTAGTTTCTGATCCATTGATATACTCGCCCTCCTAGTTCAATTGTCAAAAGTGCGTCTAGAATGGTTTGATGGGAAACGCTGTCGTAAGCGCCTTTCACGTCAAGAAAGAGTGCTACTGATAATCGCTTCCGAGATTTTTGTTGCTCTACAGCTGATACTAGATCGATGACACTGTCAATCGATGAACGACCGCGTCGAAATCCCGGCATAGAGTCACGGTAAATATTGTGATGTTCAAGGTACCATTCGAGACGCATGAGGATCATACGTTCCATGAGTTTCCCGGCGCAGCTGGCAAGAGCTATAGGCCGATACGATGCCAGTTCGAGTGGCGACTTTCCTGCTTTAAGGAAGCGGTACCAGGCGGCTGCGTTTTCATTCCTGTGGGACGACACCATCTTGCCATGAACTATTAAAGAGGCTGAGAAGTTCTTTTCCTGCTTCTCGACCTAGGTGGCGCAAAGCAGTATATGTTATGCCATCGGGCCCTGGTGAAGACGAACACCTGCAGAGCGCCTTAGCAGCTTCTATCTCTTCCATAGAGAATGGAGCATCCATACTTGCATCTCGTGGGCCGGGGATGTTGCCTAAAGTCACGTCAGGGACCAAAACTGTGCCGCCGGCGACTTTCACACAAAATTCCTCTGCGACGTCTATCTCACGGTGGTTTTGATAGAGAGCAAGGGCGTCGTTGCTGGGGACGTGAGCAAAGTACCCGTAGGGTCCGCCACACACGGGTCAATGGCTTGCGGGGGTCCAGTGAGTAGCAAAAGCAATTCCATCTTTGATCCACTAGCGTTTGTATGCGGCGTTTGATCTTCTTTTGAATGCGCCGAGCTTTTCTGAGGTCAAGAATTGACTCTTCCACCCAGGCCAAACGCAGCCAGCTCAAAGGACAACGGTACATCCAACAGCACGGCTGCTGACGCATGGCCTGCGCTCCCGAGATTATATGGCCCTACTGAGCGAAATGATACTTCTACAGCAGGGGACACTTCGTCTGTTCCTGATAAATTGGCGGACCAGGATCAACAAATTGTTGTTACGATCAGCTCTCTGGTGAGTGCTATTCGTGTTCTTCTGGACAAGCTACGGACACCAACAGCTCGAAGTGCAATGCAAGCGCTGGATGCCATCAGTCCGGTGCTGGCGAGCCTTCAGAAGTTCAGTGCTTGAGAACTTCTGCAGCAGAACCATGGCTCATCGACAACAACAACGATCGTTCCGGAATGATGTGAGAAGTGCCTCCATATTCCAATGAAATGCGAGAGGCCTGAGGTCACGTATTTCAGATTTTCGACAGTTGGTATTTGAAAACCATTTTCCTATACTAGTCATCTGTGAACCGAACTTGTCAGCCTCCATAAGACTATCAGGATATGTATCTTTTGTTTCAAACACGTGTGTCCGTAGTAGTAAGGTTCTGGTTTACATTCGCAAGGACCTTACGTATTTTTCCCAACACGTAGCGCCACACGACGGTAACCAATACGTCTGTGTTACTTTGAAAAAGAAGAAGCTGTCTTTTACTCTTATTGGCGTCTACCTTTCCCCAACAAGTCAGTTTGATTGAAAAAGACTGGAAGATATTATGGCTGCGACTCCCGGTCCTTGGATAACAGGGGACTTCAGCGCTCACCACCATATATGGGGAAGCTCCAGGATAAATTCGAGGGGCAGGTCAGTAATATCCTTTGCATCAGGCCACAACCTGTGTCTTCTAAATGACGGAAGCCCCGACATTTCTTCGAGGAACTAAAAAAAATTAAATTATGGGGCTTAGCGTGCCAAAACCACTTTGTGATTATGAGGCACGCCGTAGTGGAGGATTCCGGGAATTTTGACCACCTGGGGTTCTTTAACGTGCACCTAAATCTAAGTACACGGGTATTTTCGCCTCCATCGAAATGCGGCCGCCGTGGCCGGGATTCGATCCCGCGACCTCGTGCTCAGCAGCCTAACACCATAGCCACTGAGCAACCACGGCGGGTTCTGCGAAGAACTACGTACAGCAGCTGCCTTGTCTTGACTTTGGTGTCACGTTGCCTGACTTTGAGCGTGCAGTGGTTCACTGATATTGAAACCCATGGAAGTGATCATATTCCGACCTATGTGAGAATCGATGGACTAGATGCCGCATTACCGGTTGTCTCTCGCCAAATCGACTGGTCAGTCTTTCAAGATCGTGTAGAAGACACATGCAAGACACATATTTCACGCAGATTAGAAGACATAATGGCAGACGCTATGCAAGATTGTACGCGCTGCTTCACACGTTCATCAAAGCGTGCAGAGAATGACATTGAATTGGAAAGGCTTCGTGCACTACGTCGCCGAGCTGAAAGGAGGTACAGGCGCACCAGTGTATGAAGGAGGAGGAGACAAAGGAGAGGAAAGACCGAGAGGTTAGCCAGTGTAAGTACCGGCTGGCTACCCTGGGCTGGGGAAAGGGGTAAAGGGTGTATGAAAGTGCACCAGATGTTGCGTAGGATGGTGGCTAATGCGTGCCTTATTCAGTGCCCAATATTTTGGCCTGATATTCACGGACCCCATATTTATCTTCATTTTACTGGTCTCATCGGGAAAGTATGTCGGAAAAAAGAAAACTATGAATGGGCCAGGGATGCAAGCTTCTCAGCTGACACAGCAGAGCACACCTCAACGCAGCAAGAGGGTCAAAACGTCCAACCTTGAAGGGACAAAATTTAAAAAATATAGGCAGCATGTTACACTTCTACAACACTTGAAGGCAAAAGACTGATGAACACTTGGAAATGCACCGCATCGCACCGCCGCCTTGCTGATTTCGCAGTTCGGCTTCGGCTCATTATCGGTAATAACTGCGGCTTCACGCGCTCGTATAATGGCGTCAGACTCGCGCCAGCGACGCTTCTGTTCGACTTTACGTTGCATTTCCTCGTCAGGGGATTGAAACGCATGCGGTTTTGTTTGTTGTATGGGTTATTTCAATGAATCTATGCACTCTTCGCTTCAATTTGCTGAGCGTTTGTCGCCTTACCCTTACGGGGCTATTAACCCTTCTATTATTTTCTTTGCTAACGGGGGTATGAACCATAGAGAAATTCACGTTTATTTTTTGGTGTAGCACTCGGCTAGACGCTGCGTTTCTATACGTTGTATGTGTGATTCCAACGAATTATGCACTGCACGCTTCTCTTTGTGATTGTAGCTCCGCATTACGAAAGAGATGATTCGTTGGATTTTTTGCTTGCTTAGATGGGTATGGGACATTGCTGATGATAGTTTTTGTACCATTGGACTGGTCGACGCATCTCTTAAGGGCCATCTGGGGTATGAGCCTCTTAAGGCTTTTGCCTTTAGGAGGGGAGCCCGAATAGTTTCGGAGCATTTTTATGAATGGCTCGCATGCAACGAGGTAATAAAAAGAAAAACGCATATAGGTGCTCTTGGCGTTCGCAAAAGTCCCAGTTCACACGGCAATCTGCCAGTTCTTTGAAACTCAATAAACCGGTCCGAAAGAACTGTTGCAACTTACTTGCCGACCACTATGTAGAATATACTGAAAACTTTTGAAGCGACGACGTATAACCAAGTGTAGAATACGGCAACGGTACCATATGGGATGTTACTACCATATTGAAGTCCATGCGGGTGTGAGGCCACTTGCTGGAGTACTATGCTCTCGAACACAGGCTATGCACCTGAACTGTTCCTTCTATCTCTCTCACTTGCGAAGCATTAAAATCCAACATATAGAGTTGAACATGTCGTAAACATAGTCGACTTTCTTCTGGAGATCGTAGACTCTCCGAACAGCAAATATAAATTTCAACGAACTCCCACGAAGACCCCTACAAAATGCATTCATTTCAATGCCGCAAGTACCCTCAAGGAGCAGTCTTTATTGAAACTTGAGAAAACCAGTGAGAAAATAAATTTAGACGCAAACACGACGGAAACATGAGACACCACAACGCTGTACTAGCAATATACATATATTTGAAAAAAAAAATCAATCGGATCAGCCCTTGAAAACCACACCGCCGAAGCATGTGCAGTGCTCTTAGCAAGGTACAAAATTATCTAAATTGATGAACACATCATTTGGCCCTGTATTACATGGAAGGACGGTGCGTAACTGCTTCCGGCTACTCTGGCACTTTATATCAACCCTGTCCACAACTTCTGGCGCTATAACGCAAGCTTCTCAAAACGTTTTCGTTCCATTTCCACAATTAGCCCGCCACTATTGGCCTAAATGTTTTCGGCCCACCACGACATCGCTTGTCTGTCACGCGACGTCAAGAAAACCGTGAAAACTCCTTACCTGATATGAAGTGTACACACTAATTATGCAAGATTAGACCAAACGAAATAGAAGATAATTATTCGCGATTCAACACCGTTTGAACCATCAGCCCTCCATTATAGGTCAAAAGATATCGGGTTGCGCCCACTTCACCTGTCTGTCATGTGACGCCACAAAATCGCGAAAACTCACGCGCTCAAAGTGACGTGTATGCATTGAAGATGCACTAATATGCCCCGCAAAGCCGAATTTTTTTTCGGAATAGCCAGAGACTGCCCCTTCCCGAAATGAATAGAAGATGACTGCCTGCCGATTGCTCTGGCACAGGCTACGGGGAGCGGCCACGGAGAACGGATTTATTGGCGTATAATTACACTTCTTGCGTGGCTGTGTAACGTGGTCGAGCTCTTTCGGCATGTTTACGATATCGGTCTGCCAACTCTTCTTCGCTGAGGATGCGCTTTAGCTGCGTTGTTGCCCTTCCGTTGCCCACCGCCACAGTTTTCTACCAGGCACCGAAAGCTAAGCAAGAAGAAGAGCACCACTGGCAAACGCCTGCACCCCACGCCTTATCGGCTTATCTACTTTCACTGCGCTGGCTCGGCCCCGCAGAAAACCTCTTCAATTCGGCATGCTCCTCGCGTCTGATCAACCAGTAAGGCAATTATATTCGCTTTGAAAGCAAACAAAAGTGACTCCTACAGACGACGAGAGCGCTTCATTAGCCTGTTCAAACAACGATGCGAGTCACCGCTCAATGCATACGTCGGCGGTTACGTGACTTTGACGTCAAGAGATTGAAATATAAACAGATCGAAATAGTTTTGCGTTATAGGGCCCTTGAATGCATAAACATTGAGAGAATTGTGTAAAGATGCCGGAAGATCCGGAGATTTGCCGCCGAAGAATGTGTGAAGGGTAATGTAAACGACAAGTACCTCTTTATAGATAACCGCTGTTGCATGCGGCGAAACATATTTGAGCAACGGTTAGGAAATTAACACATGTCTGTGAAGTTGCGAAACACAGTTTGACTGAAGCGACAAAGCTCCACTTTCCTAAAACTATAGGTGGCTGAATTCTGAAGCGCATATAGATAGTACGCTCCTCGCGTGCGTGAACTAGATATTTAAGCACCCTGCTTAGAGATTCACATCAAAAGCCTCAGCCGCTAATGCCGCACGCGCGCGCCATGAGTTACGTAATCCGAAGAACGAGAAAAGCGTGAAAATTATAAACAACGAGAAAGCCGCCTGTCATAGCTTTTCTATGCGCTATGAAGCATATGAATACGATATTATCAGTGCGGCATGCTTAGCTGGTGAATTTAGTCATTGCGTGAAACACAATCTATGGAAATTCTGTCTTGAAGGATTACAATCCAAGCTTTGCTTCACGTCGGACAAATCGAATAGCTGAAGATGGGAACGAGGGTGTCTCACGCGCGGGACCTCCTCTTGACAAATAACGTTTTCCTTGTACTAACCGTTACCCCTCCACCCATTCCCATTCTTTGACTGCCTCTAACCACCATGTTGCGCTGAAAACACCGGTCCTTCTCATCTAGGTAAAATGGAAGCTTCGGTGGGTTGGCATGGCATACTTGGAATTATAAAAGAGCGCAGCAAGACGGGGCACCACTCTTCGTCTTTCTTCGTCTGGTGTCCAGTCTTGTTGAGCTCTTTTGTGATTCCAAGTCTGCTCATGTAACCGAACCAAATAGCGTTGTGCTTGATCAGTTGCTATTAAAACAAATATGCAACAAAATATATACACAAACTAATAGACAAATAAAAAAACATTTGCTTCATATCTACCATATATGGTTTAATGAGTACTCATGTGCAGATTTCTATGCATTTATGTGAATTGACGTGATTATAAGGTACTACCTATTAGAATTACGACATATAACTTCCTTATAATACCTGTCTTGTAGAAGGAGATCGCATGTAAATGCTCATTGCTGCTACCCTAGCGTCTGCCGCGAAATATGGCAACAAACTTAAACTCGTAAAAATGGGACTAGACACGAACAGTTTCTGACACTTGTATATTACTATTTCGAAATAGGTTTTCTTAAGGCGAAAGGAAGGAGCCCGAACACGTACAACTTCTCCAAGGGAAGGGCGTTCTGAAAAGGTGCGACAATATATGTGGTAGGTTTTACCGAGAAATTAATAATACCTATGTTAAGTCTCGCTCTTTGCCAAAACGTATTAGTCGGCTGACGTCTACCTTTATGTCGAAAGAATGCAAATGGGCGATGAAAAATTTGTTCCGATGAGACATGGCTCATCCGTTATAGTTGGAGTACCTACAAAAAGCTGTTTAAAATGAGATAAACTAGTAAGTGGGTGGGAGGAGGGGGGTGACGGGGTGAGTCGTGGTCCATATTATGAGCAATGATTGTAATTTGTTTCCTACTTTCTTACTTTACATTGAAAAGAGTAAATTTGAATATGTTGTTTTCAACGGTGGTGACTAACGAGAAGCATCGAGAAAAAGCCACGAATAAGAACAACCAACGCCGTTCACTGGTGACCCAGAATTTTCTTCATGTGCGTCAGTGTCACGAACAGATATCGTTTTAAAGAAAGGAAAAGAAGCAATGAATCTTTAGGCCGTGGTATTCTTGAAAATTACGTACAAAGTATTCGGTCTCTTCGCAGACAAAAACGATAATTCGAAATTTTCATATGACGACAAGAATAGGGATATTGAGATAACTTGCTCGTACATATCAAGCGCAGGCATGAAAAAAAATGTGGCAGGAGTTTCAAACAAATCGCTCCGTATAGCGTTTCCTTCTACAAAAGAAAGGACATTGCCGAAGAACAAGCTCTACAGATGTTGCATCTGATTGTTTGCAATTGGCTGGAAATATTTTGTATACCAATGAAGATATCAACAGTCGACAATAAGAGAGAAATATTACTAGCATATGTCAAGGACGGTGATGTGCAGATAACGAATGGTCAGCATATTGAAGTGCAAGACACGAATGGTTGTACCGTCCACTTACTTAGCTTCTATCGGTGAAGCAGCCACAAATACACTTTTATTTTTGATCCCTTGTTTCCAGATAGACGAAACATTCAGTCTCGAATGAACGTGCCGGAAATATGGGTTGATTTTTTATGTTTAAGCTGTGGTGTATAGAATGGGCGTGTCTCTAAGAGGGGTAAGAAAGATTTTTCAACAACTCACCCACCCCCTTTATCTTGCCGAGGAAGTAAATATATTGACGCTGGCGTAGGGAATCACATTCATCTAGAGCGGCGATAAATTATGAGAAAAACGAGCAACGAAGGGAACCCCGTGATCATGTTGCAATCTGCACCACGAGGCAGAGATAGAGACTACGCGCCTTTTGATTTGACCACGGCATTAGAAGTAGCCTGAGGGATTCTTCTTGTACTTAAGATACTTTATCTGTGCATTCACTTAATGCTTACCCAGCTAAATTCGAGGACTTCTTAACAAGACCTGCTCGTCTTCCGTTTTGGACAGTTACTTTTTTTTTATTGAAGTGAATATTAGGAGAGGTTGGCGCCTTTATGTGGTGGCACCGGCCACTCCTTGTCACTTTAAGTGCAGATGTGTTCTTGCTTTGAATTATTCCGGCTTTGCTTTGACACACGTCCTTCTAAAAGGTAGCCATTGCAATATAATTACATTTGGAGCGATTTGCTCATTCTGTGAGCTGTAGCGTCTCGTTGCGAAAATCTGGGTCTGACAGCAGCCTGAGGCTGCAAGTTGACTCATTAGAATAAATAATTAATTTATCGCTTTGTCTATCTGTTATACTGAAAAAAAATGATTCAGGTACGCCGGATGGTTAAGACTCGCGTGGGGTCTACTTGGCATGCTGGACCAAATTAATATGGTGTCGCGTGAGAACTTGCTCACATTTGGCGGTACGCAAAACTATTTTACAGGGAGTTCAAAAGACGGGTCTCCCCTCGCATTTGACGATGCAGAAGGTGACGTCACAGTAGCGCCGAAGCTCGTACGAAGTTTTCAATATGTCCCAAGTGAGCGCAAGCTTCTATGACCTTTCAAGTAACGCACAGTCAGTGTCTGCAACAATGGTGTGCTGCGCAACGCGTCATTGTGTAACAACACCAGCGCAAACAGCACTTCCTTGTAGTCACGCCGCCCGACGCGTTACGGAAAAGCACCGGGTGGAAGGGCGGAAGCAAAGCTCACGGTCTGTGCCTCAGCTGTCTCTCATCGTCGGAAAAAATGCCACAGATGGTGCTTCAAGCGTGAATTGAATCAGACTGCGCGGCGTTATTTTGGGCGATGGATGCTGCATGGTTCATGGAGATATCTGGTTAACGTTGCTTTCAATTCCCCTGTTCTTCCCCATTGACGCAAGCTCAGCGAACCGTGAAATATAGGGGCTTCGCGTCAACACGGATCGTAAATGCTCGGAAGCTGCAAGACTGGCGGGATGCGCAGACAGGAAATTGCCTCGGTCCCTTAAGCTTGCCGTCTCGCTTTTGGCCAGTGCCTGAACAACGGCTCCCTGAGACTAGTCACCCTAGTCATGCCATGACAATCAGATATGCGCAAACACGCGCACCGAGGCGATAATGTGTGCGTAACGGTTGCATTCTACTTCGCAAATCACTCTACAGGAAATAGGAGAGATAAACGAATCCCTCGGTGGAGGCACTCCTTGCTCAGGCGGCCCAGTGTATGCCCGCTTTTCTTTGGACCGGCAGTAAACGTATAATGAAAATTTTACTGACGCAAACCCGAACTTGAGAATACACGATGTGGGAGTTTTATTTAATCTAATGTTGGAGTTTAAGGTACCAAAACCATGATTTCATATTGAGGCATGCCGTAGAGGGGAGACTCTGGATTAATTGTGACCACCAGGGGATCTTTAACGTGCCCCCAAGGCACGGGATGCGGGCGTTTTTGCATTTCGTCCGCATCTAAATGCGGCCACCGCGGCTGGAATTTGATCCCGCGACCACGCGCTTAGCAGCGCAACACCGTTACTGCTAAACCACCACGGTAGGTGTGTGGAAATTGAAGCAGATAAGAGACAAGGAAATCGAAGACACACATGGGCAGCCGTTTTGTCTTGAGCAACCGCTGGCCCTGCCCGCACCATATTGCAATGGCTTCGTTAGAGCTCTTCAACATCGATCAAGTCACTGCACTGCCAGACGTGTGGCAGAATAGTTAATTGTTCTGCTCGTTAGGTTGGGTTATCACTTGGTTAGCACTGCGCTACAACGTAATAGTTCCTGCGATTAGTGAACATAATGCGCTGGAGTATAACATTAAAAGAATTAAACGTCAAAAAGTTAACTGAATAGCCTACCTTGATATCCAGAAGAATTTGTTTTTTGGCTCTCAGGAACTATATATGTAGTTGCTTATGAGTGCTTGGTAAGGGGAGATAAGTTGAATCAGTGAAAGACGAGTTAAAAGTAATGCGAACGATCCAGACTGATCCGCTCTATCACCTCATGCAGTTGCAAGATTTACGATTTTCTTATTAAACGATACATCATTTATTGCAAGGTATACTGTGATACATCTGATCCCAATTATCAAGTTAAACGAGCTTACATGTCGCGTAGTGACTAAACGCGTAAATGAAGTTCGCTCTGTAAGAAGGCATTCACTTAAGAGGAACCTTTAGCTGGGGAGCTCCTAACTACCTGGAAATGGAAAAATAATTTTTTTCAGCAAACCATGCCCCAATTATTACGCGGTTTTATGCAATTAAAAGAAAAGAAATACAGCCCCGTAGAAGTAAATTTTTTTATCTGCGCTCACAGTTTTTCTAAACAAAAATTATTGAAAATTGCAAAATTGAAATAAACCTCCTTTCTACTTCACAACTCTGTAACACAGCCATGAAAAACCAGACCACAATTATTTAAACTGCACCTAATAATACATTCCAAGCGGACTACATTATTGTATTATGCACTGTTCTGAGACATTCTCTTAACTTGTGAACTTATCAGTAGGACTGTCACAATACTTTCGTAAGCATTTTAATAATTTCACGCATGCTGCAAATCAGTATACCACGTTTGTCTGCTTTAGATGTTCTACTATATGTCGTTTACAGAACATCGATACCTTTTTGTGTCGTAGAGGAAATTAAAATAATTGCATTCCCCAGCTAGATCATAATTCTGGTGTTTACTGTCAATAAATTAAAATTTTCTCCCTGAAATGCAGTAAAATTTCATTCTAATCAGACTCGGGGTTTTCTCTGAAAAGCAATAATGCGCGTACTTGAATAGGTGACGTTAGAGTTGGGTACTAGTTAAATCTTCATCTTAAAACTTTTTGTGCACAATTTTCATTTCAGAAAAGAAGGAGGCTCCACCGACAGGCATAAACATCTCCTGAAGTGGAGCGAAAAAAAAAGGAATAAACGCAGGGCTCCAGTTTCTTTAAGCTTATCTTGAAAATTTGTGCAGTAACTCATTTGGGCGCATCCTCGCTGCAGTGCTGACGCTTTGTTCAAGGAGCAAGACAGAAGAAAAGTTGGGGAGAAAAGCAAGCTAAGCACAACACCACGGCTGAAACGCGGATAAATACATTTGCTGCAGCACAGTGCGGGTGGTGTAGCTGAGTGGCAAACAGGAAAGAACGCCAAGAAACCGTATTCCTCGACGTCACCGTCGCTCCGGCCGAAGATGAACACTTAAAAAGCGCGGCCCTTTATCGCCTAGAGAACGACAGGCACGCTACCCGGTTTTGTTTTGTTTCCTTGCAAAGCTTCAACGCATGCCGATAAGAGCGTAAATTGAGGCTTTCGCTAAGTCAAAAAAGAATGTTTGTTTTTTAGGCATCACAAAAATTAAGAAGCATGGAATTTTGCGTGCCAAAACCACGATCTGATGATGAGGCGCACCGTAGTGGGAAGCTCCGGAAATTTGGACCACCTGGAGTTCTTTAACGTGCACTTAAATCTAAGTCCACGGGTGTTTTCGCATTTCGCCCCCATCGCAGTGCCGCCGCCGTGGCCAGGATTCGATACTGCGACCCTCGTGCTTAGTAGCCCAACAACATAGCCACTAAGGTTTCTTTAGGCATCCCAGCTTACGCTATAGTTAACGTGCAGATTGACGTCTATGTTAAGGATCACAGCGTTTGATGCTTTCATTAAAGCTTCCTGTTTTTATTCTGCATCGCTCTGAAGCGTGTGGTAATGATATCTAGTCAACGGGGTATCACAAATGCAGCTGTTCTCGTTGTCCAATATGTGTCTTTCCTCGCTGCCGCTAGTATCTCGGTCAACATCCGTAATCCCGAAGTATGACAAAAAAACTTTATAGTCTACCGCTTGAAACAGATGGCCGTGAAGCGACGTGCATAAATATGCGCCTCCGCGTCAGAGCGGCGCAGTGCCTGGCCACACCTCGCATGTTCTCGCACGCGCTACATTTCACAAATTTAACTTGAAAATAGTATTTTTTTCTTGCCTACTGTACAGCGAAGTTGTAATATAGTTAGTTTTAGCACGCTAAATCAAACATTGCAGCCACGAATTTTTGTTTTCCCATGAGAGTACAGGTCGTTATCTGAGTACACTTGGCTTCACTGTATGATAAGCATAGTAAAAAGTGCTGGCTTTCCCATGATCGAGAGTAGATATGAGCATGAAATGGCAACGCGCAAAGCAGGCTGCTTGGAGATGACACTCCATAATCTTAAAATGGGTACGGTGCATGTTCGCAACGGCACACCCCACCACACTAAACCGCACCACGCCTGACTGTGCACTGGTCCATATGGACGCTGCCCAGCGAGGAGAAGAAAACCAGCTGAAAGGCGGCACGACAGGTAGCGAAAGACGTCAGGAAGACCGAGCGCGCTGCCCAATTGGAAGAAGCAGAGCACCTGAAAGGGGCGCGACCAAACGCCTCAGCAAATCTCGATTCTTGCTCCGTGATCTAGACGCAAGAGGTCACTCGCTGGGCCGCCACTGAGCTAAGGGCTTGCTTCACGGAGCGTTCGCTCGCCAAGGCTGGCTGCTTGACGTAATGCCTCTCTGCTAACTCTCTCCTGCCTCCATCAAGGCAAAACAGCGCTTCCAGAAGCATTCGGCGCCACACCACACACCAGCTTGGCGAGCAGTAGACCCGCCGCAAATTCCAGTTTGCAAAATTCAAGCGTACGGTGCCCTGTATCGGCCTTCTAAACGCCGCTATTGGAAATGACAAATAGAACTTCAGCGTACAAGAAGTTACAGCTTGAGCGATATTGTGAACAAACATTAGTCGGAAGAAGAAAATATACTTTAATAGAAATAATGGTCCGGCAGTTTTGGAAGCAATATATATTTTGTAAATTGTTTGGGAGTAACTAGCGTATGTAATGCGGCCCGATACGAAGGGTGGGGGGATCTCGTTCTGTTGTCACAACTTGCCCGGATGTTCTCGTTTGAGTACCCGGATAACGGCTGTTGCTTTTTGCTCAAAGTCACTTGAAGGTCGTCGACAACGGGAGCTAAAGGCATCTAATGCTTAAAGTAAAAACAATACACTGGGCTGTGAAAATTCGAATAGCTTTTCTTTTCTGAGTGCTATTGTTGTCGTGCCTGCAGACAGGTAGCGGGAAGTCTTAGGGTGAAAAGAATCGGCCTAAACACACGTTCGTCAAGCAGAACGCTTTCGCTTGTTGCAACAACATTGCACGGCTTTCATACGCGTAACGTTATCTCCCTCCTATTCCCTCGCTTCATCAGGAAAAGCCGTGAACTAAGCCGCGAAACCAGCCAATTATGGGGCCTAGGCATTAGCGTGGCCCTTTCAAGTGCAACCAGGCGTGCAATGAGCAATCCGTTTCAACCTCGTTAAGCGTCGCCATCCGCGCGATAATGGCGCTTGTGGATTGCTAGAGAGATGTTCGCTCATTGCGTCGAGAATTGGGGGCAAATTAAATGAACGCTCTTCGGGAGATTGCCTTTTCGCATCCCTATGTCTACTCACTGAGAAAAACCATCGTCGCACACGCGTGACCCTTTCACTACACAAAAAATGTAATAATATAACGCAATCAATGAAACAGAAATAAAATAAAATATAAAAGATTTTTATACACGTTAGTCAGCGTCAATGTGTCTGGAGCCTGCGACATCTTGATTTAAAGTCAGGTATCTTATACCAGTGTTACACGCACGCTTCTAATCAGGATCGCGGTTGATCCGGATCCGATTTCTCGATCGCGATCAACAATAATCTCTGTTGCATGGTCCAGCAATCCGGATTGAGCTATTGTCTGCTGATCGTCAAGAACTCTCAGAACTGCATAATGTATTGGCTACAAATGCATATTTGCAACATATGGCTAAATTTGGACAATATTTCTATTTTAGAGGTTATTATTGCAGGTAAAAAACTTTTAAACGTTTTTTATTCATTTGCCATCGCTTCTTATTTTTAGCGTTTTCAGAATACTGCACTAAAGGGCGCACACGTCAGCCTGCAATCGCGATCAAGGGGACGGGACGTTCATTTGAGGCATCGCCAGCCGTATGTGCGCAGGCGCGAGTAAGAATGGTCGCGAGAGGGAAAATCTGCGGGCTTTTTTTCTTTGAATATATGACTCTTCCTAGGCACTACGGAGGAGGTTTCCTAGCGCGTCTTGTAGGTGTTTGTCCCTAGGCGTGCCGGCATTGCGGAGTGTGGTCGAGATTGTTTACGCTCGGACGCTGGCTGCCGACGCGGTAAAATAGGTGCGGTTGAACGCAAGTAGCTGAAAGGCCACCGGTGACAATAACTGACAGCACCAGCGCCGCTGTTGCTGTTCTGATGGTGTTGCAGAAGTCGCGGGGCGCGGTAGTGCTGAACTTAGAGTCACAAGCTGGCGGCTGGACGTAACTATATTTATTCAATCGTGTTTTTGCTAACTGTAACAGTGTGTCCTTATTTCATATTATTGCGAGATAACAATAACATTGGCTGTCCATTGTCGCGGACAGCCAATGTTTTATTCCTATCAAGAGGCCTGATCGCTATTCTCGATCAGCAATAGCCCATATCCGGATTCCGTAGGATCGCGATCGCAAATGATCGCGTAGCAACACCCGATGCAGATCAAGCGCTCGATCCGAATGAGCCCCGATCGTGATCAGAAATGTACGTGTGACCCCAGTATTAGTCGCTGTGCTACCTATCCGTTGCCGCAAAGCAGCGTAAGACAACGTGTCTGTCGTGTTTTGCAATCGTAGCAAATCTGCAGAGCGTCAGCGGCAGTATAGGTGACAAGAGAAACAACTTAAGGAGCCACCTGGCACGAACGGCAAACAACAGGAACAAGAGCTAATGTATGATGATGGCGACCAAGAGCTTCAGCAACAACAGAAGAACAAAGAAGCTCTTGCTGCCCGACAGCGACGCTACGGGTAACATGGCGCCGTCGTCTTCTGGTCTAATTAACATTGTGGCATAGCAACCGCGTTCTTCCGTTTCTCCATAAAAATTTTGCAATATTTCTCGCCATTATACGAAACACAGCAGCATAAGACGTGGAACAGCAGGCGCTTAGAAGCAAATGCTTACGCATGTTTTAGATAACTCCCAGAGGGGTTTCTGCTTGAGTTTTTGCTGATCATCTAAATCCAATGATCAGACCTCGGATTCTCTCAGAAAGAAGCAGCGCCAAGTGATTTCTCCGCGGTTAAAACGAAACTCAATCGGCGCACTTTTGTGCGAGTAAAAGGCTGAAATGGGCGTTCTCTGATCTGTGTGCCACATTTAATGCAGGTGTTTGCGCTTAATAACGGTATTGGAACTGTACTGGCCAGTATAGAATAAAAGTATGGAATAAATAATGCCTAGTGGTTAGAAGTTTACATAGCGCCCTTCGTATGGCATTCTATTTTAGATAAGCTGATATTGTTTTGGCGTACACGTGGATTATGGTATGCAAGCAAATAGTAACACGGGGGACCATGCGGGGTTTTTGTTTCTCTGTGTAAACACCAAAAAGAATATTTACCGAACTATAAAGAAGGTAGACGTGCTCACGACTATCAAAGACGGATGGCTCGTGACTGTCATCCATGGATGGCTTACTCGGTCTCGTTTATTGAATTTATTGCCTTGTTGCGTTACCTTCTTCCATTTTTATTCACATTTACTGCATCATTGTGGTGTGATTGGCAATGAGCTGACAGTAAGGCAAGATCACTACCTCTAGGAAACTAGAGATTAAATTGCACCATTTCATCGTTTAATGCCCCTGTATTACTTTAAGGCAAGACGGCGTAATACAAATGCTCAAGTTTGAGACACAAATAAATTTCGCTTTTGGTTTCCTAATTGATATCGATGTACGGGATTCGACATTGTGTTGTATAGTATTTTGTGAGAGCACAACTACTTCCGCCTTTCATTTCCGGCTATATAGGGAAAAAAAGTCACTCGGTACGCAAGGCTAAGTGACTGGAGCTTTTCGCTTGTATAATCAGACGATGCGTTCTTCTCATATGCGCAGGGTCACAACAGCTTTGCCTCTTTTTGCGTGCCCCCGTAATGACGTATATACAGACACGCCTGCAGAAGCTGTTTTGACTTACTGTATATAGGTTGTTTCTGTAATAATTACGGGAAACTTCCTGGAAATTAATGGATGGTACTATTCCCAGGAAGGGCTGTTATTAGTGCTCTACTCTCGTCAGTGTCGTCTGGAAGTGACGGTGAGATGTTTTGAAAGAAAGCCTGTCCCTTGTTAACCAAATAAGCAAACATTTCTATTCCCCGCGCTATATTTACGTACCTAGACGAAGTGGTGTCATCGATGCTCCAGACGATGCTTAGTCTTGTAGTATGAACGTGTTGCTGGCGCTTCCCGTATATTGCTTCTGGCCTCGCGTGTTGTGTGTGTATCCTTAAATACACACACACAAGTCCCCCTTCCGGTGGCATTTGCCAGCCTGCTCCTCGCTTTTCCTTTCCTGTTATATATGTCTTCAAAACAAATAATAATAATAATAATAATAATAATAATAATAATAATAATAATAATAATAATAATAATAATAATAATAATAATAATAATAATAATACCTAAACCGTCTCTCTTCGTGAAATAATTTGTTTTATTTAACTGCAGATAAATAAAATTTCTGAACGCCTGCTTCTTAATAAGTAACAGAATACAAAGAATTGGTTGCAAACTATAAGTAAAATCTATATATCAACGAAATCTAAAGGACTCTCTAGAAATGGTACATGATGACTCTGATCATTTTATTCTCTCTATTTACTGCCGCAATGGAAGCTTAACTGCAATGAAATTCAGCTTAAACTTACCAACTCTCTCACGCCGCCATTATATCTTCGTTCAGAAGTTTTCCATAAAATATATTACCCCCAGTGCCTGTGAAATGAATTAATCTATTCTCCTGACTGCATATCGCGATGACCAGATCATTAGAGCAGAATGCTTTGCTTGGATAGCTGGTGCGTAGACTTGATGAAAATTAGAGGGAAAAATTTAGAACTAGAAGGACAGAAGGAAAGAGTGCTAAAAAAGCACTCTCTTCTTTCGTCTTTCTATTTTTTTGCGCTAATTCTCATCATCACTAGATCATTCTTGCAAAGCTAACATTCCGCTATTCATAACTAAAACTTTTTTATTGTCCTTCTTGTCACGTCATGATCGTCATGACACTCTGCGACAAGTACCTCCCGCAATGACCGATGGTCGAGCACGGCCGGTACACTGGCAGTACTAGTCCCAAGTTAGATGAAGACTACAGCGAGGCGGAAATCGGAAGGGCACTCCAAGGACTCAACGGCAAGTCAGCCCAGGACCGGACAGGGTTAACAACAAAACGCTCAAAAACCTGGACGACAAATCGGTCAGCAAACTTACGGGCTATATGAACGAGTCCTGGAGAGAAGGCTGCATCCCGGAGCAGTGGAAGAGGTCCAAGGCTATCATCATACCCAAGCACGGAAAGCCGTTGAGTTTGGAGAACCTACGCCCAATCTCTCTCACGTCGTGCGTGGGTAAGGTCTTGGAACACGCCTTCCTGAACAGTATCAACAGCCATCTAGAAGAGACGGAAGCCTACCCCCACACCATGATAGGCTTCCGATCCCGCCTGTCCACTCAGGACCTCATGTTACAACTAAAGAACCAGATCCTTGACGACAAAGCAAGAAACACCAGAGCCATCCTAGGACTAGACCTGGAGAAAGCATTCGACAACGTCGCTCACGAGTTGATCCCTAAACAAGTGTCTAATCTGAACCTGTGGGAAAGGGCCTGTAACTACGTGACGGACTTTCTGAATGATCGCAAACCCACCCTGACGGTTGGTGACCTCGAGTACGAAGAACGAACCCAGGGAAGTGCAGGCACCCCCCAGGGCTCAGTTATATATCCGGTCCTTTTCAACTTAGTCATACTGGGTCTCCCAGCAAACTACGGGAAATCGAAGGAATCCACCACGCTATATACGCAGACGATATAACGATTTGGGCGGGCTGCGGCAGTGACGGGCAAATTGAACACGCACTACAAACGGCCATTCACAAAGTCGAAGAGTACCTCCAAAGAACGGGCCTCAAATGCTCCCCGAGCATGTCCGAACTACTCCTCTACCGGCCCACGCGCAGAAGTATCCCACCAAAGAGCTACACAGGACCCCGGGAGTGCGAGGAAATCGGCCTGTACACTCAAGACGGAAGCGCAATTCCCAAAGTAAACAAGATCAAAATCCTCGGAATGATCATTGAGGCCAATGCAGCTACCGGCGAAACCGTAAGAAAGATCGAAGGCAAAGTCACCAGCGCCACGAGGCTCATAAAGTGAATAACAAATAGACACGCGGGCATGAAGGAAGAAAACGTCATTCGACTTATCCACTCATTCGTTGTCAGCCACATCGCCTACGTAGCCGCCTACCACAACTGGTTGGTCGCGTAAAAGAACAAGATAGCCTTGGGCCTACCGGAATCGACGAGCACCGAGCTCCTGGCTCAGCTGGGCATATACAACACCCTAGAAGAAATAGCCGAAGCACAACGCATCTCGCAGCTCGAACGCCTGTCGACCACCACGACGGGAAGGTACATTATGAACACGCTCGGCATAACCTACCACAACCAGCACGGCCAGAAAATGCAAATCCCCAACAAAATCAGAGACACCATTACGGTGGCAAACATCCCAAGAAACGTGCCCCCAGATTAAACCGAGGTAGAAGAAAGGCAAGAGCCGAGGCTCTGCTCCGCTCATTCGGCAGGGAGAGAAACGCGCGCTTTGTCGACGCAGCCGAATATGCGAGCGGCCAAAAATACACCACCTTAGCCATAGACGCAGAGTCAAAAATCAGAACCACATGCAGTGTATTCACCAAACACTCGGAAACAGCGGAGGAAGTAGCGATTGCGCTGGCCCTCACAGAACAGGAGTGCGAAGTCGTACTAAGTGACACGCAAACGCCAGTAAAGAATTACGCCAAAAGTCGAATTTCCAAGGAAGCCATTTCCATTCTGGCCAAAGCGGGCAGATCCAAAACCGCGAGCTCGAGGATCATATGGTTCCCCGCGCACGTCACCACGAATGTCGACGTGCTTCCCGAACCTAAACGAGACGGCGCACCGGACGGCGCGATACATGATCCGCCGCGCCGATCAGGCAACGCCTCTCGCACGATAGCGAACGCTTCTTGAGCAGAACGGGACAGGGTCACCAGATACAACGACATAACCAGTGCATATTTGAACGCCAGAAGGATATACCCACCGCCTAGTCCCAAATTGAACAGGAGGCCGGCCGTCGCCTGGCAACAACTCCAGACGAACACCTTCCCTAATCCATTCCGTCTGAAACGTATCTTCCCAGGACGACACGTGCAAATTGTGCCAGGGAGGACCAGCAACACTCAAACACATGCTGTGGGAGTGCAATGTAGTTATAGGAGGGATGGCAGTTACTTCGGAGACCCTGTCGTCTAGGTGGGCCGCCGCTTTGCGCAGCTCAGACCTCGGAATCCAGACGCGGGCAGTCCAGCAATCCCATGAGGCGGCGTTCAGGCAGAGCCTTGACGTTCCCCCGTGGGAGACCTGAGCCCTGGTTGCGTTAAACCATGCCGGACGTACAAGAAAGTTGTATCCATCCATCCATACATCTTGTCACGTGCAGCGAAAGAGCGGAACGACCTTCGCGCACCAATTTTAAGTTGCGCGATGACCATCAAGATCATGCCAATTTAGGAAATGTTTAGTCAACACTATGTAGTAAAAGGTCTTGTATTTGTAATGTTTATAACCATCAACTTCAATGTCCAGTTGACCTATTGGGTATTTGTAATAAATTGTAATAAAATGCGGTGTCGGGGATATACATTTCTGTGATAAGTAAAGCTGCAACGACACGCGTATCTGTGGTAAGCCAAGCGGCAACGAACTCAGCCAGCAACATTAAAAAATGCACATTCATTTCTTGCCAGACTTGTAATGCCCAGTGCGCGAAATTTGGCTGTATGGCTGTGATACGAAACTACTATATCTGTTCTTGCGACAGCAGCTGTGTTAAAAAGCAGTGGTGTAACGTATTTAGTGCTTTACCCAGAATCACATCCTATAGCCGCCTCCGCCGTAAACACAATATTTGAATGAGCTCATGAGCTTCATTACCGGCTCCGACGGTTACATTACTCCTGTACTGGGCTATCGGTGCGTGTTGAGGAATCCCGGGGTGAAAACGAATCCGTAGCTGGTGTTGGTACTTTATTGGGAACGTCACTAAGTTTAGTGAAATTTTAGTATAACAGTACATTTTTTTAGCCTTACCAATTTTGGTGATTTTTTTCAGTAACATAAATTGCCGCTACGTTGCCATGGAAAATTTCCTCGTGTGTCTTTGGCTAAGACCTGTGCCTCGCTCCCCTTTTATGGCTGTAGTGGGATACGTGCGCCTCCTTTTGTGTGTGCTTCTGAAGAAGTGCCGATTAATGGGCCCTCTGAGTGCATCAAAGCTGCTTTTCTATGCAAAGCAGAATACTCGATATCTGATGCCTCGTTATGAAACCAAAATTGTTTTGCGCTTTCTTATTCCTTCCTTTGACCTGGCTGCCGCTGGAGGTAAATTAAGGCTCTACATTTAAAAAACATATCGAAGAAGACGTGAAAAAGAAGAAAACACTTCAAAAATTTTCACGGTAGTTATCATCATTCTCATCATCATGATTTAGCGACTATTAAAGAAACTGTGCTTTGGGTAGCGACCCGGTGGCGTTGTCCAAAATATGTTACCAAAGTTAACCGGAACCCTCCACTATACATGGGCGACCCTCATATTATATTGCAAATGGCAAAGTTTCAGAATGTGACTTTGCAGTATAATATGAGGGACGCCCCTGTATAGTGGAGGGTTCCGGTTAACTTTGGTATCTTCAGACTTAATACGAAACCTGATAGTGGCTTCATGGATGACATTTGTGAATGTTTATCGCCAGAGCGTTGAAGTTGCTTTCACCTTTGCGCATCCCTCTTGCTATGTCATCACCATCCCTCATCACACCTTTATGTCCCCGTTCCCCCTCCCCCTGTGCAGAGTAGCAGGCTAGAGCACCTTAGCTCAGGCCAACCTCTCTGCCCTCTTTCAATTAAATTATCTCTCTATCTTCAGAATGTGGAACTCGATAAATTAATCAAAATCTGCTATATCTTGTCTTTCTTCTGTTTACTGGTGTTGGTCTCTCCATGCTTTAGAATACGCGTTTGGTGTTCTTACCTCTTCCAGCTTACAACTCATCCTTTCATAATGTTACAAAAACTCCTGAGCAAGAGAATTTCATCTGAAGCGTCTAGAATATTTCGTTTTTTTTTTCAGAAATAAATTTCTGTACCACTCGCCTTGCTTTCTTTCTTGACGGAACCTATTTTGTGTTCATGAGGCGTTCTCTTGAGCCTTTGACTTCTGCTGTCTTACTTTTGTGGCGAACAAACGAAAATTTAATTCAGAAAGCTTTCTTCATTGACTGGTTTATTTTCTACTCCTCTTTTTGCAATGATCTTGGCTGACACGTTAATATTTTGCAAAGGTCCCCTGGATTTTAAATAAATCAGAGCATGCGACGAACTCTCTGTGCTGAAGAGGTTTTATGCGGGTTCTCCGAATTTAATGTCAGAATTAAGAAACGTTTTAGGAACGTAATCATATCATTGCTTTATTTATCGCAATGTGTGGGCAGGCTAAAAGCTCCAAGATTCGGCTTGATGGGGTCTGTACTCCGTTAGGACAGGTATGCCACATAATATAAGTACAATGTATAGCCAGAAACATACGTATATCACAATACAGTCATTCAGAATATATACTTTAAAGATAAATGTATGTACAATAAGGCCCATATATATATATATATATATATATATATATATATATATATATATATATATATATATATCAAAAGCAGTAGGGCCACTTCGTATTCTCATAGACGAAAGAAGATAATTTCAAATATCAAGAACAAAACACAAAAAATATATAAACTGGATTTTCAGGCTTCTGACTGTCATATAAAAATAAATAATGAACCATACCATTGTACTGGTAACCGCCGGGACGAATTTAAGTTGTAGTTCTTTCTTCTTTTTTTCTTATTTCTTTTTGTGTGCGTGTGTGTTCTTGGACAAGAGAAAAGGCTGAGACAATTCACCTGCAAAGCGCACTGTTTTTCCCTAGATAGGAAGAAAATCGCTCCGCAATCTCTCTCGGCCAAGCGTTCGCACCGGAAAGCTACGTGACGACCATGAGTGCAACCGCCGAGTAGATTCCAGCTGCGCAGCGCACCGTATGAGAGGAGAGTCATTATTTCGAGGCTCAACGGCCTCTCTTCGCGTCACGCTGCCTTCCTTCGGCGCACTTCTAAATGGCGCCGGCTTCAACTAGGGGAACTTTAGGTCCGCTAACATCGTCACCCTCCGCACTCAGCGGATTCTGAAGCGACGTTGCGAGGGTCACGTCAAATATTTGTCTGTAAGATAGGTCTTTTGTTAGTTTACTTGGTTCACCAAAAGGAATTGCATCCAAAGTCATACGGAATATATCTTCTGGCACACCCAGCCCCGTGATGATTATTTAGCTGCCCCTATCTTGCGTCCGCAAATGCGGCCAAGATTCGACTACATGTGTACTCTCTTCAAAGACGAGCTTCGTAAATGTGCGGTTTGACTGACGTTGAGTGCAAGATGAGAAATCACGATGGGATATTATTCACCTCTTGCAATGAATTCGTACTCATACTGCTTTAAATATTTTTCTAATGTGTGGTGGGACATTGATTGTAGTTCTTACATGCAACGTCAGTATCGATGCTAACTTCAGGCCACAAAAAAAACGCGTATAGTTTTGAGAATAAGCTATCCAAATCTTCGTTTGTCATGACTCAAGGCCGGAGTGTCTTTCAAGGTATAATACGCGTTGCAGTGGTCACGCTACAGTGTAGTGGCACTGCAGACATTGATGAGCTTGTGGGTCTGAAGAGATCTCGGCTGGTCAGGAGGAATGATGGCGCGAACAGGAAATAGACGTCAGCCAAGGCCATTTTCTTTTTTTAACTGACATTTTGTGACCCACACGGGAACCTTGTTCGCAATCAATCACTAGATTTTGAGCAAGGCATCAGTAGGAGGGGGGGGGGGGGAGGCAAGGCTAAATGTACAGTTAAGAAAAAAAAAATCACCTTAATGGCGTCTGTTTCCTGTTTTGGCCACAACAGGCATTGACTGACCCAATCAGTATTTCATTTTTTCTTCCACACACCTCCGTCAGACAACATTTATTGACGTGGAGCGTCCTTAAGATCCGCCAAAAAGGGTCGCTTGCTAAAACCGCTTGTAACTATATCATGTTATAGCCCTATCGCCTATATCAACCGTACTACCCACGCCCCTTACTTTGATATCGTTGTGTAGAGGAGCGAAGCTATTACTCGATCATGCAAGTGTAGCGGGCACAAATGGCGCTGTTGTTGTGCCACGCATTGGTGCTATAGCAGCTAAAGTGAGCCTCGCTCGCAGCGCTCAGATAGGCTTAGCTCGGCAGTACATTAGCCCACGAGAGCGGGAATCGTCGCGTTTCAGAGAGCTCTCCAGGCCATAGCAGGCAGAATTTACCCAACTGAAACAGAAAAAAAGCGTTCAGTTTGTGCCAGAAATTTAATGCTTGCTTACCTGTCCCCCCTCCCCCACTCCCCCACTCCCCCTGTGTATGACACCTAAAGTGCGGAAATGGCTTGAATGGACTCGGGCAGCAAGACAGAGGGATATCCAATCTCTTTGCACAGTATAGCAGAGCATGTTCGCCTCTATAGGTTGCGCAAACGCAGGAGACTATAAGGTAAGTTGAAGAAACGTTCTAAATATTTACGAGAACGGCGGGTTCGAGCGACACAGGGCAATCTCGGGCGCAGCTAGTTGGATGGTCATTTCTATGCTGTAGTTCCCCAAACACTCTTCGTAAAATAAACATGCCGATTATGAAGAGGCATAGAGCACAATTGGAAAAATTAGGACGTCGAGCAGCGACTACCTATCAAATAGGTTAGTTACGTAAGCTTTCTAATGTGCACGATGTGTATTTGTTTACGTCGTTTCTCTACTCCTGTGCCCACACGGACCTCCTGGCACGAACAATGCCTTTCACCTATACCCAATTGTGGCTAATGTACAGCTACATTAGGCTCTTTCAATTTAGTTCCTCAAGGCCAGTATGTTTCTACCCGAAATAAAATTAACATAAAAATATTCAACCAGTTTATTATGTTCAAGCTATTGCATTGTGGTCAGCGTGCCTACAAATCTACTTAAGATTTACTCGCGCTCTCCTGGAATCACAAAACCATGCACCTCTGGAGGTTTCCTTCATGAATTATTTTAAAAAACCACCCTACGTGATCAACTCTTCTCTGCGCCCTCTCATTTATCATTGCTCTAAGACGCAAGTACGGTTCGTTTAATCTACTTTAGGAAAAGGAGTATTGCTATAGAACTGAAATAATTGGAGCCACCGTCCTTTCTCCGTCACCAGTGTTTGTAGCACTAATCTATTTAAATTTGCAGTAAATTATATAATGGCACAACTGAACGACTGATGGCTGTTTTGCTGTAAACGTTATTGTCATATCGTAAGAATGGTAATAAACCAAACAGTGCCAAAAAAAAATGTGAGTTGAGAAACCAAGTCTCCATTAGACAAGCTTGAGTCAGGAGGGACGACGAATACTCGAATGGCCACGATAGCGGCGAGTACGGCTTGGACCATCCAATCCAATCCGACGTCAGCTCGAATTCGTCCATACTTATGCGTGCCTCATTGTAAATTCCAGATTAGCCGCTGGTGCTGGCGTACATTCGAGAATGGGCAACAGTATTCTCGACTCGCCCACAAACTGATCACACACGGCTCCTTTGCTTCGGAATCGCTGACAAAGTTCGAGAAATCGCGAATACGCTCTGTGTCGTGCACTGAATTACGGCTATCTGATAATAGTGATAATTCCATTAAAACTAACACCGGCAGGAAGTGAAAAATCAACGTGTGGCACTGCTTTGAAATTGAAGTCCTCGCAATTGACACTGTAGTGTAATTCTCGCAGGAAATTCGACTATTGATTTCTTTTACAGTGCAAATGCCTTGGTAAAGGTGCTAGAAGTGTCATCAGAAACCAGTTCAATCACCGCGGATATCACCCATATAATAAGGCATATTTTTGAGACCTGAAAAAAAAGTAGAAATGTGAAGTTATCTCGTTGCCTTTTAAGTCTGAAACAAGACAATTAGTCGGGTCATCCAAGTCCCCTGGCGTCATATTTTCCAAAAATATGACACCTAATCAGCACATTAGTCATGCAGCACTAAAAATATCCATGCCATAGAGACGTTCTCCCATGCAAAGCGAAAGTAATTTTGTACAACTCTCTACTTCGCACGTATCTAAACTAATGCGCACTTGTATGGAGCACAACCACAGTGTTCAATTTACAGAAGTTATCTGTTCCGGAAATTAAAATCCTTCGCATTATTTACGATGTTCCATATAGGTACCTAACCACGTATTCACTTACAGATCGTGAAATTATTAATGTCTATAACTTAAATTTCTATTGTTTAATGCGGTTTTACAAGACAGGCTAAACTAAATAAGCTAATTCAATCACAAATACGGCGTCCCTGAGTCTATGAATCGCTATATCAGCATCACTATACACAACACTAGGCATTACCCGCTGTGAGGACTATATATGGTGGCCAAATGCTGCTGTTGAAACTGGCACTCATCTTGAATAATACGGTTGATGTCACTGTTAGTCTACACAATATCAGTTATTCATCTATTCCGGGCTACTTTACATCCACACAAATTGATCTTTTCTAACCGTGCCCTACTACCTATTTTTCATTTTTTTACCTTGACTTGATCGCTTTTCATTCTATTCTTTTCTTTTTTTTTCTGCAGCATCGCAAGCTGTAAATCAGCTTTGTACTTATGTACAGTCAACCGCTAAAGTTTACGGGACGCAGGATCTGCCAAGAAGCTGAATTCTCGCGAAGCGTGGTCACACAGCCTCGAAATAAATGTTCCAGCATGTAGTAGCCTTCGCCACCTACACAGTGATTCATTAAATACGGAATGTCATGCCTTAACACTGCAGGAATTCACATTTGACAGGGAACCGCATCCCGTAAACTTTCGCTGTTGACTGTACGAATTCTTGTACTGGTGCCTTGAGCTCTATTACCTTAGTTATGTGTTTTGTATACGGGTAAGAGCCCCTTCATATTTTATTGTCACCGCAATAGTTTTCTGGGCATGTGTTGCGATTGTGATTGCATCTGCGGCGATTAATGCGGTTAGCATAGAATGCCTACTTAAGCCGTTTTGAGCCTATCTATCCGTCGGTCCGTCCAAATACCGACTCAGTGGCCCAAGTTTTCTAATAGCTTTGGCCACAAGGTATGTCCTCGTGGTCGAGATGCCGTCAGGGTCTTTACATCATCGTCATTCCAGGTTCCTCAGCAGGATCTCGTCACGCCTTCGTCGTCATGCAGTCGTCATGCCTTCATTGTGACATTATTCCTTCTGGAAGCAGAAAGGTGGTGGCGCCCTTATCGCTTTTCACAGCGCAATATAATGTGTCCGCCGCTTGGATATTGAATGCGACCATGACGATGTTTAGATAGACATGTGCTGTTCAGGTGGTCAACGCCTGTCGTTAGGAGCATCTTGCGTAGCACCTAATGTGACTACTGCTGCGTTTCGTCTTATCCTGGCAGCAAGTGAAATCACTGTAACTTCGCATAAGAAGCACAAAGTTTTAATATTGGAGATTTTTAGGCTTCTAAAGCAGCTTAGAACGAGCAAAAGAGGAAGGTGGAAGGGGTAATGAATAGGAACGGAGAACAGGGTGACGGCTAACTTCCAGCTGATGGTTTATTTCGTGACTCAGAAGGCTATACTTATACACTCAGCGAGCCATGTGTCATGAAGAGACAACAACACAAAACCAAGCAACAAAAGCAAAGGGAACTATGTGAAAAAACATATTCAGACAGTCTGTGGCGGCAGTCCGAGATACGCCAATTCATTGCTTGATAAGGATAATGAAGGCGAGCTTACACATGCATGACGAAGCTTTATGATAGCTTTTGCTTCAATGATTTCTCTTGTGAGCTGATCATGACTACGACCAAGAATGACGCATTCTTCTAAAACAGGTCCGCATGCACACGTTTTGCAGTGCTGCGCAAGAAACCCCCCAGTTGTAATACAATTCTTAGCACTGTAACAATTCGCGCAGCCTATCATTCAGACATCGGCCAGTCTGACCGACGTAACGTTTTCCGCACTTGAGTGGAAAACAATAAAAACACAATGTGTGCAATTAACACTTCTTTTTATGATTCTTATCACAGCTAGGAGGAGCCTCCTTATTTAGATAAGGGAGCTTGCAAAGACTCATAAGCTTGTTAGGGGCAGAAAAGACACGAATATTCGCTCCCTTGGCGATTTTCTCCAGATTATGTGAGACGGTGTGGATATACGGGATAATGCTTGTCTTACCCCGAGTAGTTGTAGGATTATCTTCGTGCCGGTTGTTTTTCTAAACTCTCTTAGAATCTTGGGATTGACACAACTTGAACTGCATCACTCTGCCACAGCGCTGATAAGAAGCTACCTACGCGACCGGTACTGCTACGTTAGCGTAAATGGTCAATCATCAGAAGTTTATACGGTTACAAGTGGAGTTCCTCAAGGGTCTGTCCTGGGCTCTCTTCTTCTCTCGCCATTTATTAACGACGTCTCGACACTCATTAAAACTCTTCAATTTCGTTATATGCTGATGACGCTAAACATTTCAAAGTGGTAAAAAAATGTTGATGATTGCGCCGCTTTTAAGAAGGACATTGCAAATTTTGCGCCATGGTGCGCTGAAAAAAATATGGTCATGAATGCATTAAAAACGAAAGTTGTAAGCTTCACGCGGAAGACTAGCAGGACTTTATTTTCCCATAGCATCAAGGATGTTTTCCTGCCAGGAGCTCAGGGAATGAAGGACCTTGGAGTGTACTTCGACAGCCCCCTGAGTTTCTCGCCACACGCTCAGCAGACGAGGCAGCCTGCACTTCGAACGCTCGGCACAGTATGTCGGGTGACGAGAGACTTCAAACAACCTGGGCCATTTGTAACTTTGTATAAGAGTGTATGCCATCCAATTCTTGAGTACGCCTCCGTGGTTTGGGGTGGCACTTGTAGGTCAAATCGTGAACTTCTCGAAGATGTCCAGAAAAAGTTCACATCTATATTTAAACATCGGTTTTGTCAAAAGCCTTCCATCTCCATAGAGCTAACACAGACACTCCCGTTACATACCCTACCCTGTAGACGCAATAAATCGGATGTTTTTTTCTTCACAAATTAATAGATGGTGAAATCTGCCGCTCGCACTTGCTTTCTAATGTGCGCTTTTACGTTCCGCAGAAAGGCACAAGGAAACTGCGCGCCTTTTAGCCTTCCAATTCGCGTGACCCTCTATCTAGAGCGCATGCGACATACAAAGCACATTTAGAGTGCGTGGATATCTTCATGCCTAAGTGTAATATTTTCCTGAAAGAAGTTGCAGAGACATTTCAATAACTGAACAAAAACTCTCATATCTGTTGTATGTTCCGTCATTTCGTAATTATCTTTTATGTTTCTCCACTTTTCCTTTGTATTCTCTTTTTCTGCACATCTTATGCTCTGTTGAAATCTGTATTCACAAAATTATTAATCTTTTTTTAAGTGTACGCGCGTGTGTATGTGTGTGTAAGCTTGCATTGTTCTTCATTTTCATTGTTTTGCCAAGTGCGCCAGCACCTAGACCCTCGAGGTTGTTCCTGGGCACTTTAATAAACACCTTTGATTGATTGATTGATTGATTGATTTATTGATATTATTCTTAGCAGCTTTTCTGAATTCTATGTGAATTGAGTACATACTCTTTATTTGTTTCTTGCTACTGCCTGCCTTATGTTCAGCTTTGAGCGCCTGTAAAGCAAATAGAGAATAATAAGAAATTTTTCTCTTGATAGCTGTAGCCTACTGCGTTCTTCTAGATAAAGCCCCCTCAGGGGTAGTACGATTTCCTAAGCAGCCTCTGTGGTTCAGACAATGTGGTCCTATACTCAGTGCTCATTACGACCTACCCTTATTTGTTTTCTGGAGACAGAACTCATTGAGCCACAGTAGTTACGACGTGCACTGCTGAACGGCGTGACATCGTCACGGCTTTCTCCATGTCCTGCTTTTTATGCCGTAACGCCTTTTCCGCTGTATAGGGTAGGAACCGGACCCGCGTCACAGTTTCCTTGCCTTTCTTTTATTTTTCTCTCTCTTTATATATATATATATATATATATATATACATATATATATATATATTACTTTGTGCATTCTTGTTGTCCTTTGGCCAAAGGATTTGCGCCGGTTATCGCGCCTGTCTCTAGGAAATTCTGTATGTGAGCTACAAATGTTTATCTAGGGGAGACGAACGGCGAAAAGAACTCTGCGAGGCAAAAAAGAAAAAGAGAAAGAAACGAACTGCACAAAAACAAATAACTACAAGTAAACACTAGCCACAAAAATCAAGTGGACGGGCCAGACTAGTATGTGGGCAGTGTGATGGCGTCAGAAATGAAAACACTGTAGCTATCCTGAATCGCGTATGACCTGTGCGTAGTTAACAAGAACGCAGGCACAAGAAAAGGTGACTGGTGCATAAAACCCTGCAAGATGACCTTCCGCAGAACTGTGTGTACCTGCGCTTCGATGTCATTCATTCGGCCTCGCTCTGCGATCTGGGAGACTCATACGTAGTTCACAAGGCAGATAGGCTGCCATGGAAAGCCATTGGTTCGAGTTCGATCCCCGGACCAGGAGTTACTTTAGTTTTTTCTACTACGAAGTTTTCTTTCTGCGAGTCCCGCCCGTATGTGTTTCTTTGTAGATTCGAGCTACAGTCGGGTGGATGACAATTTCTCTTGAACGCAGTTTTCCCTTTTACACATATACACACATACGTGGATATATATATATATATATATATATATATATATATGTGTGTGTGTGTGTGTGTGTGTGTGTGTGTGTGTGTGTGTGTGTGTGTGTGTGTGTGTAAGAAGCACAACTAAGCGGTAATCTACGGTCTAGTTGCCCTACGGTTTTCAAGGGCTACAGTATATATACAAAGAGAGAGAAAGAGTTAAGAGGTCGCATTTATGTTACACTTGCATGAAATTAGCTCATGGAAGCCTGCAAAACTCGCTGTATTTCTGACAAAACATTCTGCAGTTTGTACTGCCACATATGTGGTTCAGCTTAGTCGTTTTAGTTTCAATGATGTCTTGCACTGCCGTCCTGATTGTATTGTTTCAATAAAAAGAAAGTTTTGATCTACAGTTATCTAGAACAGTTTCGGTAGTTCGTCAACGTAAACCGACCGTGGTTGCGCAGTGGCTATGGTGTTATAGGCTGCTGAGCACGAGGTCGCGGGACCGAATCCCAGCCACGGCGGCCGCATTTCGATGGGGGCGAAATGCCAAAACACCCGCGTAGTTAGATTTAGGTGCACGTTAAAGAACCGCAGGTGGTCGAACTTTCCGGAGTCCTTCAGTACGGCGTGCCTCATAATGGGAAAGTGGTTCTGGCACGTAAAACCCCATAATTTAAGTTTGTCAACATAAAAAGATGGAGAAATTCAAAAAAACTTACATTGACTAGTCAAAAACGTGGAACGCGACTTTCATGCTTTGGCAACCACTTCCTAAACAGCGGAAATAATTAATTAGATGCAGATGTATTAAGAGTTCCATTACTGCAACCGAAACGGCATCATTAATAAACATATAACATTGGTAGCAACATGTGGCAAACGCAAGAAATTCTCCGCGCTATACGCTCACCCTTGCAAGGATTAAGTACGTTATGGTCCATAACGATATCTCGAAGAACATTGGCTTTTAAATTTTATAGAGAATACCAGAGGTTTAGTTTTGAATGGTGCAGTCTAGTGATATTGTAAAGGTTGCGACGTAGGGTTATCGAGACCAGTAACTGCAGGCTCTGTCTAGGAATCATATCCAGAGTGCAAGTGGTCACCTGCGCTTTCCTCTGTTTCATTAAAGATCAGCTGTCCCCAAACTACCTGAAACCCACGGCTCATAAAACAGTGTCTAACTAGCATAAAGAAGAGGGCGAACGTATTAGGCAAACACACACAAAAAAATACTAATCATAGTAATACCGGCACGTAGGGACAGTGATACAACAGCCTGTGGTTTGGTTTGTTGCGAATATCATTTTTGAGCACAGCTTTATTACTATCTACTTCGAATACGCAATTCACATGTCAGTCTACATTTGTTGTCGTCGATAAAATCGATGTAGAACCTTTTGTGCACTGTCACTTCTTGTAAAGTTCACGCAGCCCAAAATATCGCCGGAAGTATTCAGCCAAAGTAATGTTATCGTAACGAAAGATCTCAGCGTTTTCATTTTTCAATTGAGGAAAGAATTACTTCTTGCATAGCAAGCAAGCCGAAAATATGAAAGCGGACAAGCTGTTTCATTTACTGCTCAGAGTATAGATTTAGATGAGGCATAAGCTGTTTGCCTTTCTTATCAGAAACAGCAAATAGATTGTTTCGGCAGCTCTATCAATTAGTAGGAAAGCGTTAAGAAATACGGTCTGATAAAAATTGCATACAGCTTCTCGGTCCTGATAATGGAGGCTCAACTGGGATAATTCGTTCAAAATTTACACGAGCGAAAGAGCAGCCGTGCTACAAGCGAAACAAAAAAATAATCTTACAGTGGCGTGATGTAGAATCTGATTTTTGTATCGCTGTCTTCAGTCCGACGCCTGTTTATAGTTCAGACAGCCCGAAGAGTTGGCTGTAACTGCAATATTTTGCCGTGAATACAAATGGTGCACTTAAAGTGCAGGATTCCGACACCAATACGGGCTGCCGAGATTTTGCGCAGCATGGCGAAAGATGAAAGGACGGGGTTCTCATTAAATAAAGAGGAAACCTTTTGTGGGCCGAGAGGAAGCGGTGTAATCAAATTCGGAAACGCTGAAATCACGACTTTCCTTTCACGCCCGCTCGCCACCGCGTACTCGGCGAGAGCACGCCACTAATTGGCGTAGAGTGACTTCTCCGTTTGGGATGTAAAAGTTTTGAGCACCACCGCACGGTTTGGCCGAATTAGATTAAAAGCGCTTGGCGCTGCTCGTATATCGCGAGGTTTTTCTTCTTTGTACATCCAGAGCATATGCAGGCCGCCTGTGGTTTCAGAGAGAGATGATACTGTATACAAGACGCAAGAAGCATCTCACGTGCTGAAACGAAATAAATTTCATTATAAAACCGAAACAATATAGTTATGCGTGAGACGGCTATTCTGCACAAATTAAAGATTTCAACCAAGGATTTCACAAATGCATATCATGCGCAAGGATTAGTCTGACAGAAGCTTCTCTACCTCTGACACTTAGGGACCTTGTCTCAAGTGAATTTTTTTCGGAATACCTTCTTCAATATTGTCGCTGCGTCCTATACTGTTTTGCAATAACTTTATACAAGAATTTATTTGTTTCATCATTTTTTATTTTGTATCAATAGTGCAGTCAAAAGAAGTAGCCATTGCAGATAAACGGCCATTCTTGTATTTATATGCAGCTCAGTTCCCAAAGCAGAAAGAAGGCATATCTGTCCGAGTACCACTAAATTGCAGCAGAACTGATAGTTGGGCGAGTTGGTACGGATTCATAGTAAAATATTTTTGCGCGCACAATTGACAAGGACACAGTGAAGGGGGACACACGAGCGCTCGTGTGCCCCCTTCTCTGTGCGCGCAAAAATATTTTACTATGTACCACTGAATGTTTGAACTATCTCTTCTCACTGTAATTAGCCCCTGCATTGTTAATTACAGTTGAACGATTTTTATTGTAGTACCAGGAGTGACACTGACTTCTATAATTCTTCATTGCTTTGCGTGAACCTATTTGATAACTTTTAAATTTGACTAATATCTCTGTGTTCACATGCTGGGTTATTAACGAGACTGGATGAAATGAAAAGATCCAGAACCCTCGATTCCCATTTGCAGCGTACATGCGCTGTTGTAGACTAACACCAGTGGCCCCAATCGTTCACCTCAACAACCTTGTGGTTTGTCTGTTGCACTCAGCTGGGTTGGACATGCATTCATGAAGAGCGCCAGCTTGGCTGTTGCAGGATGGCGCCTTTGAAACGTACAATCGGTATATTCTCAGCAATGACCAGCAGGAAATATGAACCCAGCCGGCGCAGCTATTAGCCGTGTGTACGCAGTTATTGGCTCAGCTACTTACGGAAGGGATATTTGGGGATCAGCGTGTTACCGTTATCCATTGTTTTTTTTTAGTTCAGTTCAGTTCAGTGTTCAGTTCTGCGCCTTCGTCTGAAGGAAATATATTGCTTGTCGGATAAAAGTGTGAAAATGTTTGTGCTGTATGTTGCTTTAGCTCAAAAACACAAATTCCGCCACCGTTGCCTGTGCTCCTAATAAGTAAATGGTTTCCGTAGACGGGATCAAGCTGTGGCTCCTAGAAGTCATTAAAATGCCTATCAGTAGCGATGGGTCAGGTTGAAGAAGGGGTAACGAGAAAGCGATCAGTTGACACTGCCTTTATAAGTGCCCAATGTATTTTCAGATCGTAGCCCACGCACAGAAACGAAAACAAAGCGTAATTCGTGAAGTTCTACTTCCCAACAAGCCCAACAATTCGTGAAGTTCTACCTCCTAGTGTTTCTTTCTTTGTTTTTTTTTCAATATTAGGTTATGGGCCAGCGCTAGCTGAAAACTCGTACAGTGCGCACCTTTGCAGCGCGCACCCGTAGAAATGTGTAGTCACTAAAGACAGTTTGATTCCTCTTCTTCTTCTTTCTTCTTTTATTCCCTTTACCCCTTTCCCCAGCACAGGGTAGCCATCCGGTACTTACACTGGCTAACCTCCCTCTCTTTCCCCTCCTTTGTCTTCCCCCCTTTGATTCATGTTTGTTGTCTACGACTTTGCCATATTTGTCGAAGCTTGCGCAATATACACGTACACAAGTTCACCACTGTCAGAACCACCAGTGCCTTGTGAGTGGTTTTCCTTAAACTCACTACTGAGGTTTGCGAATAAGTTCGGCCACTGATGAGTGACTTCTCTTAAACTGATTGTAATTGTAGTTTTTCTTTTACCAATAACGCGTCTTTCTTGGACCCCCAAGTACACGTTGTCTTCATTGCAACGTTACTCTTCCATACCGGCATGGAGAGCTGCGATGAAATCGGGTACAAAGTTCTCAATAGAAAGTCCGACAGCATATTTTTTTGGTGTTTTATTATTTGGTGTCCTCAACTTCACGTGCAACATATGTAATACAAGCCATAAGCTACAGATTAAGAATAACAGTCTTCTCAAGTAAAGAACATGGAATACAAATACCAGCTAAAAGTAATGCTAAATTAGCATCCCTACATGAAACAGCATTTATTCAGTGAGAATAATTGTCTTATTGAAAGTTCAAAATGTCGTTGCTATGCTGCATAGATAGATATACATGTATGCGCTTTTCTGGAAAAAAAATTGCATTACTGAACCTGTGGAGAATGGTTCGTCCGCAAAACATTCTACGCTTTTACTGCGCCTGTGCGGCGCAAAACAAAAAGATAGTTTTCAAAGCAAGCTGGTATTCGTCGTGACATCTTGTTAAGCCGCATATGAACAACATTTGGAAAACCAAATTTTCGCGCTTGTTATCGTAATTTCGCTTAAATGCTAAGCAGAGCATTCCCTATCGGCAGCGGTATTAGAGGGGGGGAGGAGAAAGTAGTCATCGTCAATAGTGCACTTTATTTATTCGATAAAAAGATGTCGCATGCGTATTCGCGTCGCAAAGGTGTCGGAAAAAACTAGCTTTCCCAATTATTATTTTTTGTATACGTACACACGTTTAGAAAAAAAAAAGAATGCTTTATGAACCAGTAACAACACTGTCAGGAAAGTATTCTCACCTCCTACGTCCAGGGGGCACGCAACCAGCAGAAGAGCCAATATCAGCGCAACGGGCCAAAGGCAATCCCGCGTAAGAGTAATCCAAGTAACTCTTGCTTTCGAGGCCGATTGTTTCTGTGACCACAACATTGTTCCAAATATTCCCAGTCCACGATGTTTCCAGGAATCACTGAACTTCGCACCGCACGTCACCATTGCACAAGACCTGTCTAGTGGTAACCGAGTACGAGTTGCAGCGTTCGGTGCCTTAAAAAAAGGAAAGAAGAGTTAAGTACTGTCTAGCTTATCCGCTCGCTGTAGGACCTCGGTTGGAGTCCCTAGCAGAGGCAGGACTCAATAAGCGCGGAACGAACGCGCTGTATAAATTGAAGATATGATTCTTCAAGCACCCGCTTTCCTTCACGGCGAAAAACTAAGGCTGTATAAAGTTGAAAGCTGCTTTTGGTGCGGCTAAATTTATCACAGAGCTTAATTTCCTTGCGTAATCAGGAGTAAAAGTCTATGTACCAAAGCAGGCATTCTGTGGAGCTAACTCAGCTAATGAAAGCCAGTCCAATGCGGGGGAAGAGTGCCGTGGCCGGATCCCGCAGTCGTCACAGCGTGAAACCAGAACCGAAGCGAATGCGGCGAGTGACTGCGAGATCTCCTTCGGCGGGCGCGCAGGACAGAAGGGGGGCGCGAGGGGCCTGTTGGGGAAGAGAGAGAAGGGTAAGAGACGACTGGGAGCGCTTCCCGAATCGATGATAGCAGCCCCATCTGGCGGCCGTGGCGGGAGGCGGCCGCGGCCGCCCCCGTATCCACCCGCAGCCACGCCGTGCGTGAGCATAAATCCACGGCTAGCTGGAGGCCAGTCCGAAAGAGAGAAAAAAGAAAAAAAACATATCTAGTGCGTTAAAGAGGGAGAGAAGAACAAAAATGTAAAGGCAAGCAGGGAATGCGCATCTAGGCGCGACCACGTTCCTGTGCAACCAGGCGTGCTTGGAAAACGGTTCCTGACAAGTTGCGCTTGGAGTTCAG
The DNA here is from genome assembly GCF_050947875.1 of Dermacentor variabilis. Lineage (NCBI taxonomy): Eukaryota > Metazoa > Arthropoda > Arachnida > Ixodida > Ixodidae > Dermacentor > Dermacentor variabilis. The sequence continues at coordinate 29,007,972 of NC_134572.1, read as the reverse complement.
AGGCGCCTTGGGCTGCTGGCTTGTTGCTCCTTTCCCTTATTCGATTTTTGTATCAAAAATTGACCATGTGACCTCCCGTTCGCTTTTTCTGCATTGCTAACTTTGCCGAAACCGCATTAAGGGTCGAAATACTTAAACTGCCTACCTTCAATAGGTTTAAAGCTTGTTTGCATACTTTGACGGTAAAAAAAAATTATTGTTTTGTGTTTGCATGTACCTTCTGCTAAAACATTTATGGCCACTGCGCGCTCAAGTTTATTTAACAACAGAGCTTCTCAAGCTTACGGAAATTGACCTGATCACTTTGCTAATGGTTAAATCATTACAGTAGTACAAATAATCGGTCTCGGGGCCTGTCTAAAGTTTCTATGCCTCTAATTGTAACTACAAACAATTTTTTTATATACCGGACGCGACACGCTTATAACGCCGTAACTGCAGAACTATTATAGTCAGAACTATGAACTCAAGCACGTTAATTGCTTCAACTAGTACTTTTTTTTTTCTGCTGCAGATGGGGCTATCTAAGGAAATCTATTTTTTCATCGCCTCGATTTGAAACATCGTACTATACCATCCCTTGAGGTCGCTGTGAGGGCAGAACACAGTGACGACTGAGCAGGGGCCGGTAAATATGCTATCTTCGTCATCCTAGCGCTGCCATCACACATTAAAAGATCTAAACATTGAGCTGAACATGGCCTTCCCATATCGCTGTTATTTTAGAATGCATCCAAGCAATACTTAAGAAAGGCATGTGTGTGCTTTTGCTAGGAGGGAATGTTTTCTCTTGTGCGTTCCTTTGATTTCTCGCTTGAGAAGTGTGTCGGAAACATATCTCTCCATATTACTGAATCAATTTTCTTGATGGCGTCGGCGCTCAATTTTGGATGCATATATTTTAATAACGTGCTCTCAGCGACAAGAATGTCGTGACACAAACGCAACTTTTCTCCGACCCACATGAACACCGCTAATCGTATAGTGACTGTGTCTCACACTAATCTTTTCCGAATATAAACAACAACTGCTGACAGGACGAGAGGGAGTATACACTCAAGTTGGAATAGCTTAACGTTTACACAACGGTGGAAAGGTTTTAATACAAGGTTTGTAATGTGACGACCATGACAGTACTTTAGTACCATTAAAGGTAGAAAGTTAATAGAGGCTGTTGCAAAGACTCGTGTTTGTGGCCCATATACTTAAATGAAAAGATATGGCGCGACTATAAAAATATAGAACACATCGCATATGCCAAGTGTAAAAGTGTGACAAAAGTATACAAAGCTTCGGCTAAACAGTCATCTTTCGCCGTGGGACATTAGGGCGACTGCAGGAGTGCTTGCTAAGAGTTGTTTACTCGCTCTATCGGTATGCGAGAGATACTGCACAAACCCACACGTGTGAGCGTAAATCACACGCAAGAGGAAGCAATATCCCGGCGAAATATATACACTTTAACGTACTGCACTAGAAGAGTCCTTGCCACTTGCATTAAATCTGCATATGATTTTGCAGCTAGTACTCGGTAAGCCACCATGTGCCATCAAAGATGCGTGTGTTCATAGCATTACATGCCACTCTACAGAGTGGAAAAAATTTCTTTCCTCTTCGCTTGTCAGATATCTGGCCGCGTGCGTCGATCATCGCCTGCTCGTCTCTTTCATCAAGGAAACGATAGAAACGAAGCAAAATCTCAAAATGTACTTTACGGTGGTGTAAATTGATAAGAGAACGGCGAGTCATACGCGCACAGTGCTACAGCCTAACGCCTTTATATCGAAGTTCTTGGGACCTGCGAAATCACTCGTTATACAGGCCACTTGGTCGCAAAGCTCGCGCACCACACAGCTAACACCAGAACCAGAAAAGAATTATTACTTCTTTGTACAGGTGTGTGAGCCAAACCTATCAGGCTGTCAGCCATCTCCGTTTCCACAGCAATCGGTTGCGAGAGCCATCGTCGCCTGAGGCAAGAAGCCCTGCCGTGTTCAGCCTGTGGTATGACGCCGCTCCCGCAGTCCGAGTGAAAACTCTGTTCAAAAGCTAGGAAAAAAAACAGAGAAAAGATGATGTGCATAGCAAGATGTACATCTAAGCAATTTTCATGAGTTGTGAGTGCGAACGCGTTAATGTCCAATTGAATGCCGCTGAGCGGTCCCACGAGTTATGAACTCCTCGCGGTTTTGATTTGGCCTTGCTGAGGCACAGTTAAAACGCAGGCGAGATCTTCCGCAGACCAGGTACGCGCAGATAATACAGGCTTCAGAGAGGCAGGGTGACGTGGAGTCGCGGCGCAGCCCTCTCCCCTCGCGTAACACCTGGTACGCTATTGCAGCAGCAGGTGTTTGATTTCGCCCGCTCTGCTTCACCGAGGCGCTGTCGTGTCGTCGCCTCGCAGCCAAAGGGAAATTTGGTGCCGTTTCACTTCTTCAGACGACAGACGCAGGTTTTTTCGCTCAGCGGGCCATTTGACGCTTCCGCATCAAAATGTAACAAGAGCAGTAGCTACTGCACCATATTCTTCTGTTACGGCACAATACTAAGGGAGGGTCTCCGAAGTACCTATCATTGTGCCATCGCGGAAAGACTCAGGTTAACCCTTCACTTCACAGTAGACAGAATTTCTCTGTCTGTATATTTTCCAAACTTTGCAGTCTTCTAACCTTCTTGGCGCCTCGTGTAAAACAAACTGTTGGTCGCAAATTCTTCGTCATGCACGAATAACGCCATCTTTGATCGCTATGTAAATATGGGCAGCTGACTCCGTACTTTTCTTATTTTTATTCCCGTTAACAATGAAAATGAATGCATTAAAAAGGTGCATAAAATTAGTGCGGCGAGAGTGTGATAACATGCTAAGGCTGAAGGCTGGGCGTGTTGGTATAGCATACGGGATGTTGGATTGCGAAACATTTTGACGGGTCACACAGAAGAGAAACACACACAACGGAGTACTGCTTGCAATTATCGATTTGTTCCCTTGTCTCGGAATAAGTGCAAGAAGTTAGTCAACGGGGAAGAACAAAAGATACAAAACACATTTTACACAACAGAACATCTACCAATACGAAGCCGGCTTTGTCACATGATCATTAGGGTGCGCTAGACATCGCGATAAAAAGGAACAATGGCGGTAAAGAATTTCTTTCAGATTAGGGCGTGAGGAAATCAATATCTCTTGCACTAAGGCAAACAGACGGCATGTTTAGGCACATAATTGTCACGCTCGCAATCTCGACGACTTCAATAATCTCTCCCGTCATTTGGCTACCATCCTTCCTCACAATCGTGCAGTTCTCAAATATTGGCTGTCATCCGCAATCTCTACAATGAATCCCAAGCTGTAGAGCGACTGCTCTTCAAGCAGTCATGCTCCTTTAATCTTTCGTTCACACAGTGCTCGGTCTGTCCGATAGGCTTTCTGCCGCACGAAAGTGGAACAGACTGTACGGCTCAAGTAGACTTGAAAAAATAGTGGGGATGTCGTACATTCATTCACTCGCGCAGCGCATAAAGAAAATTGGTGAACGGCGCGGAGTTAAATTGCTCTCTTTAGGGGGGGGGGGGCGGTGGCGGGAACATTGCTGATACTGTGTGCGAAGGTAAATCCAGGTGCCACACAATAACTAGGCTGTGAAAAGCAATAAAAACGTTCGTCGGGTGCACTGAGGGAACGGTATATGCTGTACCACTTTCGTGCGGCTGTACCAGTTTCGGACAGAATGTGCAATACACTATGCAAAAAAGAAGTGAGGCGTGCAGACAGGACACAAGAGTAGAGAAGTGGACTACACGAACACCAATTCTTTTTTGCATTATGAATCCCTACCAACTAGATCAGCTTTCTGTCATTCTAGGAATGTGCAATACCTGAACGAAAGATTAAAGGAACACGAAAAGAATGTTTCGAGCGCAGCCGGCCTCAAACCTTGGGATTCATTCTAGGGAATCCAGATGTCAGCCAAACTTTTTAAGAACTGCACGATTCTGAGAAAAGATGGCAGCCAAATGATGCGAGAAATAATCGAAGTCTCCTAGATTGCGCGCATGGAAAGTATGTGCCTAAGCGTGCCGTCTGTTTACTTTAGTGCAAATGAAATTAATTTTCTCACGCCCTAAACTGGAAGAAATGTTGTACCCTCGTTTCTCCTTTTTATTGCGATGTCGAGTGCACCCTAATGATCATGTGACAAAGCGGGCTTCACATTGGTGGATGCTTCTTCTTGTAAAATTACTTTGTGTTATTCGTTCTTCCCCTTTGAGTATCTTCTTGGATTTATTCCGCGAACAAGGAAATAAATTGATAGTGGCAAGTAGCGCTCCGTTGTGTGTGCTTCTCTTGTGTGTTCCGTCAAAATGCTGCGCAATCCGACATCTGGTATAATAGCAGACATATTTCATATTACTTCATGTAAACGTTGCATGATGTTCTCACTTAATTGGTTCTTAGTTTGGCTCTATCTCTCCCCCCTTTTTTTTCAATGCCGGATGTTTTTATGAACGTTCTCACCTTTATTCCCCAGACCTTGCTTTCTTTATCAATTAACTATGGCTTCGAACTACTTTAGTATTCTTCTTCCCTGCTGAAGTTAAGCTTGTACGAAAAAGGTGTTGGAGATTGAAAAACAGCCCGCAGTACAATTCGAACTGCCCTTCCATCTGGTGGAAAACTAAAAATTAAAACACCAATATTCTTTGTGACGCTTATCTCAAAAGAGAATTTAGCGTCGAAAAACTTTCATGGGGTTGCCACATGATGTACTCGCTTTCATCTTCTTTGGTGTAAATAGGTTTATTTATTCTGTGCCTCGGCTACTTCACTGCATATACCCGTTACAACAAATAAGCGGTGAAAACACCTAGGCAAAAAATAGATGCCACACTGTAATGTCCCTTCTCATTACAATGCAATTGTGATGACATTGTAATGACCTTATAGCAACGACATCAAACCGGCTAAACGACCAACTGTAAATTAAGTCTAGAAGTAACAGAAGTGGCCAGTGGAATCAAGCAAACCAATTGATACAACAAATTTCATCAAATTGCTGAAACAGTTTGCTAGTTCAACTGATACCCGTGTTGAGATGCCTTACGAAGAGAGTAGATTATAAACCCAACCCCTCTGAAGATTCAATAATTCCTAATGCAAGCACCCAGAAGACAGATCTCGGAGTCCCTGTGAGCTTGCAAGCTGAAGCGCTTAGAACCTATCTTGGCCTACCGCGATGTGCTTCAAAAGCAGCAACAGTTACCATCGCCACGGAACACCCGATTAGTACGTATATCGCCGCAGACACGCTTAGAACTCATCTTCGACACCGCTCCCGACTCCAGTCTCAACGCATTGCTTCACTTTTGGGATGTAGACCGGATGCAAATTATTAGGACAGTGCAGCCTCCTATCGATCTTTTCTTCCATCCGACTTCCCACCTGCAGCAAGATCACCATGTCCATTGGGGTGTCTCCGTTAACCACAAGTGTGGCTCTCCATTCCAGGAGCTGGAGAGAAGTCCGACTTGCCAATCTGCGCCCTGAGTCAAGCCACTAAACATCTACTGAACGATTCATACTCTCTATATAACCTGATTTACTGGTTCGGTAGTTATTTAGTCGACGTTAACCTGCAAGCAGTTCAAGATCAGCCAGGTCTCAATATCGACAGGTTCCGAGCTTGCCGCCCTCTCTAGCGCAGTACTTTATGTGGAGTAATACCTACAAAATCACTGGGCCATTTTCTATGACCCTTCAATCAGTCCTATCAGCTCTGTGCCGCAGGCCACATGAACAGCCGGTGGCAGAGATACGATTACGCTACCATCAAGCGGTGGATGGAAGCCACGGCATAATATTTCAGTGGCTGCCTGGGCACCGTGATATTATTGGTGATGAAAGTGTTCACAAAACTGCCCGTGAGGCCCATGGAGAATGTGAAAGCACCTGGATACCATTGCCGAGAACGGATGCAGCAGGTCACCTCAAAGACCTTACCCATATTATTACTCTAAGAAAATGGAGTACATCAGAGTTCACCTACCGGTGCCCCGATGCCATGGACCCACATAGGAGATTACAACTTTTAACCGGTTTTAGGCGATGGGGAAAAAACGTCACTGTGCCACTTCCAACTAGGAGTTTCTTTCATGAACGCCTACTCATTTGTCGTAATTACCCGCCGTGGTTGCTCAGTGGCTATGGTGTTGGGCTGCTGAGCACGAGGTCGTGGGATCGAATCCCGGCCACGGCGGTCGCATTTCGATGGGGGCGAAATGCGAAAACACCCGTGTGCTTAGATTTAGGTGCACGTTAAAGAACCCCAGGTGGTCAAAATTTCCGGAGTCCTCCACTACGGCGTGCCTCATAATCAGAAAGTGGTTTTGGCACGTAAAACCCCAAATATTATTATTATTATCATCTGTCGTATTGAACAAACGATGCAAAATTTTTGTGTAATTGCCCAAAGTACCAAGATAGGCGTAATGACAGTCGTACAGCTTTAGGGCACTTATATGACAGGTTTTTTCACAGAAAAGAAGACCTTGGGGCCATGGCCTTGCGCGTCTACCATGTACAAAGCAACAAAAGCACTGCTCCATTTCTTGAAATGCACCAGCCTATACGGCGGCTTGGGATTGATTCAGCGATTACCGTCTAATTGTGCGTGTACCAGTGCAAACTGTCAAAGCCTTTCTTCCGTCTCTTTTTTTTCAATGCATTCCCCCTTTCTTCCCTGCAGGGTAGCCTATTAGGCACAGTATGGTTATCCTCCTTGGCTTTTACTTATGACTTCTCTTTCGGTCTCTCTAATGTAGATATTAGCATCAAGAGATCAAACTTACACATCGGGAAATGTCACAACTCCAGCCTAGAAGATATGCAAGTGACGAAGTTATTCTTGGGATTATAGGGTTATTTCGGCAGGAACAGACGCGAGTAGATGTTAAAGGAACGGACAGGACATTGCTGGAGCAATGTTGGTGCAGCCATGAACCAAATGGTCTAGCAAACGACACTACTATTCTTGGATAACATTTCAAAACACGGAAAGGTATTTAAATAAGTGAGCAAGCAACACTTGTATGGTGGGAACAGCATGTATGCAAGGCATGCAGAGAGAGCTTAGTGAATTAAAATTTAATTCTAGCTAACTTGAACGACAAGTAAAACTTGAAGCAGCGCGAAGAAGACGAGAACTGCAATCGTTTTACTCAAGATGAACCAACCCGCCCAAATCAAGTTGCTAAGCGGGAACAGCGAAGTGATGTAGGCGGTCAACAACTGTCTGTTGTTGCGAGCTCGCTCTAGGGCAGTTAGATTATTTATGCTTCAAATCTCGCTGAGCGCTCGAACTGGAGGGGGAGGGAGGGGGCTGGTGCTTGTGACAGGGGCTGAAAGCGACAATTTTTCACTTCCGACAAGAAAGCAAAATACTACTTTTATTTTTATATTTACAATTTTGGTCGGATATCATAAAAATACTAACCATCGCTTCTAAGCCGTTTTGTCGTCGCACCGAAGTCCATTACGGCAGAAATGTGTCATGCATTATGCGCGAAATGATAAGACTATGCATTTTTTTTTCGTGCATACCTAAACGGGAACAGCAGGCACGCCCACTAAGACAGATGGTTCAAACAGCTTGGATCTACTGTAATCTTTCCGGAATCATAATCCAGATGATTTGTTACGGTGAAGGACACTGGGGGGAGGGGGTACTTGGTCCTTTCGCCATGATCAATCTGAACATTTCATTCCGAAAACATATCGAAGACGCATTTGTTTTCATATTCTAATTTCTATATTGAAAAATTGAGGCTGAATTATTGAAAGATGAAGTCAAAGGAAACTGTTCTTGACATTAGCAAGGGAAAGCTTTAACCACGATGGTGTACATTGCTACTTGGGTGCTGCCGAAGAACTAAATTTTGTCCGAGCGGCGCGTATCATCCGATTCCTTTTTTCTTTATAGCTCTAACGCTTATTTTGTCACGACAGACCTTTCAATCTTTTATCAAGAAAGTACAATATGTTAGGTTATTCACAACGTCGCCTAATCTAGAAGCATGTACGCTAGATGGCTGATATTAAGCCTTCGCAGAGAACAGCTGTTGTCCTCCTAAATACTTATGTATGAGCAAGTAGTAATCACTTTGTCTTAGAAAGGTAAAAAAAGCCTACCTTATGAATTATTTTCACCAGAAGACGAACCAATGTTGAAAGTTGCAAAATAGCAGGTTATGGATACATAGGAAAAAGAACATTCAAAATAACGTAATCCGTGAAATATGTAATAGCAATTACATCGGCATGAATCCTATACCAAGTGAAGTTGCACAACTTCGCCTTTTTACAAACTCTATCCTGTGTAGCGAAGCCTTTGAAAACTGCACGATATTGTGAACCTCACCAAAATGCTTTCACTCGCGCCCGTTTCTGAACTCCCTCGAATATTTGTATAGGCAGTGCTGCGCAGTATTGATGATATATGTATCTTAGATACTAACCTAGATACTCTTTGGGTATTTTGTATCTCTATCATGATACGTCTGAGAAGACGTGTATCAGTATCTGTATTTCCGATACATGAAAGAATGTATCACGCATCTTAAAATACAAGGCCCTGCTATCGCAGCAACAGCCTGCGAATCTATAGCGTTGGCGGAACTTTGCGTCTCATGAGGATACTGCTGCCACTAAACGACCTGAGTAAAACTACTAAAGGCAGCGACATTCATTTAGCTTTCCGCCAGAGCCCTCCAGCCAGGGCAGGCGATGAGTTCTGCTCGTCCCTATTGGTGGAGCACAGTCACGTGGTGGCGCTCGCACCGTCTCTGCAAAAACAAGCACGAACGTCTAAGCACAGCCAACGTTTTATTCTTTCAATTTTTTGTTTTAGTTGCGTTGGTGCCATGACACTGCTCGTAGCCACCATACTTTGCTGCGTACGCCAATGCGCGCGGCATCAATGTGTCGCTAACGAACGCTTTACGGTGGCGTATAAGTAGAATATGAAAGGTCATTGCAGCATTATGGGCTCTCTGTATACAGGATCTGTTGCAAAAAAAAATGTTGCTACCAGCGTTGTTGCTGATGTATACCTTCCTGGTGATCCGGTACCGCGTACAGCGTAACACGTTTGCAGACAAGGTATTGCGGTAATTGCGCCATCGTGGTGACGCTCATCGACGCTCCTGTAATTAGATGGCGATCCGCCAGCTGGTCGGCAAGCAGAGCAACAGCTCCCATCAATAGCAAAAGCGACGAGCAAGAAGCTGTGACAGCGCAGCATCTAAAGAGCTTTCATGTTAAGCAGCTAAAGCAACCCCAATAATTTTTTTCGCAATGAAAATATACTGTAAGCAAAATAGCAACAAGTTTTAAATACTAACAGACAGAACACATTTCATTAAAATGAAACAAGGTTTGTCGATGTTTTGCGCATACGCATTTGCTGCTGTGTTATGTAACTCTATAATACGAAATTTGTGAATGTATCGAAGTATCTACAGATACAGATGGAATGTACCGTATCGGACACAATAATTGCGGTCGTATCTTCTATCTGTATCTCAAATACTTGTTGCCCGAGTATGTTGTATCGCATCTCGGTACAATTGCATTGTATTTTTGCCCAGCCTTGTGTATACGTAGATAACGATAAATAGAGTTTATCTGGACAGGTTGAAGCAAGCTGACTTCTGCCAGACCACTTCACATAATAATTTGCCAAAATAAAGTAAATGATGAAAAAAAAGAAAGGACAGTATAGCACAGGCAGACTAAATATAAAAAGAAACAATAACGAGTGCAAGTCACTATGAATAAAATGAGCTGTGGTATCTTTAGCGCATGTCCGTATTAGTCAAGTAGCCTTTCAATGCAATGAAAGCCGTCCTTTCAAGGCCATGAACTAAACGTTGTGCAAGTAAACAATAGAAGGTTGCCCAGCACCCGAAGTTTGTAACGTAGTCATAGCTTTAGCTGGGCGTATATATATATATATATATATATATATATATATATATATATATATATATATATATATATATATATATATATATATATATATATATATATATATATATATATATATATATATAATTGTCGCCTTTGCTGGGCATATACATAGGTGGAGCAGTGCAACAACACTTGGGCTATGTCGTCGACTGCCGCTCACCATGCTCATCACACGAGCTTGCAGGATGAATTTTAAAGAGAAAGAGCATTGTAGAGGCCACACTAAGGCGAAAATGGTGTAACAAGATTCTGGTCATCTTATTGGTCGGAACTGCTCAATACGTCGAACGACTCGAAAAGATATCTTCCGTATCGGAGACCGAGAGGTGCTGCGCCACCCGTCGCCTCACGAGGTGCTAGAATGACCCAAACTGGCACCGACGAGCACTCCGCCATGACCTCTCAAGGGGTAACACCGGATCAGAAACGCCAGCTGGTTTCTAAAAGCCGGCCTGACTGCAAGCGACAAGACACTGGGGAATCCGAGGACGAGTCAACAATAATCGGAGACCAGGATTAGCCGAACCTTTCATACCTAGGTATGGACAAACTGACTTCCGAATCGTGCGCCATCGTAAAGACAGGACGGTGGGTATTCCTGAGTCAATCACCCCAGCGCCAGAAAGAGCTGATTTAGGCAAGTGAACCCTATTGTTCTATATTCTGAGATTGAAGCGATTCTCGGTGGAGCCCCAGTCAAGACCGATTTCACAGCGCACAAAGCATTGCTCTTGGATGTAGAGACAGAAGGATAAGCTAACGTTCCTCTGGAGAACAAGAACATCGGTGGCATAGCCATATCTGCCCGTGTTCCACAGAGTTATATGAAAAGACGTGCATTGTTAGGAGAGTCGCCAAATGGTACTCGGATGAAGAGTTTCTCACCTACCTGAGACCAGAGGGAGCTCCATGCGAGAAGAATCATCCGTCGGGTCCAAACCTGGTCATCTGCATTCGAGGCAAGGTGCACTGACTCTGTGGTTCTCAGATTTGCTCCAAATTCTGACAGCCCGGAGAAGATTAACCTTGGTTTTACAAGACACGAGCTTGCCGACTACGTCGAGAAACCACCGCGCTGTTCTAAGTGCCAGCGCTTCGGACATGTAGCTAAGTACTGTCGTAGGGAGCAGGGATGCAAGCGCTGTGGGGGCCTCATGACTTTAAGACGGTTGCAATTAAAAACGTTTTTGCATGTGCGAACTGCGGCGACGACCACCCAGCTAGCTACAGCCGATGTCCTGCGAGGACGTCCGTTCAGCGAAGGAATAAGATGTTTTTCATGGGTTCAAAGGATGCAAGCGCACCTTCGTACAAGAAGAAGACGTCCAGCGCGCGACAAGTAAGTGGTTTGGAAACATAATACGAATATAATTTCCCGCGTCTCACACCTACAAAACAAGTTATTGAGCCAACACAACTGGTCAACGCCACTGCAGAACATGTTGCAAAAGAGTCCGAAAAGTGGACCTATGCGGCCGCAGTGAATGGATCTCAAGTTCCAGTTGGAAGCACTCAGCAAAAAAAAACTGCCAACATGTGATATGCGCTTTGTTCACAGCACTTCGCTTACACGTGGCGAACATGTTTGCGAGATCAACAAAGCATATGCTGGAAGCAGTGATGGTTCTTGAGTCACTAATACTCTGTTCTACTTACACATACACTTAGTAGCACCATGGCGATTTCTCCCCCACCTGGTCCATTCCACCGTTCAAAGATGCCCTTATTAAGGCAATGGAACTGCGTCGGTATTCCACAGCGCCTGTGCAAATTTAGCCTCTTCCTTCTGAGACATCTCTATACCCATTCTAGCCCTTTCGGAGGCTCGTTTCCCAAATGGAAGGACGATGCCAGGGTACGGCAGACACGCAATCTGAGTATACCTTCATTTGAAAATGGCAGTGCAGTAATATACATCAGATGCGAAATACCTCGTCACCTTACCAGGTGAAGACCTTTGTTCTACCGCCTTGGAAGTCACCGCTGTGCAAGTGTGCTTAGAAAACCGAAAACTCAGTGTGGTGTCGGTGTATGTAAGTCCACGAAAGAAAGTCTCTATGGAGGTGTTTTTAAAGGACCTTTTGCATTCGTTAAGAGGTAAGATTGTAGATTTGCGCGACAAAGAACTTGTCTCTGCCGCGGGTGCTGCTGACTTATGTATTGCGGACGATGGTGAAGCGACTTTCTTCAGGCCACAAGATTAATAGTGTGCCATAAATCTCGTGTTGCACTCTACAGGCTTCTTGGTATCGACAATGGACGCAGACTGGGTGGGCAGTGACCATTTCCCAATCTTCAAACACACCATTGGATTTCAGACAGCTGGTCGACAATTCTGTACTGTGACACGCTGGGACACATACAGAGAAGCGATGGATGAATCTCCTGGTGAGCTGTCCGCAAATATGTCGTGGAGCAAGAGAGTGGCTACTTCAGTGTTAAAACTCCCAGGTCGTTTTCTCACTCTTGATTTCAAACTAAAGGATCTCTGCGAAGCACGTAGGAGAGCGGAGCGTAAACTAGACAGAAAAGAGGGCGAATCCCAATCCGAAAACTGAACATAAGAGGATAAACGCTGTCATCCGTCGTCACACAATATGGTTAAGATTAGTTCAATGCGCTGCTTTCTGTGAGAGCTTGTCCCTGTGTACTACCATGAGAAGGATATGGGGAGTAATGAATAGCCTATTCGGAAAGATTCGCCAAAACATTCGAAGCACTTGCTTTAAAGCAAGGAAAAGATTTAGCAATCTTTGCAGAGGATCTTGCATTTGTATACACATCTGGCAGATAAGCAGGAATGGCGGACCCTCTGTCATCTCAGTCATTCCATGCGATAGATATGCCATTCACCTTTCGCGAGTTGTATTTGGCGCTTAGCAGACTAAAAAGACGCTGCATTGTGGGTCACGATATGATCAGCAATCAAGGGCTGACAAATCTACCATTCAAGGGAAGGCGAGCCCTTCTAGATATATTTAATCGCGTCTGAAGCACAGGAGAGATCCTCGAAACATGGAAGGCAGCATGGGTGGTGCCAGTGCTCAAGTCTGGAAAGTATCCTGCGAACCTTGTCTCATATCGACCAGTATCGCCAATATCATAGGTATCAAAGTTGATGGTAAGACAAACACCTACCAAGGTAACTTGTTATCTTGATCAAGGAAATAGAATGCCATCGTGTAGGACCTGATTTCGCCCATGGTTGAGTGCCCAGGACAGTATCTTGGACTTACTAAGCCACATCGAGCACCTCCGCGTCGATGGCCTTTCGATACTCGTCATGTTTATGAACCTTGCCAAAGCCTGTGTCTGTTTGCTTCATACTGAAATCATTGATGGAATATATACCCTGGGTGTCTCTGGAAACGCTCTTCGATTCGTCAATAAATTTCTTATACAGCGACATGTTCAGGTTAAGCTCGGAAATATAATGAGCGAAAAGTGACGCCTTTCCCTCGGTGTCCCACAAGGAAGTGTCCTATCTCCCTTCCTTTTTGATGTTGCCAGGGCCACCCTTCCAGACGCACTGTGGTTAGGTTGGACGGCAGTTGAAATGTCCATCTACGCAGATGACATCTGCATTTGAATCTCGGGGTACCAACACAAACGTTTTGTCCGGATAGCCCAGGGCGCAATCTCCGTCATCGATCGCCACTTATCGACGCTTGGCCTATATTTATTAGCGGAAAAATCGGCCTTCACGGTTTTCCTGGAAGTGAGGCGGCAGTCAACTTGCTTGTCGCTGAATATTAGAGGCCATCCAATTCGGCCATACAACTAGTGTTCGATTCCTGGGCAACACCATCGACAGCAAGCTACTATGGCGACGCGCAGTGCAACGAGTGAACGCACTTCGTCGCATGGCAGGTGCACGTTGGAAAAGCAATCATATGTCTAAGGTTAAACTGAACGCTACGCTGATAACAAGCCGCATTTTGTATCAGCTGCCGCTGATATCACCATCCCCGAGCTGATTCGAGCGCTTGGAGGCAGTGCACAGAAAGGGACTTCGCTTGGCGATGGGAGTTGCTGGAAGACGACAAAAATAACAACAGTGTTGAGACCCTGTTATTGCTACGTTTGTACGCAATTTAAAGATCAAGAACTGACTACGTCCTAGCACTAGAAAACGCGAAACCTGCGTGGACGCACTTTTGTGATGCTTTTGCGTATACAAGTTCGCTGCTGGGCGGCGCAGAAGAGTTTAGCAAGAGATGGCAGGTGTGGCCGAAGTGCCTGCCGCAAAGACGAGTACTTATATATATGTGTGATTCTCTGTGTACGTGTGTGTGTGTTAAAAAAGGTTCTAAAAGAAGAACGCTTCAGTGCATGGTGCCTGCTATGTTTAAAAAAAGAGAAAAAAAGGAAGTCGCAGAATAAAAAAAAGAAGAGGGAGTTGCTCAGGTGGCTTCAAACAACAAGGTTAGTAATAAAGCAGAGTCTCTTGCACTCCATCTTTTCACATCTCAGGCGTTGCAGACACACGTTTTAGGGCTGAGCGAGTCCCCGCAGGCACGGCGCTTCTCTCGTTACTAAGATCAAGACCTCGCGCCCATTTCCATGCGGCCCTGAACACCTTTCAATTTTTAGGATATGAGTGGCCCAAACGTAGTCACCTCGACCTGCCATGGTCTTTTTCGGTTGTTAAGTGCATCCTCAGTGTACCCCACCTGGCGGAGAAACGCACCATGCACTGTAACTGCCGAAGCAAAGTTTCTTGTGCTAGACCACTTCAGCACAGTGTTTCAAAGCCACCTACACGTGTACATAGACGGATTGGTGTGTGCACATATAGAAAGCTGCGCAGCGGCATTCTGCATACCCTGCCTTAATGTTTCATGGTCTAGCCGCCTAGATCACGCAGCTTCGTCTACAACAGTATAAAGTGTCGCCATTACCGCGGCCTTGCGAAAACTACGCGCTTATGCTGCACGTGACGTCCTGGTGCTGACAGACTCAAAATCATTGTTACAACGATTATACTGTGGACTACCTCGAGACAAGTTTACAAGACAATCTCTAGCATGGATCAAAGTTCTAATGAGCAAAGCATTTCACGTAAAATTTCAATGGATACCATCCAACGTAGCAATTGAAGGAAATGAGAAAGCTGACGCTCTTGCACGCATGGCACTGGCATGTGTCCCAAAAGTACGAGCGGCAAAGAACCCTAAGGATGTGATCCGCATTCAGGTTAGAGTGATTCACCACACTCCCCACCGAGCTTGTGTGACCCATGAACTTGCTCGGGAAGAAGCAACGCTATTGTACCGCTTCCGAACCGACTCCGCGTTAATTTAGGTTAATCTTGGCTTGGTTAATCAAGACTGAACGATGCGCTTCCCCGTTCTGTGCCTTCCGAGGAGATATCGCCGACATCGAACATTTCATTGCCACATGCCTGCAGTTCGACACAGAAAAGAAAGCGATGGCCTGCAGCCTCCAAAAGAATGGTCTGTCGCACAGGACCTTTGAAGACGTCGTTTTCCCCGGAGGGCATGCGGCAATCTCGAAGAGGGTGCAAGGGCTACTGATTGCCTTCGTGTGGGACATCGGGCTCTTCGACACCTGCTTACACACATAGTGAAGCTCATGGAAGTCTCAGGCGGAACATTTGCCGGCTATGTATACCAGAGTAACCCCGCCTGCTGCAACACCATCACCACAAAATTTATCTTTCGCCCTCTTCATCGAATCATGCGCCAGAGGATCCTCTCGCTTAGAGATTTCGTGACATGGGTCTGATGTCATGACTGAACAGCAGTATGGTATATTCTTCTCCGTGTTCATGTGCACGTTTCATCAATTCGTCCTCTCCTTCATTTCTAAATATGACGACATGACTGGGAACCAACTGAAATTAATTGTAGGGGTATAGCGATATGCGGGCTTTTTTTATGTCTTCAAAGCTACTTATTAAACTTATGCCTGAGTCTGTAATTTTGCGACTGAAGAAGAGCACTTATCTATAATTTATTTAGGGACGTAACCATCCTCACCTGTTCCGATCATATAACCATGTTCTCATTTCTTTATTTTAGTCATTCGTATCGTCAAAGAAATCGCGATTGCTTTGAGTTCTGTTCATTCAATTATTGCTCACCCTACAGCGTAATTGTTCTCATTCACTTGTAAACGATATTGCGAGGCATGAAGAACACATACCTCCTTTCTGTGTTTTAGTATCTCATTTCTCTTGCTTTCCAACTCTGAAGGAGTGGAACAATATTAACCGAAGCTTACCATACTTACTCATGCAAAATTTGAGCGCAGTTCCATACGTGTTTTTATTTCGCGATATATTGATTGACCTGGACAATCTGTCTAGTGCATCCAGTTGCAAACGGAGCGAAATGTGGCGTGACCTCCTCACTAATCGGGAGTTCGCGAGGGGCAGCGCGTAGGTGACGCGCGGATGCTATTCACAGTTGCCACCCAGACAGACCTCCGCTCATGCAGCGCTTTGTTTCCATACAGACGACGGGCGTTACTTTCGTACCATCACCTAGCCGTTATCACCGCAAAGCCCGCCTTGCTTGGCACTACGCTTTTCTTTTCACACATTTGCAATACGCTCCCTCCTCCGCTTTCCTCCTCTTCGCTGCCACTCTACGCTACCTTTCGCTGCGTTGGTTTACTCGGTTACGATGAACCTGCGCTCTAAAATGTGTTATTCAACTATATGTTAAAATGCCATTTTAGTCGCCTGAGTCTTATTTAATCCCGTTCAAATGTTTTTGTATTCCTGATGAACGTCTTAATGCTGGAAAGACAACGGACAATGAAACGGTGGCTGGACGTGTCACCTTCTTGTTTTTTTTTCCTTTTCCCGCTGCAAGGCGCTCAACATGACTGAAGACCTACTAGCCTGCCAGCAAGTCATTACCAAGTTTATTCCTCCAACTGAACATTCCTCCAACTTAACTGGACCAATTAAACTTAAGCTGGTTTTTGGTTAGCCGTCGTGTTAGAGTAGACTCACCTGTCCTTTCTTTAGTGCAAATTTTTCATTCCATAAAAGGGGAAATCATTAAAGCAACAAGAGGTATACACTTCTTGACATTGTGCTTATTGTAGCACCCGAACTTCACTGCTATGAGTTACGTTACAGAAAGAGCATTACTTTGCAGATTCTTTGTGTACCCAGAGAGAAAGCCTCCAATTTCAAGTTTACTCACTCGTTCTCAAGAGCGTAGTGTTAGCTGGCTACAGCAGTGCTTGTTGTACAGCGGAATTTTTATTTTTCTAGCTATTTCCAAGTGAATTCCGCAAAGCGCCAGCTTCTTATATATGGTACATCTTTAAAACAACTTATTTGGGGAGTTTCTCTACATGGCCATAAATATAAGGACATGCAAATAATCATTATTTTGAGTGCGAATTTGTGGCTTATTTTCCGAATCACAGTATTTGCTTCTACAATCCGGTATGTAACCACCCGATTATTCACTGATATTCACATATGTGAATGACTATGCTCAGTGTAGCCTATACTTTCCTGCTATAAGAAAGACAGGTTTTGCCGTAGCAGTGCCCGTTTTAAGTGAACCAGGAAGTGCCCTGATCCTTCTTTTCTTCTTCATTTAAAAGAAGCCGAGTCGAATTGAGTTCAAATATTGACTTCAAAAAATTGAGGCAATCAATAAACTAATAATTTTTTTGCTCAATTGCGTCTGCATGTTTTTGTCTCTGTACTGTAAATGCAAAAAACAAAAAGCACAAGATTATCATGAAGAACGAACATAGCTCTAACTCATGTGTAGATGCGACCAGCGTTAGGTCTACCCGTATCTTTACCGGCCGAAGCAATCGCATGGGGAACGTATGGCCAAGATTGCCTAATCTGTAACGATCAGGCCAGCGAGATGGGGAGGCTTTCGCCACGCGCCACTCCGAGCCCACGGTGCCCGCGACTTTCGGTGGCAGTGTAATTACACACGCGTCCAAGCTTTCCGTGGCCTGCTTGCCGAAGCGATACTACAATCCTCGCTGCTTGGTGCACAATCTCCTTGCCGGTGATCTTGCGCTCAAGGTGCTTACACTCCGGGCCGGCCTCGACTTCCGCACCTGCCGCACTTTTCGTGCAGATTTCTAGAAGTGCTGGTAAGGCCATTAGGAGGCCTAATTTTGCCTCCCAAGTAATGTTTACTCACCCGCAAGGTTATGCGATATTTCACGGAACAATGCCCCACCGGTTTCAACGAATTGAAATTAGCCGACTTCCTTTTAAAGCCTGTTATTTTACGACGAGATCTGTTGCTCGCAGGCCGACGTTAAAGTTGTGCTTTCGGGCCAGGGTCATATAGCTAGAGTCGTTTAATATAAGCAGCTAGGCATAGGCCGTGAAGGTTTGAAATCACTAGAAACAGATTAAAGAAGTGGGAACAGACTGTTCTTGTGCTGCACGCCGAACATCTTTTTCTTCAACCGGGTTGCACCAATGAAATAAAATTAAATTTATATTCTGTGTTTCAATTTGCTCCGGGCGAGACGAGGTAGTGATAACTTAAGAAAACACTACAGGAAAGACATATTTTGCACATATACATCCGTATCTCATAAGAGAGGCACGTCGTTTTCGTTCGCCAGTGTTTCTCCTTTTTTTTTCTCGCCAGGACACATTTTTGCTGCCTTATTGCGGTCCACTCAGACTCAGCCTCACCAGAACTATAATCAGCCAGGCTAAATCTGACCCAGACTCGTGAAAATTCTACTCAGCCGGGCCACTTCAGCAATACTCAGGAAAACACAGCAACGGAACAAACAAAACTTAATATCAAGCACATGTGTTCATATTGTCTGCCACCTGTTCGCGACCTCCCTAGAACAAGACAATGTGTACGCTCGCAACACTGCATAGGAGGAAGGAAAGGTTGCTCCATCATCCTATTTGCGGGGTGTGCAACAGATGTCCCGCAACATATAAGCATAAGCTTCTACATAGTATAAACTTCTGACGCTATGGATAGTGAAAAACCTTGGTTAGATTGCAGTAATTGCTGTGACATAGTTAGTGCTAACAAGGCTAGCGGAAAGAAATGCTAGGACAAGACAAAGCGCTAGTCTTCAATCTATTTACCTATTCGGTAAATAGATTGAGGTGCATGCTCTTACTAACGTAACATCTAAGGATTAAAGAATTTGTCTCAAAATCAAACGTAGAACCTAGCAGAATTGGAAGGTCCGATTAATAGTTTGAAACAGATTGCACGAAGAAAAACGAAACCGGTGACCGAACAAAGCGCTAGTGTTCAATCTATTTACCTCTTCGGTAAATAGATTGCGGTGCGTGCGCTTAGTAACGAAACTTCTAAGGATGAAAGCATTCGTCTGAAAGTCAAAAGTAGAACGTTGAAAAATTGGAAGGTACGTTTAATGGTTTGAAACAGATTGCACGAAGAAAAACGAGACCGGTGTCCGATAACACAAGAGAACTCAGCTCCTTTTCCCCTGACGTGTAGCTTGAATTACAAATAATTCGCTTTCTGCAATTTAAATGTCTCTCGTGCCCATTTTAACCGGCTCAAGCAGCAGAGCTGCCTTAAGACGGTGTCCTCTCGATAGTAAGGCTTCTTTTTCTTGTTGTTCTTCTGCTGATAATTTTTTTTGACCCGCGATCGTCACTCACCTGTCATGTCTGATGGTGATGCGGGAATATGTGCCGTAAATAAAAATAGCCAAATCGCTCGAGTTCAGATGTGCAGTGGGACTGATGACTCACGTACTTGTATATTTCAAGCGCTAACAGTAACAAACCATTGTGTTCACTGTTGAAAAAAAGAAAAAAAACACCCTTCCAAATAAAAACAAGCTGATGTGGGGGTGGGGGAGGGGGATGGGTGATGACAGCCCGTTGAGTGCGTCGTTTGTCACGTAGCTATCTTTTTCTCGACCCCCTGCGCTAGGGAATCGCTTGTGGGGAAAGGGTCCGGGCGCTCTCCCGCAAAACTCTGCATTTCTGAGCTCCCTCAGGTGTTTCCGTCGTAGCGCGGTCGCCGCTGCTATCTCGCTCCGTTCGTACCCGAGTGGCCATTTGCCTCGGCAATGGCTGGGTGGCGCTTACAAATGTTCCGAATTGCGCCGCGCGGTTCCATTTATCATGGGCGCCCTCTTGACACAAGGCGTCGTCCCACGCCTCAGAGCTGCAAACAGAAGCGTTATGCTGCAGAAAAAGAAAACTGACTCACTTGTTTTTAATGCTACGTTCTGAAACTTCCCATTGCGCACTGTACGCTATGCACATTTTCTATTCTCTTTTAGCTGTACGATCTGGTTAGGGGAGGCGGGTGGAGAAGGGTAGCTGTGACACATTCGCTCGACGAGTCGCGGTGGACTAGTTCCTATGGCGTTGCGCTGCTAAGCATGAGGCCTCGGGCTCAATTCTCGATCGTGGCGGCAGCATTTCAATGGAGACGGAATGCAAAAATCCTCGTGTTACTTATATTTAGGTGCTCGTTCAAGGTCCTCAGATCAAAATTATTCCAGCGTCCCCCTCTACGCCGTGCCTCATAATCTTATTGTGGTTGTGGCATGTAAAAACTGCAGAATTTAATTCAAAGACATCCTATAATTCCAAAGAAACAGCAGTCTTCCTAAGTTCGGCTGATCTGTAAATAGATAGTGCCCTTTATAATTGTATGCGTGGTGCAATGTTGTTTTCTTGCGTTTTTTGGAAGCATTGTTCTTTTCTTTTCGGCTGTCTATAACTTTACAAGTAGAAGTCACCTTGTCCCTATTTCCTTAGAGATTCAAGACAATCATGATCGTTTCATCTATTCACTGTCGTAAGCTCCTCTCTGCCACATGTGAAACGGTTCTTTTAAAACTGTCTTCGGGGTCTTTTACATAAAGTTGGATTGTATTTGAGGAAAATATATGACTATCCGTTCGATGCCTTCAAGTGGCTTATGCAGCCCCCCAATGCCTGGGAGTATCGTGTGCATAACGCGTAACTAGTATAGAAAGTGTCGTATTCCCACTCCAATTTAGGAGTGCACAAGTCGGTACAAAGTTGCGCGGCTTCTTGAACTGCAAAATCAATTTCAAATGTGCATTTCCTGCAGTTTACTTTAACCTGGCCGGCGTCTTCGTAATTACATGGCCTAAATAAATATACTACTTCACGATACAGAAAGGCTGACTACCAACCGTAATCTCTCGCGCTGGGAACAATAGGCGCGCTGACAATGACTCAATAACCATTCCAACTGTTATTCCGTGCCGAAGGGCATCCTGCACCCACTCAACAGCATCCACTCAACATCGGAAAGTACCTGTCCAATTGTTCGTCATGCTTCTGTACGCATTGTTCAGGTCTCAAAATATACACAGCCTTCCGTCCTTCTGTCTTCTTCTAAGATCGCTGTATTATTCTTGCTACGCTTACTTGCTGAAGCACACAAGAAAAGAGCGAATTAATAAGAACGTTATCGCACCCTCGTTGCCCGCAAACGACCCGCGCCTTTTCTTACACAGACGGTTGTGCCTAGAGAGATAAATGCGCTAGCCTGGTTACCTATTCAGTTAGCGCAGCAACTTCGCTAAGCTGACTTCGCCCCGTACCCGGAGCAAATTGGCAATAAGGACGCTACGAACGCCCTGCTTCAACGGCGCCCCACCACGAATTAGAGTAAATTGCTTCTGTGGCTGCTAGAAGCGGAGGGGTTACCCCGCTAGAGTCGTTTCTTTTACAAACAAAAAACAGGACCTCATATCGTCCAGACGCTTGTGCATTTGAAAGATATTAGACACCGGGCCCTTTCTCCTTTTTCTTTGATTCGTGTTTCATCAAACAGGTGCTCTAAATAATACACTTTTTATGAATGCGATCCCGACCTGTGAAAACGATTCTTTCTGTAACCTTCTCCATCTTTCTTAAAATGAACGAATTCTAGTACGAAGCACCACTCTTCGCACGTGTTTTTTTTTTCTTTATATGTCATAAAAGAGGAGGCACAGATGTTTAGTCGAAAATAAAATGCTAAATAGACGTGAAAAATGTTTCTTGGTTCAACGATGCACTTTAGTTGAGCGTACAGAACTTCAGTGCTGGGCGCTAATACAGTGCTAGATCACGTCACATATTTGCTGATTCAAAAAGGCAGCTGCCGAATCAAGAAAGCGCAGTGTAGAGAAGAAAAGAAATTTGTACTGGAATTTATGAATACTTGGCGGTGATTGACTTAGGTGTCTATATTTTTTTTACTTTGCAGAAATCAATGTACACGGTCACGCCTCTACAATTCCGTTCACGTGGTTACGTTTCTGATCTGAATTGTAGCTGTTTAATCGCGAACAGTTTTGATGTGACATCAAATCTACGCACCAAAATAAAGCAGGATTTCTCTGCTTACTAAAAACACGTTTAGCATACCTCAGCGATTTCTTCGGCTCTGAATTCGTTCACTGCGGCAGCAGAAGAATCTTAACACGGACATCGTCGTCTTCTCAAGAACAGCTTCTTTGCGATGCACACAGCTTCGTATTCTCCGAAGTGCATGCACAGACACCACCGTTATCCGATTCTGCGTGGCACACAAAGTCTCTCAATTTGCCAAGTGAGGTCCGGTACCTGACTGTATACTGTACTCGAGGGGCGTGAGTTCGATGTCTAGTGGTGACGGCGGGCATAGTGTTGTTTTTCGTCCCCATATGTCGAGGGTGACGCTGATGATGACGTGGTGGCCAGAGAACACGATATAACTAGAACTATATGGCAGTGAGAACGATGGCGTAACAAAAAAGACGCACACAGCAAGTTCTTGAAGGTTTATATTGAAGCAGGGTGATGGACAAAGACAAAACAGGCCCAGCAGGATTAGAGTGATTTGTTTTTGATTTCGTGCCATGGTGCTGCCTAAACGTAAATAAATAAATAAATAAAAAATGTACGTTTATATGAAACAACTCGCCCAAATAAAGTTAGTGCCTCAACAAGCCCAGGCTCCCGATGCTAACTGCTGCGGCATTAGCATCAGGCCTAAATAATGCTCTATGAAAAGGGGGTTGGTAATGTTTGTGATTCACTGCTTTCCGTTAAAGTTATTTTTCCTTATGACAGCCATAGCATATCCAAAAGTGACGCTTCAATCCCTGCTAACAGGTTGTCCGAGTTCAGACGCAAGCGATAGCCCGGTAAGTGCTACCACACAAGAACACCTCCACAATGCTCGCTATCTTTAGGCCAGCACCTGGCAGTGGGCCCAGACGCCGTGAGGTCAAGGATGATCGACTCCGTTGCGACACAAAACGGTGCCGAGTGCGGCCGATGCCCCGTCGTCATTGCTTTGCAGTCTTTTAATGCACGCCCTTCTAATTCGCCCCTTTCCACACATGTCTGTGTCCGTTCGATGTCCCCTTGCTATTTGTCAGTTTCTTAGTTCCCAGT
Organism: Dermacentor variabilis; assembly: GCF_050947875.1. Taxonomy (NCBI): domain Eukaryota; kingdom Metazoa; phylum Arthropoda; class Arachnida; order Ixodida; family Ixodidae; genus Dermacentor; species Dermacentor variabilis. The sequence continues at coordinate 28,984,558 of NC_134572.1, read as the reverse complement.
TGGTTTTCTGTGGCTGATCTACCGAAAGGTTGATGGCCCTTCGAAAAAAACGGAGATGTTTGTACACAGAGATTGAGAGTTACCTAATGCTGGTCTTGGTTGCCAGCGTATAATTCAATAGAAAACGAGAGCAAGACATGAAGAAACAGGTTGTTAACTGGCTCCAGAAGGAAGAGAAGAGTTTCAGTGTGCAGAGATATGCAAACAAAAGAACAGTGTGGAAGAAGTAAACAAAGCCGGGAATGAACTCTGTATGAAGCGAAAGCTATACCTCATATATGCGTGAATATTTAGCAAACTGTTAATCTTACACGGACGGCTCACAACATTTTTTTCATGAACCTTGTTCTCTCGTGTCGGGGCTTGCTCCAAGTACTTCAGTTTATGTAAGCCAGAGCATAAATCGACAATAACGGTGACCTGCGTCTTGAGCAGCTTTGTTCTCGGTCTTCTGGGGCGTAGCAATGTAGGGCGACACCGAACGATAGCGCCGGCCCGCACATGTGCTGAAATTCACATTCGCGATCGCCCATTTCGAGCAGCGTGCCGCGCCAAAGATTTCAGAAGCAGTGTTGCAGCCGGCGGCACTAATTATTCGGTATTTTACATGCTGCCTAATTTACCGTAGAGCGGTTATTCCCGAATAGGCGGACAAGCCTGCAAGTCCTGATCGTGGTTATTATTTACTTCCAATCTGCAGCTCCTGTCGCGAGCGGCAGCCGTGTTCCTAATAAATATTCAACATAGCCAGTATTATCCCTTTTCTCTAAAAAAAGAAACAAGAGCGTGCATCGGTGTTTGACTGAAATACTATATCATCTAAAGAGGCGCCGAGATCCATATGTGGTCTTCGGCTCATTCTTTCTCACGTTATTATTACATGCGTCAAAGCGTGCAAGTAACAATGTTACTTCGAAACAGATGGTAACCAAACGCCAAGCGAATGACTTCGAGGACGTTGAGGTAGCTTTCTCTAAATACATAAACGAAATTGTACACGTTACAGTAAGTTGCTAGGCTTTCGAAATATTCAACATTGACATATCGTTCGTTGTAAGCGGGTGAAGCTATTGTTGCTTTACCTGTGACGACACAACATAGACTTGTAAGAAGACGGGAGTTCTTTCCATTATCTTGACTCGACTTCGGCCAGTGCCAAAATTAGCTGGCCAAGAGTACTACTTGGAGGCATAAAGTCATAACCTTCTAAAAATTATTTTCTATTTGAGATACATAAACAAATAATATCCAAGAAATAAAAGAAAAAGGTAACTGAAGCTTGACGTTTCGTGGTGACAACAGTTTTCCGTAATCACGAAAGAACTGCCCTTCGTGTAACAAAGCGTACGCCATGACAACAGTTGGCACCATTTCGACAAAAGTGACTGTTGCCACAAAAAAAAAAAAGAAAGAAAAGACATTACAACTCGCGGTTTCCTATAGGTAGGACGAAAATACCTGCCTTATGTGCAAAACATTTCCGGTTGTTTTCTCAATGGAAGATGCAGCTACTGCGTAGGATATCTGCTACAAGCGTATAAATATTGCTAAGGACCAGTATTTACGATGACGAAGAGGCCATGGTGTGAAGATGACGATGACGATAGTAGGCTAGCGCATGCTGTTGTCTTTTGGTCAAGTGCAGTGTATTCATTTGTAAATGTACTTGTGCATAGCTTCTCGTCTGCTTCTTCCTACGTAGCAGTATGAATGAAACAAAAACAAGATAACTGATAAGACGAAGTACGACGGTACAAAGGTAAGCTCTGCCCCGTACAATCCCAGGCATGCTTGACATCTCTTGCTGTCTGGCAACAAGCTGTCTTTAACGTGGAGGTCAGCGGGCTGTGTTTGTTCATGGCCTGGATGCAACCTTCATGCATATACCAGCTAGCAACAGCTAGCAACAGATCCGATCAATACACTCAGGAAAAACAAGACCGGGAGGGATTTCGGCGTTAATTACTATACTGAACGTGCTTCCGGCAGCAACCTGGCAGTGATTACCGCGATGACTTGTTCAAGGCTGTGGGGCTTATTCCCCTTCGTTCAAATATAGTGGCCACATGGCTCCAAGTGAAGCAATACAGCGCTTTGTACGCTTCAAACAACGAAACGAAAAATATGGCCATAACCACATAAAAGAAAGATTCAATTACTGCAGTTTATTCGCAGAAAGAGCGACAGAAGAGATAAAATTAACCTCAAGTGACATCAATATGAGGACTTCGCTTTGGAGTAGATTAAAGTAAAGGAGGAGAACCTCCACATAGGTACCCAAGGGCGCGCCATGGCTAAATATAACGATTAGTTATAATGCTTAGCTACATAAGAAAACTGTGTCTCCGGTCTCCTTCCCTTTCATGGGCGCTAATAGCTCGCTGAACAACGATGCAGAGCACGATGAAAGCGCTACTTGCGCGCCCTTTCATCGCGTTAGTGCTCCGTGTACTTCCATTCACCGCGTCGCTCCGCGCCCAGCAGGAAATAAGGCTGGAGATGGTTCATTTCTAAGGCCCCGAAGCGTCAGCGCTCAGCTGCCCCACCGCATTAGCTTTCAATACAACAGCAATGCGGTGGCTATTTTCATCCCCATACAAAAGAAACTCCAAACGATGAAAGCCATTAAGCGCGTACCGGGGTTGTTTACGAGCTCCTCTTGAGAAGCAGTCAATGAAACATGGGCCCAGTGTTGTGCTATGCACGCGTGTTGATAATAAATTTTCCAGAGCGTTTTATAGCGAGTGTTCTGTTCACTTTGTTCGGAACGGCTCCTCGGCAGGGCTAGCGTGAATAGGTTCAACCTAATTTCTTGCAAATCAAAGGGGAATTAATCCAAGACACAATGTAAGCTATTTTATGCAAATTTGACGTTCAAAAATGCTGTAGCGTTTTTTTTTCTTTTTTTGGTCAATGGGGGCATAATTTGGCCTGTAATAATCGGCTGTGCACGCGCTGGGAAACGGGTGGCTGTAAATATGTTTCTGCCTTTAGGTTGGAAAATAAGGACGTGCTGTTTGTGATTATTTCTTTCTGATTGTCGGTAACGAACACCGTTCAACGTTCCCCAACCTCCACCAGCTTCTCGTCTCGGTTGCGAGTGCATTGCGGCTGGAATGTGCGCCTCAATTTCATTTTTCACACGGACTAACCGGTCTTCTTCAATACGCGACGAATGAGGAATGTACGCCTGTTCTGATCAAACCAGCACGGGAAAAAAATATTCTTTATTAGGCTCTTAAGTAAAAAGTTTATCATCTGGTTGCCAGTGACAAACATCAGCGAGATGATCAGTGAGAAGATCAGCGAGAGGATCAGCGAGAAATACAGAGGGTGAGACACATGAATGAGGCAATGCATGACGCCGGGGAGCTGTGCTTAAACTAAGTTAGGGCAACCTATACGCGACCTACGCTTGATTAACAAGTTTATGAATAGAATTGGCTATGAAGTATCTAATAATAAAAAAAATATTTTTTCCATGCAGTCAGCATGGTAGTGCTTGCATTGTCAGTGCCAGCATGTTAGGAATGCGTATAATCAATAACGAAGCTATGACAAACTCACAGACTTCGTCCGCGCCTCAGGCTCTTCACATTGAAGTTAAATGCAGACGCACACACACACACAGCACCAACTTAGCCAACATTTGTACTCCAGGATGTCGGCGGCGCCCCATTTGCTTGAAAAGTGCACTTAAGCTCACAGATTTTCTCACGTGCGTTACATTGAAGTGCGCGCAGGTTAAACGTCCCCACGTTGTTTCTAGATGTGTGTTCTAGCAAAGTGTGTTCTAGATGGGTAAGCAAGGAACGGTTAAGAGAAAAAAACATGCTCCGCCATTCCCACCTAGAAGTCACAGTGTTACGGAAGCCAGTGGTTAAGCGACGGGCCGGCCTAATGGAGCTGATGGCTTGCGCTTTCATAGCTTCTGCAGCCCCGTTCCCGTAGTAACCCGTAAGGAAGAAACATGGTACCAAAACCTCGGGTCGGCAGAAACTGGCAACTCGTCGTGGTTGCAGTGTCATAATACCGCACTATTAGGCGCTTCACTGCCTTCAGCGTGGTTTCCGACGGGACAGTTTCGTCTTCTGCAGGGTCCATTGCCTTGAGCAGGGAAACCACGTGGGCCGCCGCTCGCGTGATCCTTCTGCTTCTCCGCAGCGAGCCCGGATATGTCCATCTGGGGCAACGGCAGCTTGTCCATTGCTTTAGGGCTGAGTTAAATTTTCTGAATACTACGCACTTCATTTTAGTCTTGAATAGGCGGCAACCTTCGATAACAAGGCCTTTGTGATTATTAGCTTTTTGAGTGCAGTAGCAGCGATCACCTTCCGACACGTGCACATTCAAGGCCGGTTCGCAGCGGGCTACAGATTCACCAGATGCCTGTGGTTAAAGCTGAAGTCATTTCTTGACAGCTGCTTGCCACAGCAGCCCGAACCACAAGGGCAGGGCTTTTCTCTCTGTTAAGCAATATGCCGCAAAGGAACGACGTAAGCGAAATAGGCAATGAAAGAAAGTGTGCGTGCGTGCGTGCGTGCGTGCGTCTACTAAGGAAATAAGGGAGGGAGTACTGATTAATTTGTGCTTTTCCAGCCCTTGCGGACTCCCGGTGGAAAGGACAACTTACAAATGCCGCCAAAAAACACGAATAACGCAGGAATGAGTAATAGGTTCCGCAAGGAGAATTCTGATTCTTTCACTGTCTTCTAGCACTGTCTTCCCACCATGAGTAAATCAACAAGCCCAAAACAGAGTTTTGACCAGTTTTGATGAGCATGGAATACCACAAAGAAAAAGAATCCTTAGAAAATGCAACCCCTGATTTATTTCATTTGGTGTTTTATAATGCTAATGTGACACTTCAGCAGGTACTATACTGTCACCTATACGACCGCAAGAACAACTGATATTTCATATTACAGAGATGTTACACCATATAAGTGATGCAGGTGATGAAATAATCTTCCAGTGGCTTCCAAGTCACTGTGGGATTATCGGCAATGAACGGGCGGATCAAGCTGCCCACTCAGCCCATACTGAGGAGCACCACGTCCCAGTCCCACTTTCTAGAACTGACGCAGCACGGAAGCTCCGCCTACTTGCTCGGCAGTGCGCCGCGTCGCAATAGAATGAGTCACATTTAAGAAAAACGCGACTTCACACATTATGTCTTCGAGCACCATCACAGCTTCGCCGTGGAGACGCCACGCTTTTATATCGACTGTGGTTGGGCGTTGCCTTTACCAAAACCTATGCATTCCGCATATATGGATGACCGACACCGCAACCTGTAACCACTGCGGCCATGAAGAATCGATTGACCATATTTTGTGTACCTGCCCGCAGTACAGTCCACAGAAGGAATGCCTTCGCCACGAACTTGACCAGCTGGACGACCAACTGCTATCGGAAAAAAAGAATTTTACACCATCGAAAGGACCTACCGTCACAGAAGAAGGCCGTGCAAGCACTATTGCGATTTTTGCGATGTACCGGCCTTTGTGAACGTCTTTAACTGGAACGTCTCTTGTGTGCGTGTGCCTAGGTGTGTGCGTGTTTTCTTTAACGTTTTCCTCTCTGTCCTCTTTCTAACCCATATGTCCCATCCCCAGTGTAGGGTAGCAAACCGGAGAATGATATCTGGTTAACCTCCCTGCCTTTCCTCTTTATCTCTTTCTCTCTCTCTCTCAGCAGCTATTTCACGCGTTTTAACTATAGCGTCAGTGATATCAAGACCCACAGAACACCCTCCCCCCCCCCCCCCCCCCGACTCCTAAAATGCCGGGAGACCGGTGAACCCGTGTCTAAGTATGTCCTTCTCGTACGAACCTTTAACCAGTGTTTGCCGTTCCCGGATACGTGAGTGATTATAGTAATAGATGCGAAAACGAGGCTGCCGACATAGCAATTGCCAAATGTGACAAATAAAGCAGAAATTGAGACCCACATTTAAGCTCTGTTATTTAGTTCTCTTTAGGAGAAGTGGCTCTCATTGGTGCTTTGTGGCAGTATGCCGGCCATATAAGGCTGCTTCACAGAATAGCAGCACTTCGGTTCTGTAACTCAGGTTATCATCACCATCAATAAATGTTTTCACTTAGACGAGGTAGAAACGCACGATTTTCCTCATCTCGGTCCGCTGCCCTGCTTTCGAGTTGATGCTTTACCGCCACATTACGGACCCGTGGTGCCCTGCTTCTGTATTACTTCTTTTTCTGCCTCGCGACCACCTTCCGGGATTCCAGAGGTGCATTAGGGAAGAGGGAACGCTGTTACCATCGCGGTGTGTGGCGTGGCTCTGGCGGCAGGCTAATCGGATCAGTGCGCCCCAGTGTTGTGTCCACGGTCGGTGCGGGTAACGGTGAAAAATACGCGGCGTTTTACGAGTCTCGTCACTCCACGCTACGTGTCCCGAGCGCTGACAGGGGAAATGGGCTGCGCTTACGGGGTGCACCGAGCCACTGCTCCCCGACTGAGCTGCAAGTGATATTAGAAAGCCAATTCTCCGGAAGGTATAAGGCTGCATGGTTAGAATGGGCTCAAAGAAAGAACTGTGGTTGGGAGAGGCAAACGACTCGGCAGCATATTATTCCACATGATTGCGAGCTTACGTCGGGCACTAGTGTGCATATTTGGCATAAATCCGGAAAGTTCTTTTTTTAACGTGTGATCTATTTTCTGTTTTTCTCATAATAGGCTGCCACCCGACCGCTACGTCACTCTAATTTGAATTCCTACTTTAATTGGCCGGTTCTCGGTTTTGTGAATCCCTCCACTTTGTAAACAACTGTGCAGTCGAAGATCAGCCTCTCTAACGAAAATTCGAAGGAATGTGAATGCTTCAGTTGTGACAATTGAAAATTAAAATGACCACAAAAGATAGCAACCAGGAAATGTAGGAGTTTCCTCAAAGGTCCATGAGTGCGTCGGATCGGAACTTTCGTTACACCTCCCATAAGCAGCATTTTTATCCTAACTGGGGCAAAAAAAATAGAGGAGATACAGAGACCGGCTGCCTCCGTGCTTGCCAGTATGCCGTTAACTGAACACACATCACGCATTTTAACATCCGTATGACTAAATAAAAGGCGCTTAGTTAGTATCATGGCTACAAGACATCCAATAACATACTATAGGGGGTAGGATCTAATTGTTGATGGGGACAAGCGAGGTTTTCTTCTTTTTTTGTTGGGTTGTTTGTGGCAAGCAAACACGCTGCGACAGACAACACAATAATTCCGCCACGTCAGGTTTAACAGTGACAGCAGTCATACTCTCGCATCAAACAATTAGGTGCACACCAGGCGGTCAAAATTAATGCGCAGCTTTTACCTCCGGTTTTTCTCATCGCAGAATTAGTTTGACCTCGCTGTCATGTACTATAAATTTTTTACTGCCTTAAAGGTAAGGGTGTTAGCCACGAGGCGAGCCATAACCCTTAAGGACCTGAGACTTTTTAGAGTGTTGGCACTGAAATGAAAACTAAGATCGGGTTTCATTTATAAAAATAACATGAAACGTAACAATCAGGCCGGTAGGTAAAAGCAATTGTAGGGTGCTTCCTTATTCTTTCTCTTCCTTGAAATGCTTAACCATCGTTGGGCTACAGATCACACTACTGGAAACGTAGTTAACTATTCCGGAACCATGTCCACAGTGGTTCGCTGGCAGAGAAGGAAATAACATGAGAAAGGCAGGGAGGTTGACCGGAAGAAAAGCTTCTGGTTTGCTTCCCTACAGTGGGGAACGCTAGGAAGGAAGGAAAGACAGCAATGATAGTTGAGAAATATAATATTAATAAGGGCTGCATGCGACAGCAATTCATCGCTTTCCGAATACCGAGCCATAACAATTACGCTGAGGACGTTAATATGCCTTAACGTATTTCGAAGTAGCTTGGTTTCTTCGAGTGAATGCAATACTCAATAATTTAACTGGCCTCACCTGGCTATGTGTACAACTCGCAATGTAATTTAGTGTTGTATTCCTTTTTTTTAAGAATGATTATTCTGACCATAAGTTACCTCAGTTTGCCACATGGGGCGGGGCGGGGCGGGGCAGCAGGGGGGGGGGGAGGCGGGAGGTATGTTACTTTGGTTCAGTTCTCTTAAATGACAATGTGTATCTATCTAAGAGGCTCTCTACATTTACTTTAGCACGCATGCAATTTACCGTTGGTGCCCTGCAGGTGGAAGTCGAAAATGCCTAGCATTAATTTTGTGTTCATCAACATTTTCGCGGATTTACACATTTTCCGACAATATCCAAGCCCTGGTGGTGAACAAGGGGCATGTTGTTATGGAAGGTGATTTCAGGAATTATTGTCGTATAAAACTACGCCTTAAGAAGTCTTACGAATTAGTTCGCTCAGATCAATTCCAAATTTCAGCGCACGCTGGTTTTTCGTTTACTCGTAAGAAGTTGCTTAAGATGTTTGAAACAAATGCGGGTTATTACGCTAGTACATGTGCCGACATGGTTGCGTTCGAACGTCATATAGAACTAGAGCATACGTTGTACGTACAGATATATATGCACGAATGCGTTGCTTTGGTGTACAGATCCACAGCATCCTTAATATCAGAAATGGCTCATTACTGTCCATGCATACTTTACATACTAAGGAGCTCGTGATCTCAAGAACCGTAAATCGCGACGTTCTTCTCTGGGAAGGCATACACTGAAATAACCGAAACCCCTGTTAAAAAAAAAGCGGTTTCGCTATGCTTGGAAAACAGTGGACTAGCAAAGAGTAGGAGAAAAAAAATGACAAGAACTTTAAGCGCACAACCAGATGAGGAAGGTGTAAGTTCTTGTCATGTCTTACTAACAAGCCCAAGCAGCCACATTAGTAGGAGAACTATGAGAATTAGTTGTAATTTGCCTTATTCAACTTTCAATTATTGTGAACTTGTGTACACATCGCGTTGCATATCATTAGACTCGTTGTTGTACGCCACTCGTGTTCCAACAAAACGTTTGTTGCGTTTCAGTGACCCTATTGTGCGTTGCCATTTATTCTGCAAAATCTCTGTCATCTTTATGCTGGAGCAGCCTCCACGCCTACCTTGTTTGTCAGTGCTCGAAAATTGTTTGTGCAAATGCAAATGCAAAACATAAATAAGAAGAGCTGAGTGCCCTTCCACTCTGTGAAGAAGGAAGACCAGTGAAGCTGTGTATGTGGGCCCCTTAATAGTGAACTGCCCCTCCGCCTTGGGTCTGCCCGGCGTTTTACTATCTTCGGGATCGGCACCATTATCGGGAGGGTTTAACGCCTGCTTCACCGCCGCCGCGGGTCGGCCCGGTATTGTACTATCTTCTGTTTTTTTTCTACACGCGGATAGGATAGTGGGGAAAGTAGCCCTTAACAGCTTCGCTGTAAAAGTGCCTGATGATTACGATATTCCCTAATGAGAAATTTGAACGCAGCTCGATACGTGTTTTCATTTCGCGATATGTTGAGGAAAAGCATTTGACTCCAAAATCACCGCACTGACTGGCAGTGAGCCAGAGCCGTCAGTGCCTTTCGCAACCAATCAGAGCCGTTTGGCTTCCGCTGTGGAGGGAAAGGGCAGGAAATGGTTTCGCACACGCTGCGCCGGCTCGTTTCTGTTCTCTTCAGTCTCAGATAAGAGATAGGACGCTCGCGCGTTGTGCGTTCCTCCGATGAACAGGCAGCGTTCGAGGAGCAGCGCCGAGAACTCGCCCGTGGTAGGGCTTGCCGTCAGCACACCGATTCAGCCGTTAGAGCAGCCCGAGCCCAGGTAATCTGACAGCAACCGTAAGGAGATCCCGAGCTGAGGGAGCAGGAAGCCGAAGCCATCCAGCACCAGTGGGTTACTTAACCGTGAAGTAGGTCAGGTGCACGTAGAACGAGCTTCGCTTACCCCATTTTCCGGTAGGGGAAGGGCGGGTGATTTTTTTTTTATTGGGCGAACTTGTGCCCAAAAAAGCAAGTTGCACTCAAAGCACCATGATAGCGGCGAACATAGTCGGCGTTTGTCGAAATCAGCGCGTCATGTGCGTCGGCTTTTATACATCACTTTCCTAAGTTTCTAGTCTAATCTCTGGTGCCCGCGTGATCTCCAGAAACTACTAGACAATTCGTCTCGCGCATGCAACATGATAATAGAAGGCTCGGCAAGGACATCCACAACACATGGAATGAACGATAACATTGGCGTAACTTCCAAGTCATGCAGGTGCGTCTTGCACCGTGAAATAACGTTTAACATTTCTTAGCCGGTGAACAATGGTCACCGGAGAAATTAAAAGAAGCGCACGTGTCAATACACACCTTAAAAAGCGCCGTTCTGATGCTGCAAACGAACAAGAAAGCGGAAGAACACCACGAATAATAAAAAAGAGAAAACAACAAAGAAACCGACTCCTTAAGTTCTTCAGCGGGTGTAGAAAGCCTTAAGACGCAACCAGCATCTCCACAAAATGTCACGTAGTACTTACGGCCAAGGACACAGCAGCAGAACTGTGAATGACGAAACTAATTTTTTATTGGGCGAACTTGTGTTCACGAAAGCGAGTCACTCTCAAAGCACAACAATAGCGGTAAACACAGTCGGCGATCGTCGAAATCTGATCAGTAGATCAAGCGCGTCGGCTTTTATACATCATTCGTGGAAGGTTCTACACTCGCTGAGAACTTTCTGTGGCAATGAAGGGAAAGCTGCGGGCGCGTGGCTACTGCGCGTATGCTGCCACACCAAGTAGTCCGGCAATGTTTGACAGCGCTTTTGGTTGCTCGAAACAGAGGCTGAATCGACGTAGCTTCCACGTGCGACGGTTTCCCGCTTCCCCAGACGTGGAAGGGAAAAGCCGCAAAATGAGTAAACCTTTGCAGTCAGTGGTGTGTTCTGTCTTATTTAACTGTTCCTAATAGGGTGTTTATATTATCGCTCCCCCAGCCTGCAATATCCTGGATTAGAACGCGAGACTGTTTTCAGAAGCGCTCTCACTTTTGCGAGTTTTGCCTCGGTAGCTTTCCCTTCATAACCCCAGAAAGTTGTCCGCGAGTGTATAATGTAATCGCTGGGCCCCGCGTGGTTTCCAAAAACTGCTAAACGATTCGGGCCGCGCATGCAGTCCGATAATACAACGTTCGGCGAGGACATACACAGCAGAGAGAATACACAACTCACACTAGAGTTTACCGGCCAACAGCAGTCACCAGGGAAAGATAAACAAGCACACGTGTCAATGTTTTATAACTGGTCCTCCTTTCGACCAGAATACACCATGTGGGCTCATAAATTCCTCTTTGCGCTGGTGAACAGGTGAAGATGGCAGGAGTTGAGCTCAACTATTGCAAGATACTATGTACTTATTTCTACCCTGTTTTGTCTGCACTAGAATAAGTTCTTTCTTCTATCTAGGAAATATTTGTAGAAGTACCTATATTATATTCGGCTTCAGGCCAACAAAATGGGTGCCCACTGTTGGCTCCATTAAACCATTTAGGTTCACTAGCTTGGAAGTGGTTCTTTTCCTTTCTTTTTTGTCGCTCTGGGCATGGGCGCGTACGAGCAAGTGCCCTTGTATGCGTGATTGCGTCACGCTTTGATTTCAGTGGCAGGCGGTGAATACATAGTCCATCATTCGGATTATATAGCGCACCACGTGATTTCATGACGCACAGCAATACTCCAAGGCGAGAGGAGCCCGTTATGTCATTCCCCAACTTTTAATTGCAAAATAGTTTCCCATTTTCGTGCTTCGAAGCAGGATATTCAGGTGCAATAATTTCTCTGATACCAAATCCAGCTTATAAAGCGATTTTTTTTGCCTCTTTCCTCCCCTTTTCGGCTACTGGCTGCTGGCGGTCTTTATTGGCCAGTCTCTGGCATATTGCAGACCAGTACCGTATATAGGGAAAAGCGAGGCGACCCGGGGTGGCCGGTGATATACGCTAGCGCGGACGTAAGCTCTAACTCAAACACGGCGTCGTCGTCATTTCATCGGCTTCATTCCATTGTGATCATTTCTTTATGGTGACGGTGTCACCATCGTTCCGTCGTCTTCAATCTATTATTTTCACAGAGCTGTCAGTTCGTCAACATCACGCCGCCATCGTCACGCCGTCATCATTGTTCCGTCGTCATCAATACATTGTCATCATTCTGTCGGGATCATGCCATCGTCATTGCGCCGTTGTGACCTTCCCATTGTCGTCCTTCCCTAGTCAACACATAGTCGTCGTCATGCATTTGCGGTAATGCCGTAGTCGTTATGCCATTATGGTTGTTCAGCCGTCGTTATTCCATTGTCGCCACGCCGTTGTTATCATATCACCTTCATAATGCCAGCCTCCTCATCCCGTTGTCGTCAAACCGTCGTCACGTGGTCCTCGTCATAGCGTCATCGTTATTACACCATCGTCATTCCTTCTTCAACATTCCATCGTTGTCATGCCATCGTCGTTATACAGTAGTCGCCATGCCATCATGGCCATTCCATCGTCGTCGTTCCTTCGACCTCGTGCGTGGCATCCGTATATTTGAGCCCCAAAAATGTATGTTCACCGAGGCGTTTCTTGCTGAAAATGTGTCCAACTTCGTCGCGTGCTCTGTAGCCTTGGTGCACTGGAAATTTGAACGCACTATGACATAACGTGGTGGCGAAGAACGAAATCGGCTGGATAGTAAAGTTTGTACCTCGGCTGTTTAAGTTACACCGTCAGTGAGCAGTAGAACCCATCTCTCTCTCCTTTTCTGTGCGTGCAGGCTTCATTTTTACGCTTAATTTGGTGCTGAGCTGTGGAAAACGTATCGAGATTCCTTACGAGTAGCCTTTGCCCCAGTTCATCGACAATACTGCCTAACCGGTTTTAGAGGCGGGAGCAAATAATACTGTCGGGGTATCGGAAAGCGGTCTTGCAGCATTTTTTTTTCAATGCTGTCACGTTCAAGAATTTAGAGGTCTTGAAGTAAGTCTGTCTGTTGAAACGGCTTAAAATTTAGAGCGACGCGCCTGCAATACATGTGACCAAGATAACTGAAAAAAAAATTGACTGACGCAGTACCAGGGTCAGAACTGTGTAAATCAATACTTATGACTTACATTACTCGTTGCTCACAGCCAATGAATGATAAAAAAGCGATAGAACTGCGCCCGCGCTGTCCGTGCTCGTTAAGTAATTTTGGGGGCGAAATGCAGAAACACCCGTGTATTTAGATTTAGGTGCACTTTAAGGGATCTCAAGTGGTCAAAATTAATCCGGCGTCACCCACTACTGCGTGTATCATAATCAGTTCGTAGTTCTGGCACGTAAAACCCTATAATTTTGTAAGTAATTTTATAGCTCGCAAACGCACTTGCTACGGAAACTTAGCCGCACGATTTAGCGATCGTAACTGTCGGGAATTAAGCCTTTGCTGTAGGAGGATGTTTTTGGCTGTTCGTTTAATCAGAGCCCGTATGAACACGTAGCAGAGCGGGTAAGACTGTCGGTTACGATGATAACTCGCAGCAGTTGATTTAGTCTATTTATTGCCTTAATTGTTTGGTCGCATCGTTGTCCAAAAGTCACGATTCTCACTTGTTTCACATGGAACGAATAGACACACACCGCAATAGTTAACTGCAGATTTCAGTGTTTGGAAAAGCGCGAACTGAGACAGACTGCTGGAGAACACAGCACGAGCGCACAGGGCAAGAACTCGCCCAGTTCGCCATTTTAATGAAGCTTTACATCGTCTGAGAGGAGCTGTACTGAGGAGCGACAGCGCGGAAAAATTGTTTCTGCTTCCCCGCGGCACATACACATTCGGCACAGCATTTTCGTTTCTCCGTGGCGTACACTGCATGCAACTGCGTTTTCAGTACGAGAAGTTCTCAGAAAGTTTCCCCGCAGCGAAGCTCCTTTATATGGCTCTTTCCAATTTTTAACTCTTCTTGAGCTGTAGTGGTGTCCCTTGTGGCCACAAAAAAAAAAAGAAAGAAAGAAAAGCAGAGAAAAAAAAAAGACACTTAAGACGTTGTTACGGCGTGCCTGCGTGCCTTTATGTTTTTTTTAGCCTTTTTATCTACTACTGCCTGATTCATGGCCGATTCCCAGTAGTGGACTAAGCCATACTAATAGGTACTAAACCAAACCTAATCAAACGTGCGATATGTTAGAGGGGACAGCAACGACATTGTTAAGGCCATTGCAAGTACGACATGCTATCATCTCAAACGTTCTTTTTATCTTAGGACTGCGATTTTTCACATAGTCCTTGCGACATATTTCCTCGTAGTCTGCTTTCCTGTTTGGTCAAAGGAACAAGAACAGTTTCAGTTAACCATAACGTGGACGAAGCAAAGCATTACTCGTACTATGCATATACAGTCCACCAGGCTTGGAGATCTCCGCACCGCCTCAGTAACACAATCTGTGAAACGAAGACTGCGATACTGGAATCGCAAGCTTGCGCCTATACGGAGCCCCACGTGCATAATGCATACGCAAGATCGTTGGCACTAGGCGAGACACCGTCTCCGGAGTGTGCGTCAGTCCCAGAGCTAAGATGTCCTCGCGCTGCTCTCTGGCACGTACCAGCGCAGAAGAGAGACATACCCAGAAGTGACGAGCCACTCGACAGGGTAATTAGGGCGCGCACGGCGCTGGTAGTGGCGCTGCTGCTGTCGGTTTGAAGCGCCGTGTTTCGCCTGCCTCCCGCGGGAGTTACAAGTCACGCTTCTGAGACCCGGCCCGGGAGACTGTCTTAATGAAGGCGCCACATTAAGGGCCCTCGTTTTGATGACCTTCAGTGTTGGCGCAAAAACATTTAATAAACCAGAAATCGTGCTCTACCGCATAATGATAATTGGCCGAATATTTTCTTCCTTTCTCTCTCGCAAGTAAATTGCGACCAAAGACATTTCTATAGGTCATTATAGCCGACACATTAGGCTAACAATGACAGAACCACTTCGGTGGAAAGATGTTCCACCGTAATTTTTTGCTAGTGCTTATTACGTGGCGTCATCCTGGTAGCGGCCCAAGAGCGCTATTAAAATTTTTGACATTAGTCGACAATTTGACAAAGTTGACATTAGTGACCTCAGTTACCTCCCCCTTTCCCCTGCCCCTTTTCAATAAAGTTTACGACCACCACCATAACTGTTCGTAAGCATTAACTTTTAGCGAAGGGCTCTTACACGTTGTCTGGTAATAGCTAATTTTATCCTCCGCGGTAACTCATTGGCTATGACGTTTCGCCGCTGAGCTCGAGGTAGTGGGTTCGATTCCGGCAGGGGCGCCCGCATTCCGATGGGTGACGGAATGCAGAAGCTTTCGTTTAACTTGCCAGAGATATGTTGCAAAGTAAGGTGGCAAAGGTGTAATCTAGAATTGTACGTCTTCCATGAGTAAAAGAAAAACATTTGTCCCCGTTCAAAGGTGCCAACACCAAAGTTTTTGGAACACAAATCCGCAGCCCAAGTACTATGTTCCGAGTGCCCCCGACTGAGGACACACGCAGTAGATACAATCGGAACATCTACTCTAACATAAATTATGCATCAAGAGCGGTACATTACACCCTCAAAAGGCAGTTTTATAACTGATTTCCATGTTCTTTCAAATTGTCATTCAAAACCCCCAGAATATGCAGAAACGTGGAGCAGCTTTTCGATGTCCATTGGGCCCCAGACACAAACATCACAGTTCAAAATATATCTCTTAGTTGAACAAGTACGCCCACTACGCCGATAGCTATTCACCGAGTCATGGTCCTAGAAGGCGAGAATAAATTACGCCCTATATAAGCGATGAAATGGGAGGCAACATGCTATTTCCCAATAGTTAGTTCGAGCATATTCGATCTATTTCGGCGCATTTGTTGGAAACGCACCGACCTGGCAGTGTGGCCGGCAAATGTAATGCCATCTTAAGCCGTTTGAACAAACACTGCCGGCTTTAAATTTGAGATTAATAATTTATTGTTATGCCACTCCTTTCTGTGATGTCGTCGGACCCTGAGAGTATGAAAATAAATAAATAAATAAATAAATAAATAAATAAATAAAATGTATGCAGAAATTCTTCTGGAGTTAGCTTTTAAGCATGCGTAAGGCTACCCTCTAATTTCACTTCACTCACCTCCAAATTTAACTTGGCCCACACCCAAATTTCACTTTGGACCGTCCACAAATGCCAGTTGGCCGTGCCCCCTCTAAATTTCATGTTGGTCCACCCCTAAATTTCACGTGGCCTATCTCCAAATTTAGGTTGTCCAACTCCGAAATTTAATTTCGACCATGCCCAAATTTCAAGTTGGCCCACCCTCAAATTTTAGTTCGCGCACCCCTGTTATAGGCCTGTTATGGAGCCCTGTGTATCACTATGGGAATTGTCTCTGATCAACTTTATGTTTTTATTTGTTTTCGATTCTTCCGTTTGCTTATAAAGCTTTCAATCGTTGACATTTTCACTGTTATAATAATTAAATGTCTTAACTTCGCAAATTATGTGTTTTGTGCAGATAGAAGCCATTAACCTTTTCACGTGGTGGACTGGGGTACCCACCAAAGAATGCTTAAGCATATATAATAATAGATAACCAGCTTAACGAATAGCAACACGTTCCAAGACATTTTTCTGATGTTCCTATCTTTTTTGTAGTCAGATTTAGCACCTAGTCACTATTTTTGTCATAGAAGCGCTAGTAGCTATTATTTTTCATTTCCATGAGATCGCCAAAAATAGTGTTATGGCTCTACCTTGTGACGAAGTTTGAAATATTGGGGTGGAGTAAACTGGCATGACAAACACTCCCGCATTACCTAAAAATGCAAAATTACCCTTTTTGAGCAAACGCGAGCCACAACTGACGTTTTCTAGTTAGGAAATAAATAAAAAAATCAGCATACATAATTTGGCAAGGAAAGTCATTATTCCTAGAAATGGACTACAGTTCCTGGTAAGGTGACACAAAGCTTATATCCACATACGTATGCACCTGCTAGCCTCAAGAAAGGGCCGAGCAGCGACAGAGCCATGTACTAAGCAAAGCAGACAAAAATACCCTTTAGTGTCGTCATCTAGGCTTTTGGACTGACCTTACTGGCCTTTTGGACTGGCCTTACTTTTCATCACTGGCCTCTAGGTGCCAGTGCGAGAAATGGAAGCAGACATAAACAGCAGCAAAAATTGTCGCCTCTACCGGCATACATTCCCAACTACTGATGGAAATTCAGCCACGGCTAGTGCCTTCTTTTTTTCCATCGCTGAAGTAAAGCAAAAGACAGTAAATGTTTGTCTCGGTACCCCTCGGTGATGGTTGGTGGTAGACAAACTCCCAGTAAAACTCGGAAACGCGGAGAGAAATAGCAGAAGCCAGCTGAGCCAAGGCGCAGCTTTTGACTGCTCTTGTTATTCTGTTTCTCTTCGCCATTTCTGAGTGGTATTTTGGTATTACGGGCCTCCTTGCTGTTGTACCTTGTCTCGTACACTTTGTCTTCGGTAACCTACTTGTGTGCGATGCGTCAGGGGGGTTTGTTGTCTGTTTTCTTTTATGTTTTTGTCGTGAGGCTGTCAGGCCATACGGTTGTGAAGCACATGCCGTGTCGCCAGAGTTCATCTTGAATAATGGTCTAGACGCGTCGGCGCTAGTAATTGCACGTATTCCTCTCACCCCCTCCATTTTTTTTTCAGCGTTCTCCGGTTCTTGACTGATTCTTCTGTCAGCAATGACCGGTTTTCCCGTCTAGGCGGGAACAAAGAGTTCGGCTGAGTCCCAACTTTTTGGACGAGATTTTGGCAGCGTTAAAGAAAAGCCAAAGTGAGATCCCTAAATGCTATGTACTCAACCTATAGTAACCCACACTCTTTGTAAACAGTCATCATGTGCCTCTAATATTATTAAAGTTCCTATTCATCTTGGCCTCATCGAATACGTACTGAGGTCTTACGGAATTTTTCATTGGATTATCTGCGGATACCTAACTATAGTACACTGTGGAAAACATGTTAATTTTTTACAATTGTATTAAGAGCACGTTGCTCACTTTATAGTGTTATTTTAGTTAATTATTATTGTTACGCAGAAGAAAGCTCAAATCCCAGCATTACCCACCGTGGTCGCTTAGCGGTTATGGTGTTGGCCTGCTAAGCACGTGGTCACGGAATCGAACCCCGGTAACCTGGCCGCATTTCAATGAGGGCGAAATGCGAAAACACCCTTGTACTTAGATTTAGGCGCACGTCAAGGAACCCCAGGTGGTCCAAATTTCCGGAGTCCCCAACTATGGCTTGCCTCATAATCAATATCGTGGTCTTGGCACGTGAAACGCCAAAATTTAATTTATTCATACCCTAGCATTCACTGATGTTTTGACTGTATTACGGCACTACTCTTTACTGCCACGAACTACAGGATGTTTCAGGAATACTTTCAAATTTGTTCAAAGGTTGCCTGTGGCAAATACCCGAATTCTAGTTTACGAGCCGGTCTACTCGAAGCGGCGGACGCTACTTGCACAAAAAATTGAGTTGCCTAAAAATGAAAATCGACTAATTAACAAGAATTCACAAATTAATTTTAGCTAACTATATATTGACCCATATTGCAAGTTACAAATTCTAACTGTGGACTTTGCAAGGCGGATCCACTTGGAAAGAGTTCTCAGTACGACACCAGTTTCGAGATATGAATTCCCGAACATTGCGGAGTAATGCATTGGCATTCCAGTTATTTGTTTCCTTCAGTGCATGAAACAACGTTTTGTTAAAAAATTAACTGGAACGCCAATGCATTTCACAGCAAAGTTCGGGAATTTATACCTCGAAACTGGTGACATCTTGAAAATTTATTCCAAGTGAATCGGCCTTGCGAACTCTACGGCTAGAATTTGTAAATTGCAATATGGGCCATAATGTAGTTAGTCAGAAACTTAATTAGTGATTTTTATTAATTAGTCGACGTTGCATCTCAATTTCTTTTCTACAGGCATTGTCCGCCACTTCGAGTAGACGAGCTCATGATCTAGAATTGTGACATCTGCCACAGGCAACTTTTAAAGATTTTTGAAAGTGTTCGCTGAGACAGCCTGCATAAAGGAATATACAAATGGTCTTTTATAACAAGTACAACACGACCATACATATTAAACGCTGCTAAAATTATTAGGCAGTTATTTTTTTATGTTGTATGCGCACTGGAAATCTTTAACGCAATATATGGAGGAGTGTGAATATTCGAAACTCTCGAATAATGAATGGAATATTTTCCTGTTTGATTCGGTCTTCAAATCTAATAGTCGCTGCTTGGTAAGTACGAATATTTTTCACGAACTTTTAGAATATTTCATAACGTCAACTACGCCCACTTAAGTATGTGTATAAAAAATTGGAGCAAAAGTGCGGCGAATCTTTACCCCCATGGGCATAGGATAAGCAAGAAGACCGAAGAACTTACGTAGTGGTACACGCTATTAGGTGGCCACATTTTGCAGGCTATGCAGTGACCATTTGGGCTCTTTTGAAAAATCCTGTGCATGCGAATAAACAACTTGTTTGCTCATATAACACTCTATTGGTTTGTATGCTCTATAATCCTCTATTTAATAAACACTGCTTCATAACGTTCTGTATAAATACAGGAACTTGCTAACTTTAAGGATACTAGGATGTGAACATCATATTATGTCAATTGTATTACGGCTGCTCATTATTCAAAAATTATTCGGAAAGTATTTGACATTCGATTCGATTCTATTCGCTTCTGGCGCTATTGGCCTCGAGCTCCACCACTGGAAAAGCTGGCGCCACCGTCGGCGTGACGTGCTAGGAGGGATCAAGTGGGCATAGCGGCCGCGTCGGCTGCTTCGGGCGCGCCGAAGCGAGCTGAAAACGAGTTTAAATTCCCTCGTACGCTGCGGTCCTCATTTAGTGGCGAGATTTTCCCGCTTCGAGTGTCCTTTACAACGCTTGAAAGCACTACAATAGGTAGTGGCTGCCTTTGAAGGCGCACAACATGGTAGGCTACTGCTCGGTGCCGCAATGCCGGACGCACGCGACGGAGCACGGTGTCAGCCTTATTCACACGTAGCCGCAGGACAAGAAGCTGTATGAAGCTTGGCTCGCGAAACATAAAACCGGCAAACAGTCATCGGCTACAACTCGGGTATGCAGCAAGCACAGACGCGAGGAAGATTTCGGCTACGGCGCCCGGTCTGCGATGTTCTGAAAACGCGCACTGAGACGCTCGCCCGAGTCCGCTGCCCGACTAATGTCATGACGGTTTGGTCTATGAATTTGTCGATGCTATAGATACTGGCAAGTTCAGTGGAGTGGAAAGGCAGCGGTAAGAAGCACACTTAAAGAAAGCATGGCATATGGTCATGTTTGTGTTATGAATTAATGCACTGGATTACAAAAAAGGAGCAGCGGGGAATTGCACGCTGAGAACACCGATAAACATACAGTGCGACGCAACTCGAGAAATAGTATTGAAAGGTCAAAGAATTTAGTAGAAAAAAAAGATTGAATCGTCGCGACGGCACATCACAGTCCCCGTAGGCGTCGAAGTCTCTACAATGAAATTATTTTTGAACAGCTCTGATAGCGCCCACGCAACAATGGTTGCTTGTATACTGTCAAATGCTCATATTCTGCGGCCTAAAGCTCATGGCACGGTGCGAAAACGCGCGCGCGGAGAAAGCGAAACAGTGCGCGGACAAGCATGCAGACGCGCAGTCGGTCGCTGCGAATCTGCGCGATCGCTGCATTGAGGCTTCATTCTATTACGCTCCATTTAGTTATACAAACACTATAAGAACATATTTCAGATAGTTTGCTCTCAGCATTTACCTACTTTTCACGTAAGAAGCCGGTTCGGGAGACTCCATCGCGGCGACTGCGCGCAGTGGCGTTCACTGTACGTATTCGGTAAAGAGATAACGTCTGTAAACGATTGTGTGCTTTCAGTTTGCCCAACATTATTATTTAGACAGTAAGAAACTTCTCTCGTTTCGAAAGTACTTACAGAAATGTCCGGGAGAGCTCGCGCGTGATGTTTTCAGTGAGCGCTGACAGCAAAACCCATGAGAAGCGCGCCACGTGATCCCTCATACTACGCCAGCGAGGCGCTTCCGATAGATGGCGACTCCGTAACTCCTCGCCGCCAATACGACTCGTATTTAATTCAGTCTCAAAATCACTATTCGCGCACCCCTAGCAATATATAAGAAATAAATTTGAATGAAAAGCCATTTAAAAAAGGTGTCAATTCTTGGTGGTGCTGGTGATGGTGGTATTGATGGTGATGGTAAGGGTGGTGGTGGTAGTGGTGGTGGTGGTAGTGGTGGTGGTGAGTTGTAACAACAGGTGGTTTTAGCCTTTCGATCAAGGCCGGCAATTACTTACTCGAGCACCTCCTATAGTATCATTGCGGTGTTTCACCACATGTCTATCAGACAAGACTCTCTTAAGAATGCGATAAGGAAACGTGAAGTTTCTTTGCGAGCCATAACTGATCCTTCGGTGAACACGAGCTGTTGCAGGAATGCACGCGGAAGGCTTTTCGTCAGGTCCTGGCCTGAATAGTGTGGCTATAATTACAATACCACGTTTAATAATGCTTGCTGAAAACGTCGGCACGGCTAACGTCTCACTTTCGCGTCCGCTTGCCTAGAGTTAGGCTTTTATTACAGGATCCCGTGAAACAATATCCGATTACCTCATATTACGGCGTGTGACGTCAGAAAAGTTACCATCATGCGCACAAAGGAAATGAAACATTACGTCAGTATTTACGCGTTTCCTTCAAATAAAAGAAATTTCATAAAAAGCAGAACTGAAGCGATAGCTAGATGTCAGTTCAAAAATGTTGGCCTTTTAACGCTCAGTGAAGGACCATGACCAGAATCCGCACCCACAGTCATTACGCAACCGATTGCAAATGCGTCTTTCCGCACCGAACCCCCGCACGGCCGCGTGCTAGGCCTCGAGATCTACTATGTGGTTGTGCCTTGTCCTTTCAAATTGATCCCACGGGAAACGCTGGCCGTAACACTTTCCGGGACAGACAGATGGAGTGCGGTGAGGAAGGGCCGGCTCCGCCTAAGAGTCGCGCGTTCTGCTTAATGCAGCTGACCTGCAATTTCCATTCCGAGACCAACGCCACTGCGGCACCCTATTGATCAGTGGCTGGTGAGCGGCGGGTCACAGTAGGCTAGCTTCTCATTCTGTCCAGAGGACACGCTTGGAGCCCGGCAGAGTATTCGAACGTGCATTGCAAAGTGGGCGAGTGCTATCGCGGCGGTGACTATTTGGCGACCGCCGCACGATACGGGTAGTGGTAGTTGACGCAACAAAGCACCAATCTATTCCATGACAGCGCAAATATTCTATGGTCAGTCAACGATCGAGTAGATGGAATAATTTGTTATAAAATATCTGAACTTATGGTAAGAAAAATTACCACAGAAGAAGAGGCAGATAGACGGACAGACAATACACGACTGAAAAAATGTAGAATGCCGGACTGCAGCGAGGAAAAAAAATGGAGCTTCACCTAAATTTCCATGCAGTGACAGCGCCGCATGCGAAAATCATGTAACAAAGAGTTAGTGAATTTTCTCCTTATTTTCAGCATTGGTTTGAACACAAAAGCTTTGTAGTGCGACGCTAAGTGGGACAAGGGACGCAGAAAAACGAGGACAAGCGCGTGTCCTCGTTTTTCGATGTCCCTTGTCCGGCTCCGCGCTGCACCGCACAACCTCGTAGAAAGCCAACTAGCCCAAACCATCACCCTTATTGAACACAAATTCAACCAGTGTTTGCCTTCTTACTGCTCTTTAAGTCAAACATTCGGGGATATCAATCCTATACAAGAAGCCCTAATGCTGCGATACGCTTCTTTACAGGTGCCCGATGTACTTACAGAGCACAGCAGCCTATGCATATGCAAAACCATGGCAAAGGAAATCCACCGATTTCAACGGCAACAGAACATAATAATAATAATAATAATAATAATAATAATAATAATAATAATAATAATAATAATATTTGGGGTTTTACGTGCCAAAACCACTTTCTGATTATGAGGCACGCCGTAGTGGAGGACTCCGGAAATTTTGACCACCTGGGGTTCTTTAACGTGCACCTAAATCTAAGCATACGGGTGTTTTCGCATTTCGCCCCCATCGAAATGCGGCCGCCGTGGCCGGGATTCGATCCCGCGACCTCGTGCTCAGCAGCCCAACACCATAGCCACTGAGCAACCACGGCGGGTAGGCAACAGAACAGGGTAGTATGTTAGCGAAGAACAAAAACGATGAAATTATGCATCTTTAACGTCCAAGCGTTAAGGACGTTAAGAGACGAAGCCGGCAATATCATTACTGCTATGGATGATATAGTTCAAGTGCCTGAGGAGTTCTTTAGAGATTTTTACAGTACCAGTGGCACCCACGACGATAATGGAAGAGAGAATAGAGAATGGAAGAGACAATCTTATGGGCATCATTAATGAATGTGCAATAAAAGTCGGTGGTAACTTCGTAAGACAGGTTACCAGTAACCTATCGCAGGAGACGAAAGATCTCATTAAGAAACGCTAATGTATGAAAGCCTCTAACCCTACATCTAGAATAGAACTGGCAGAACTTTCGAAGCTAATCAAGAAGCGCAAGACAGTTGACATTAGGAAGTATAATATTGATAGGATTGAACATGCTCTCAGGAACTGAGGAAGCCTAAAAACAGTGAAGAAGAAACTAGGAATAGGCAAGAATCAGACGTATGCGTTAAGAGACAAAGCCGGCAATATCATTACTAATATGGACAAGATAGTTCAAGTGGCTGAGAAGTTCTATAGATATTTATACAGTACCAGTAGCACCCACGACGATAATGGAAGAAGCGATAGTTTAGAGGAATTTGGCATCCCACAAGTAACGCCGGAAAAGTAAAGAAAGCCTTGGGAGTGATCCAAAGGGGGAAGGCAGCTGGGGAGGATCAGGTAACAGCAGATTTGTTGAAGGATGGTGGGCAGATTGTTCTAGAAAAACTGGCCACCCTGTATACGCAATGTCTCATGACCTCGAGCGTACCGGAATCTTGGAAGAAAGCCAACATAATCCTAATCCATAAGAAAGGGGACGCCAAAGACTTGAAAAATTGTAGACTGATCAGCTTACTGTTCGTTGCCTACAAAGTACTTACTAAGGCAATCGCAAATAGAATCAGGAACATCTTAGACTTCTGGCAACCAAAGGAACAGGCAGCATTTCGTAAAGGCTATTCAACAATAGAACACATTCGCACGATCAATCTGGTGATAGACAAATGTGCGGAATATAACCAACAATTATATATAGGTTTCATTGATTACGAGAAAGCGTTTGATTCAATCGAAACCTCAGCAGTCATGGAGGCATTACGGAATCAGGGTGTAGACGAGCCGTATGTAAAAATACTGAAAGATATCTATAGCGGCCCCACAGCCACCGTAGTCCTCCATAAAAAAAGCAACAAAATCCCAATAAAGAAAGGTATCAGGCAGGGAGATAGGATCTCCCCAATGCTATTCACAGCGTGTTTTCAGGAGGTATTCAGAGACCTGGATTGGGGATAATCAGGGATAAGAGTTAATGGAGACTACTTTACTTAGTAACTCAGGGGACCAATTTCAATGCATGCTCACTGACCTGGAGAGGCAAAGCAGGATGGTGGGTCTAAAAATTATTCTGCAGAAAACCAAAGAAATGTTTAACAGTCTCGGAAGAAAACAGCACTATACGATAGGTAGCGAGGCACTGGAAGTGGCAAGGGAATACATCTACTTAGGACAGGTAGTGACCGCGGATCCGGATCATGAGACTGAAATAATCAGAAGAATAAGAATGGGCTGGGGTGCGTTTGGCGGGCATTCTCATATCATGAACAGCAGGTTCCGGTTATCCCTCAAAAGAAAAGTGTATAACAGCTGTGTCTTACCAGTACTCACTTATGGGGCAGAAATCTGGAGGCTTACGAAAAGGGTTCTTAAATTGAGGACGACGCAACGAGCTATGGAAAGAAGAATTATGTGTGTAACGTTAAGGGATAAGAAAAGAGCAGATTGGGTGAGGAAACAAACGCGAGTTAATGACATCTTAGTTGAAATCAAGAAAAAGAAATGGGCATGGGCAGGACATGCAATGAGGAGGGAAGATAACCGATGGTGAATAAGGGTTACGAACTGGATTCCAAGAGAAGGGAAGCGTAGCAGGCACGGCAGAAAGTTAGGTGGGCGGATGAGATTAAGAAGTTTGCAGGGAGAACATGGCCACAATTAGCACATGAGCGGGGTAGTTGGAGAAGTATGGGAGAGGCCTTTGCCCTGCTTTGGGCGTAATTAAGCTGCTGATGAATGATGATGGTGCTGCGCTGCTGCTGCTGCTGTTGATGCTGATGATGATGCTGATGATGATGATGAACAACGAAGCCGTCAGGTGTCGCCACCATAAAAACGGTGGCAGTGCACCACCGGGAGCCATGATTAAAGACTAAAACTAAGCCTACGTGCTCTAGGTCTGTCTTTGAAAGCTTCAACCTATATTTGATAAGCTACTCCTCATACATATTTCCATCGCAGTGCAGTGGGCCAATCTCGAAGCCTGTGATATTGGTTGCAGTCGAACGCAGACTGGAGTAGAAATTGAGGGAAGTCTCAGGGGGGGGGGGGGTGACATCTATTTTTGTAACAGGCACAAAAGTACGCATCCCTCGGAAAACATTCAGATCCTTTTGTAAAGACATCGTGCCTATGACAAAGCAGTCGGCGATGCGGACAATGGCACAACACTGCTTGCTTGACAAGAGCGAAGAAAACTGCCTTAGAGGCGGCAGACACGCGCTTTGTGAATGCACCTGAACTGCCGCCTTGCTCTGCCGTACTTGCTGACGACTATATAGCATATATTTTAGTTCCTGCATAGCAATTGCACGCTGAGTGCGTGCTTTAAAGGCGACATCGTTATTTTTTCATGCACCTTTGCGCAGATCGTATCGCACGATCTCCAACAACACAAAATAAAAATAAAGCCTGAGCAAGGCAACATTCCTGGCGCCTGCAGCGCACAACTTCTAGAAACTATGCATTAAATTTCATTGAATGAGCTGTAAAACTCGAAAAATGAAGGCATATGCTCTCTCACGAATAATATTAAAAAAGCTATTTGAAGCTGTGAGGTGCATTCCAGCCCCCGGTATGTTTAGTCGTAGAGGAACATTTAGGGAGTGTCTATCTTTTGACGACATAAGCAAGCCAAATCCTGGGTAAGAGATTGTTCGTATATTAAACAAACTAGTTTGGTCATGCTTGTTACCATGTTAGTCGGCCTAAACTAGTCTCTCAACAAGAACGATAAAACTATCTGATTACGCGATGGTTAATCTTCTTGGTATATTTCGAGAAATGATGCTTTGTACGCCATCTCGGCGATTTTTTGTGAAGTGCTATGTATACTCTTATGCAGACAACAGGAAATACAGTTAGGGGAATCACAGGGGAATATTTTGTTCTGTTCAATTGAAATGTAGAAGTGATAAGGAAAAGGAGCATGAAAGCTGACAAAAAGCATGCCGCCGATGAGAGCCGAGCCCAAAACCTCTTCATGTGGACGTCGTAGGTTTGGCGATTTATTTAGTCTCCCGCAGAAATGTGAGCCGAATATGCGACACTTTCTAGCTTACTATATGCGGTCCTTCCGAAATAGGTAACTGCTCTTCACGTTCGTCAGGAAACTCTCCTTTCATGCTGCCCAGAAGCCTCTTCTTTTCAGAGCAAAAGCTTTTTCCTTACACTCTAAAAATAGTGGCACCCTTTCGGGGGTATATCTGCCATACAACAATAATGGTCATCTGTCTTGCTTGTGTTTCATTTCTTGAAAACGCTGTGCTCGATACATTCCTCTCGAGAAGGATCTGTCATGCTGATAAAGCGTATGCCGTTCGTGACTTAGAAGTACCGGGCTCGCCGCGTTAAAGAAAAAAATGCGGCCAAAACAGATGAGAATTATTGTCGTGTGGCAAATGTACACCCCAAAGGGTGCAGCCGTTTTTATAGTGTAGGAGATAAAGTATCCAACATTGCGCACTTTGTGGCACTCAGTGCAAGATGAAGCAGCGCAGCTTACTTCGAACGACCACGCAGGAGTGTAAATCCATCCTGTGCTCAGTGTGTATGAGAAGGAGGCTTCCGTGCGACTGAGACCACTTGCAACATAGGGCTGATGCTTAACTGTGGCACAGCTGTATTGTCACCACATCAAGACGGAAACAAGAATTCACTAACAGGCTTCGACTCGAAGCTGACCATTCACAGACATTATCAGTGGATTGTTGACAAACTGTTGGCAGACCACTGTTTGAGATCAAATTCACTAAGTGGAAGAAATTACTACAAGTGTATTGACAGCCCCTCGATGCTTGGAAGTGATGTGCAACCTGTGCAAATAATTTGTTCAGAATGGAAGTGACAGAACAGATTGAGGGTGAGAGAGAGAGAGAGAGAGGTTGATATATTATAGGAGAAGACGAAAGCCTCTGACCGCACCGCAACTGTATATCACATGACTGACACCTGAACACCTGACACCTGAAGTCAGCAGTGTGAGGAGGAAGGAAGAGGGACGGAAAAATGGAAGAAATAGGGAGCTAGTCAAAAGACCCAAACATGGAAAGAAAAATGGTTAGGACATAAGTTGCTTCATTGCCGTGCGCGGATGAAGTTGGATGAGCAACGTAGCTAGTAAAAAATCATAAAAGATGATGGAGCTGATGTGTGCACAAATATGTTTGAGCCATCCCTATGCCCTCACAGTCGGTCGCTTAGCGCGGTAATTTTGGTTCAACACTTCTTAGTTATGAAATCATATACTTTTAAGACTAAGCTGGTCTAAGCGGTAGTCAATGATATTTTTATTCATGCTTTTCAATGAGATAAAATTGTCTTTAATGCCCACAAAAGTCTCTGTTCATTATTAGGACTATGCAGCTCCACTTTACGTGGACGGCTGAGACCTAGAAAAACGACGACACCTGCGCTGAACGAAAGTTGGTTTGATATCGAAATGTATTACGTTTTCGGTGCAACAACCAGGAAGCACGTACGATTTCTACGCAGATTCTCGAACCCATAGTTTTTTCTTCTTCAAGGGTTTACATGTGACTTCTTCTCTGTGGGTCTTCAAGCAATAAAAACCGAAAGTTACAGTCTGCACCCTTTATAAAACGCATAATGTGTTCCAGTGCAGCAAATACACCCTATTTCGATTAACCTACATGTTACCTTGAAGCAAACACTCTATAGCTACATCAAACCAATGAAAACTTTTCCATTGAACTTAGCCTTGCATCGGAGGATACGTTGAACGTATCTTTACCATTTAATGCTGTGCCGTGTTCTTCTGCATATATTGATTATTGTACTGAAACAATTTTAAAGAAAGCGTTGTGAGCCTTTAGGGTTCAGTGAAAAAGACCCAAGAACATAGTTCAAACTAAGTACTGCCACTGATCAATTAGGCTCTTCCAGTTAGAATGCATCATATATATATAGCGAGTATTGTATGTTCTTTACATGAACACTCTCGGATAATGGTATCTCTAATGAGGCGCGAAGTCTTTTGCCTGACTTTCGGTTCATTCAATGGACTCCTTCAGTCCTATAACTACAAGGACAAAAGCTTGGCACTAATCTGTTTGACGAACGCTTAATAGGGACTAAGGTAGATAGAAAAAAAAACGAGAAAGAAATTGTGGCGTGATCAGTTGCAGTATGTTCGAACTTAATTCACAGTAAAAGGAGTGAAAATAATTGATTTCGCGGGCACGTGCAAACCTATAGGCTGGGAATGACGCGCTGGTAAAGGCTGCTGCTCCCGTCACATGTTTAGTCTACTCGCTTGTGACCGAGAGAAAGCAAGAGCGCTGTCACCGTCACGTAAACATAACTGAAAATGATCGTGACCCGTATTTTACTCTACCGAAGGGATATCGATCCTCATAAGCAACAACACGGCGCATTAGCGGTCAGTTTCTTTCTGTGTCTTTCTAAGCTGCATAGAAGAGGAAATTATACGGCTTTAAAAATTTTAAGTGTCGACACACATATTCTTTAAACAGCAAAAGCACCTTGATGCGAGTGCTCTGGGCAACTCCATGCATATGTAATTTGAATGATAAGGGTTTTCATGTAGCAAGTAAGCGAAAGTGCGCTTGGCGACCGAGAAACCATATCACTACAATATATTACAAAAGTACGAGGTTTCGCTAGAAAATATTTATTATTATTTGATTTAAGGAAACATGTACAATTTAAAAGAGAGAAAAAGGCAGCAAGAAGAAGGCTGGCAACTGCCACCAGAAGGGGCGAACACTTGCTTGCCTCTTGAGAAAAAAGGAGCACAAGCATAGAAATAGAAAAGAAGTTCGGAACGAAAAAACAAGGCGACAAATCACAAAGACTAAAGCAAAAGAAAGAATACAACAGTAGGAACCGAAAAAAGTATTAGTGCAGGTGGCGCCAATAGAAGAAATTAAAACTAGGAGAAATACTGTCCTAGCTCTAGCCAGTCGCAAACAAAGAAAAAAAAACATGCTACAAACGAACAGTCATGTCATTATCTTTGTCAGTAGCCATGTTATAGCTTTTGATGAAGGGACATGTTTCGAGGAGTATTTGAACCGATAATTATAAGGAATAGTAAGTATCAAACCAATAAAATCACGACCTGTAACTATTCTTTAATGACCATGCCCAGACTGTACATGCTTGCAATTAAGTCCGGCTGTTGAAAATAAAATCCGCCCAGTAAAGCGATACACAGAACGATATGGAAGTTCTGAGTTGGAACGACTATAAGGAAACGACAAGCTTCGTTTCAGCAGTTCTGCGGGGTCCTTGCTAAGTCAATGTGTGCGCAAGGCGCCCTCTTTTTTTTTAACTCACAGCGAAGCACTGGGCATTCAGTACATGTGACTAGCAGACGCGAATCTCAAGGTCTGTTATTCATTACAGGGTGACTTCAGTGCATCACTGAACAAAATCGGCTTTCGCGAGAGGAGCTCGCGGACATCGACAAAACTTCGAACAAACAAACGTTGAATTGTTACTCTCCCTGGATCCACTCTTTCGCGATGTTGGGTCGACCGCAGACGCGGTTGGTAAGACACGGCGCTGTCTCCGCTGGATGTGCCTTGCGGGACACGTTGAATCGCAAGCGATGCGAATGAAGCTCTTGTTTTCTTTTCCTTCAAATGATTTGCTACAGGCACTTTCTCCGGCGAAAGATACCGCGCAGCAATCCTAGATTACAATCTGATGGGCCTGCAGCCACAGCTGTTGTGAAGGCGGCCTGCAACCGGGACTCGTAGTAGGACGACCGACGAGCGCTGGCGTGGAAACAATCGAGAGTTATGGAGGAGCACGGAAACGATGAAGTGATGTCAGAGTATCGTTGTGGCTCTTCTTTGCTGGGATCTACGTGCGCGCTTCTTTGTCTGCTTATTTTGGCAGCCCAGGACATTCTTTCTGTGGAACAAATCGAGGCGTCGGGGTCATTGTTTTGCCAGCTTTTGTCCAGGTTTCACGTTCTCTCTAGTAGTCTATTATTGTCTACCTCGCCTGTATTTTAGGGCAAGTAAGACGAGAACAAAACACCGGAGCGCCCAGAAAATCAGCAGGGTGCCGACACAGGTTGTGTTCGACGTACTAGCGTCACTGCTGGCGGAATGTACACATCCCTCTTTTGTGTGAACTGGCTTCTTACCAATGCCCTATAGAGCTGGTGCAAAAATACACTCATCTGCCGCAACAACATTCCACAAGAGTGCACACGTTTTATTAAATGTCAATTAAACGTGCAATCTATGTACTGCTTCGCCGTAATGTTAGAAAAGAAATGAGTTAGCGCTTCAATCACGATTCCAGGCAATGCCTATGCAGAGTTATCAGTTTAGTTAACTTTTCATATAACCCGCCGTGGTTGCTCAGTGGCTATGATGTTGGGCTGCTGAGCACGAGGTCGCGGGATCGAATCCCGGCCACGGCGGCCGCATTTCGATGGGGGCGAAATGCAAAAACACCCGTGTACTTAGATTTAGGCGCACGTTAAAGAACCCCAGGTGGTCGAAATTTCCGGAGTCCTCCACTACGGCGTGCCTCATAATCAGAAAGTGGTTTTGGCACGTAAACCCCCCCCCCCCCGCCCAAACAAAAAAACCTTTTCATATACTTGAGTACCAAGTGCTTCTTTCGCTCAAATATACGCATCGCATAATTAAACAGATAGGAACAAGATGCTACTGCATCGCGGTATGCATGCATGTAAAAACTTTCATCTCCCGAAGGTACGCTTCAAAAAGGTAATCACCAATTCTCTACCTACCTGCCGTCTAAGTCAAAGGCAATCTGGCGTTGTTCATTTCGTTTTAAAGAACAAACCTGTCGGTAAGGGCAATGAAAGGCGCTTATTTCTGAATTATACTTGAAAGGTTCCTAGTGTTGCTATGTTTCCGCTCTTCTGCTTTGGTATATCGGTAAAACAGTACGTTAGGGTACCCTAAGCGTGCATTACAGAAACAATGCCATTTTCGAGGAATGGCCAAGCACCCAGAAATTCACAAATCTGTCTGTCTCACTATGGGAAGTGTAAAACTTAGTTATTCTTCTCTTGCCTTTGTAAGGGTTGAATATTTAATATGTTGGTATGAGAGCTTCGAAACTGAAGCGCTCATTTATTCAAGGCAGGGGGAATTTCACTTGAGTTGTTATTTTCTGAGCCTCCTCCGTCTCTTGTGTCAACCTGAAAAAAAAATAGTTTTCCGTCAGAGAAAGCTAACGCCGAAGCGCTTCATAGTGGGAGGTTTCTGCGCACCATTTCTGTGTGCTGCGTTTAATTTTTTTGTATTAACTATAACACGCGATTTAAATTACAAAAAAAAAGGTAATGTTCAATACTGCAACCTCAAGTCACAGTTTTATTTATTACTAGAAAAGAAAAGAAGTGAGGACAATAATTTTAATACAGCCGGAGCGAAGTTGCTACGAGGTACATTTCTCTTGAGCATTACATTTTAGAGCTTGGATTCAGCAGGTTAAAACATAACAAACAGAAGTAAAGCAGTCCCAGCAAATGATCGACAGAGAGCACAAGGGTGCTTCTTGGTTAAAATAGAAACGAGGAAAGAGAAACACTAACGCTTATTAGTCCCTATAACATCAGATAGAGATACATCAGTACAGTGTCTGTGTATTTATTCATGTTACATGCTTAGCCCATAGATTCCTGCGTCCACAATATGTAAAAGAAAGTTTGCTCTGGTGTACCACCAGATACACAGCAAAGCAGTTTTATGTGTAGCTACGTGTTCTTCTTGACTGCAGAAAAGTGAACCTGTAAAGACAGGTTAATCTATCCGGCAAGCACGCTGAGCACTGTATTCCGTGTAACTGCAATCAAGCCAGTTATGCGTTATGCAACTAGGGGCCCTATAAGTTAATGGAGAAAAGGCGTTGAATCATAAATAACTATTTTTCTTTTGTTCTTTCCAGTCATGCATAATCAGTGTGTTCACGTCATATCATATGGGAAACTATCGTGGTTTTTGGGACGTCGCATGAAAGACAGGCGAAGTGGGGGTGGTCCAAAAAGTTTTTGACCAATCACGGAGGGCTGATTGCAGAATTCGAATAGAAAAGTTTGGAATAGCTTTACGTTATAGCGCCCTAGTTTCGCAGCCTGAATAACTTTAACCAGAAACTCAGGGGCTCTGCGGGAACTGTGCGATGGTTAGCGCTACTGCACGATAGTTATAGAGTTCGGGCGCAATTATGTGGAGACCCTCAGGGAAATAGACTTGGTGGACTTCCCGTCACTGAATAGTCGCGGTGCTATAGAGGTGCGACCACTTTCACGGCTACTGACGCTAAGCTCTAATGGCACGGAAAGCAAACAGTCTTTTTCAATGTCCGTAACCGGAACGATCTCATAAAACACAATGAAAGCTGGCAATCAAAGGGGAACTTCGCTGTGCAAACGCCCAAATCAACAGATTGCTTCCAATCGGCCTAGTTCCCACAGTCTGCCCGCCTATGGCGAGGATTCCCACGCCATTTAAGTGACTTTGCATCCTCTCTCTCACTGGTTTTCTTTCAGAGGCCCTCTAATTTGATCCTTTTCAGGATAGCAACTCTTTTCCAAAGTAACTTAGCAAACCTGACACCAATTCATTGTCACTTCCTGCTTTCCTGTATACACTGCCCGATCTGGCTGATGTATCAGTAAATCAGAGCCGAAGCAATCGCTAAAGTCCGCCCTTATTCTTATTTTGAACATTTAGTTAGAAAATATATATTTCTATTAGTATTTGAATATTTCAATCATTAAAATTCCGAGAGACATGGGGCAACGTTGTTTCGAGAATAAAATAACAAATTACCCGCGCACATGCATAACTTCGGAAGCCTCTAGTGATTATCCTACATGAAAAGATACATTGGGGATAGATTGAATGGAAAGCTAGTGATAAAGATGGACCATAACCTGTCACCTTGCGTGAGAAAAAGCGTGCAAACAATCATAAGACTTCCGACTCTGGCGCCATTGAACCCATTTCTTTTGACAGCAGTTAATCCGCGGAATATCCCAAAACAGCCAACTGTGCTTCAAACTTGCGCGATACTGTGAACCCTTCCTTAACCGTTTGCAACGACGACAACGCGAAGACGAAGACAATGACATCAAAATTATGGTGCCAACGATGACGAGGTGCCAAGACTACGATGACAACGTGACGACTACGAAGACATCGTGAAGCCTATGACGACATCACGACTCATGTCGCGCGGCCTAAGGATATGGTCGGGGCTAACCCTGTTTTGAGCTCTTCATAGATACCGCAACACAATGTTAAATGCATACCGATACTGTATACAGAATAAAGGGCATGTACAGATGCAATGGGTCACGGCAGGACGATGCTTAAATCTAACGGAAGTATATGGATGGAAGAACAAAGCAAACTATGTTTCGAGTTCTCAACTGCTGCCGCTGTAAGAAACGCGCAATACAGTGTCCTTGGAGTGATATGCCGGCAAGGTGCGCTTCGGGTGTTGTGCACATATCGATCAACGAGATTCGTGAGATGCTCTCTGTCTCTCTCTCATCGATCAATATCTGTTGTGCATGCGTGGGATTCTATATACCCCCCTGTGTTTTCTTCCCTCATTTTGAGCCAGGTGATCTGATCAGAGAACTTACGCTTGTGTGTGAAAGATGGAGATGTCATAAAGGAAAGGTAATGAGGTTAAATATACTTAGCCGGGTTGGCTATCCTGCGCTGGGCGACTAGGCAAATGGGACTGAAAGATGATAAGGAGGCGGGGAGCTCGCGCTATGCACCCACACGCGTGGAATGAACTATTCATCGTTCAGTTTGTCACTAACAGTCATATAGGCGGCTGCATCTCAAGAAATGCAGCAGAGCTTTTGTGACATTGCACATTCAAGCATTCTAGACCACGATTCCGAGATTTTTTCTTCAGTAAAAGGCTTCTCATTCAATTTTCTTTAAGCTGCCCGAAGCTGTCGTGAACTGGGTAGTACCAAGCTTGGTCTTCCGCTTCGGAAACCACGTTTACAATATGGACCCGCCACTTTCGGTTTTGTTGTACAATGTCTTGCAGCGAATATCGGGCGCCGAAGATTTTTTCAGAGGTGGCAAGCTGCGTAAAGGCAATAAATTATGCAACGCCGAATACGCGTACGCCGTTCAAGAAATAAGCGGAGAAGTTTAAGCGCGGTGTCAATCTCAAGTGAAGCGAGTCGCGTACGAAGTTGAACTTCAGGCAAAGTTTGCCCGCTGCTAGATTCAGGCGCACAAACGCGAGGAAATGCATGCTGTAAATGAATTCACAGCAGCAATAAGCAGACATCATGTGCACGGATATGCTAGAGCGCACGACGGTACGCGCCGCGACGGCAGTGGTCTTTCAGCATGCCGCGATGTACGAACTGCTCGAGCGCACGATCGTACGCGCCGCGACGGCAGCAGTCTTTCGAAATGCCGCGAAACAGCGGGCCTCCTGCAATTTTTGTTGACTGCATGCCGCTAGACAAGTAGTTATGCCTGCACTGTAGTAGCGGCCATCTGTCCCTTTAGCAACTGATAAATAACTGATGCAATGCATATGAGCTCGCAGTAACGTACGTGTGAATCGCGCTGCAGCGCGAGCTCGATCGTTCGCTGCTCGCTTGATGTAGCCTTTAATGACAGCACTCGAACATCGATGTGCTGCAATCGATACTACCTTGCTGCGCTGCCTCAACGTGCTGGCTTAATTGAGGTCAAGGATATATGAGCACATTTGATTCTCTAACCTGTGCTGCTCGTACTGGGGTGGTGAATTGTCACTGAATCAGCCCGACCATTTGTGCTCATTTGCACACACCTGGTTACTTATCCACTTCGCACCGGTCGAATTGTTAATTGTCGCTGTGACCGGGTCTCGAATCGTGAATCACCAGCCATGCCTGCTGCTTTGTCGGTCTGCCATCGGGACTGTAGGTGCAAAAGACCGAATTTTAGAACGCAGATAATCAAGCAAGCTTCAAGACAGACGAAGCAGTCAGCATGAAGCGAAGTTTCGCTTACACAGCGCGACGAACTACAGCTATCCAGCGCGCCAGATGCTCCGCTTCATGAAGCCTTGAAGGAAAACGGTAGAATCTGATTTTGGGATTCAGGTCTTCTTGTTCATGACCCACGACGCAAAAGTGACGACGGTGACGCTTTTTCAAGGCTGAGCTAGGTCTCTCCGGATCGGTGTCACCGATTCCTTCTGCTTCAAGCATTACGTCTCACGGAGAGTCCGTTTTCGTTAAACTATAGGCTGTGGCGAGCTCGAAGCATGGTCGGCGTAGTCTGTGAGAAGTGACGAGCCTTTTCGCACTTGCAACAGGGTATAAAAAATCGCGAATCGACGCAAAACTCGAGCTAGAAACGTGCTTCGCCACAGCCAGGGCTCAATACTACCCAAGCTGGTACTACCCAGATAACGTTTCGCACACTGCCACCAGGCGCCGCTACTGTACCTCAAACTCCAGCGAAAGACGCCCATATGAGAGGCTTGTTTACCGCCGTGGCGAAAATGGTGACAATCCTGCGGCAGTCAAATATAAAAAGAAGACTTTGATGATGGCTTGCATCCGAATACACATTAAACGTTGCTTTACGAAAGTGAGCTTCGTGCATGTACTTGAACACCAAAAATATGTACGGGGTCTTCGGATCGCGAAGCTACAAGGCAGGTGTTATTTCTCACAAGACGAACATCCATACTACTCTTTCTTCTTTTGTATGGTGCCGCCGTAAAATCAGACGACGTGCCAACCTTAATGTGTCGCCTGTTATCAATCACGAAGGAAGAAGAGTGAGTTTTTTTTTCTTATTTCACCGTATCAATAAACCACTGATCAACGATGACCGGCACCACACATTCCTTGCCAAGAATGAGAAAAATAGAAGAAACAAAAGGGTAGGCCCGATTTCACACGCGAGAAGAACAGAGCAGAGAAGAAGGACGCAAATAGCGCGCAAATGGCAGATAACAGACTGCACCCAAGCTCGATGCAGGCAAGAGATGTTTCCGAACTTGACATTTTAGTAACAATGGGCTCCCATCTTCTTCCTCGCTGTCAATATTTAAAATGACTTTAATTAACACTAACATGTCCACCAAATGCATGATGAGTTTGCATGCGCAATATCTAGGCGCGCCAGAAGTGTCGAAAAGGTATTCGTATTGTATTGGTCATTCTACAGCTAGCCCAGTAATGGTGTGAACCCTGTCTTCAGTGCATCTGGGCACCGTTCACGATAACTCCTAGAGCTTTTAATAAGCAGCTCATTTTTTTCCGTGGATGTTCGAGACATAATATTGTTAACATTGGTTACCATCATTGACCTATGTTCAACCATTTGCCTCACTTGCCCAGCATTATTGCCTAGACAGCAGAAGAACAGAATATTTTCGTAAATATGGCGGGCGACCGGTCGATGACTCAGTCATGGTTTAGCGACGAACAAATGCCATTTAAACAAGCCGAGAGCAAACATGAAGTGATAAATAGACTAAACCAATTCCTTTGTAGCCCACTGAGCGAGCGGCAACAATAGGACGCACTGAATTGACGACAAATGACTCGTGTCGTTTTTCTAGACGATTTCTGCCTCTCGTCCGCAAACAAAAGTGGGTCACATGTTTCTTGACAGCTCAATCTAAACGGCGTCGACTATGACCTCAAAATCAAATACGGCGGTTTTGGATGTGAGCCAATACCGACAGCGCCCGGCGGGCATTCTTCACGGCAAACTATAACGCAGAGCCACTGAGTAGCTCATCAATAAGCAATATCCTGTGAGGTGGGGAATTTTCTTTCCTAACTTGCAATATATGTTTATATTGTGTTCTTTATATTGAGTTATATATATTATGTGGGTACAAAACTTGTCATACAAAAGAAACAGAAAACAGCCGTGATATTGGAGCAGCAGACTCTGTACAAAATGAGAAAATTTAACTGCAGCTTGATCTTTTAGAATACTAAAAAATATGAAGGGAGGGCACAGAATAAGGAATAAACAAGAATAAATAATAGAGAATAAGAATAACAGTAAAGAACAATGAAGGGAGGGCAAATAGCGAGACACGCCGCCTTCCGGGCCTCAGAACTCATCGCTAGTCTCGGAAGTGTTATATCATGCCACAAATTTTTGATTGATTACTTAGAATAAGGCGTGACAAAATATTTTCATTCTAATAGTAAATACCACGGCATCTGTTTTGAGCATTCTCTGACTCTTTGTGTTACTTGTACTTTCTTATGAAGTGTTGCACAGTCTCTGTTGACGTTGTCTGTGAGCCACACATTCGTGCTTTAAGCTAATAGATCAAGAGATTTCGCAGGCTCCAAAGCTATAGCGACGGATACCAGGCGTATAGTTTTATTCGTCTGTTCATTTGTACAATAA
The DNA here is from genome assembly GCF_050947875.1 of Dermacentor variabilis. NCBI lineage: Eukaryota > Metazoa > Arthropoda > Arachnida > Ixodida > Ixodidae > Dermacentor > Dermacentor variabilis. The sequence continues at coordinate 28,946,526 of NC_134572.1, read as the reverse complement.
TACCCAGCGACTTTTGAGAAACACAGAAGGCATGCTAGCTGTCGACTGCACACTCCAACGGAGCTATCCATTGGTTATCGTAAACAAAGTTCGCACGAAAGGTTTTTACTTTTAATATTCCGCGAGAGTCTCAATATTCGTAGCTTCCTACGCTACCGCTCATTCATCTCAGTTCACGATTCGACTAAATTATTAATAATATTTTATCACTGAATTGTATCCCAGCATGTCATATTCGCGGCGAGCTGAACTTCTATACTTCGCGTTTGATTAAAACGGCATCGCTTCAAATTAAAATAGATGCTTCAGAGATCGTTGGCAGGAAAACCTGCAAACTAGCAATAATCAGGCCCTCGTGTGAAGAGCACAGCTGTAAGGGTCCTCAAAAGGCAAAATTCTGGTGTTAATTAACGGGCGCCCATCCACTGAAGCTCATCTTACGCAAGCGTGCGACTCAAGTGCTTTTGAGCCGAACGTCCATGGACTCGTCCATGTGGTGGGCCACGAATAACGGGCGTAGTTAATTACTGCCTCATCAACACTAGGGTTTGCTTGGTCCTTTCATGTCAACAAATGATAGTTCCCTACCTAAAAAGCTGAAGGGGGTTTGAATTGGTCGCGTAGTATTAGGCGCCGCGTTTTTCGCTGGATCATTGCGATAGAACTTCTTACTCTCAGAGAAGTCCTTGATGTGCTTGAAAACTTGAACGCAATTTGCCATGATAATATCAAGGGCTTGCAAACTCTCGGAGATGCTACAATAATGACAATGCCATAGACCATTATGGCTCTCTTAAACTTAGTAAGTATTGGAATGAGTGAGATGTATACACATTGCAGCAATGACACAGACTTTTTAAATAAAAATTTTATAACTGCAACACCACTCCTAAAATAGCAAAAGAATGTCCTCCCGGCTTCAGTGACATGACTGATGGTTTCTGCCTTCACGTGTGGCACGCTAGACGGTAGCTTTCTCAGGTGATGTGTCTCGGAAATGTTGCTACGTACAACGGACTGCACGCATTCCCTGCATATAGTTCAACCACTTGTGTAACACGACATATGACTCGGCAAAGACAAAGACCTTCCGCAGTGTATCCTACGGCAAAGTCAGCAATGCAAGCCGCGGTGAAAGACAGCACATCTCGCCCTTAGCTTTTTATTTCGTTAAATCTGTTCATTGCATGAATGACGGGATAACATTATCTGATGGCTGTTTTGCCACGGCGATGTCTGGTTACATGACGGCATTAGTCAAGCCTTTTTACTGTCTTGATTAAGTTGCTTAAGAAATGGGCAATTAAATTGGTGAGAGGGAAATGCATGGCATCAAACTAAGCAGGTTTTGTCTCTGTAAAATATTTCGAACAATATTAATTTGTTTTGAATTTTGAAGCATCTACCAAAAGGTGCTAAACTTTTCATGCACTTCGTTTGACAGGCTGAAGTATGCGTAGGACACCGAATATGACACCATTGCAGTTTCATTATGACTCAAAAATAAAAGAGCAATTGATCAGAATTGGATTCTGTGGATCTAATTAGACCAATTCAGTGCCTCCAATTGCGACCGGACAAAAGGATGCTGTAAGGAAATCGGGGCAGAAGTGTGGCAGTGGTAATAACAGTTGAAAAGAAACATTTGTTTACCTTACGATACTTTTCTTGGTGCTCACTAGAGTTTCGACGGGAATTCAGGGCGCAGGCTCCTTTTCCAAGCGTATCACCCCTGAAGAAAGCTGAACGCAAGGCCGGAGAACGCTTGTGCCCATTTGACAACCAGTGGGTGCCCGGCGGCGGTGGGAATCGAACCCACAGCCGAGGCGGGCGCTCTACGACTAAGCCACGGCTGCAGTAAAAGTACATTGCAGTATACTTCTGCATTCTTAACACGCGTGGCTACTTGTGCTTTTTAAGGTTTATATGCATTTATGCATATGAATAATAAAGAACTGTTATTGCCTTTGTTCTTTAGTGTTTCTTCATTTGCGATTGACATTGCCTCGGACATCGCGTGTCCTGTTTTTAACGTTAATAGTGCGATCTGTTGTAATGTCTTTCTACACCTGCTGCTGTAATTTATTCTGTGTTGTTGTTTTTTTACTTTATTCGTTGTGACCAGGCGATAATGTAGCAGGTGGGTATAGGCGTGCCCCTGCTTGTACGCGCCCATTCTTGGTCAATCTCCCACAATGGAGGTGGTACGGTGACACAAGGGGTACGAAGCCCTAAATGTATCTATATATATGTCGCACTTCTCTGTGCCCATACACCAGTCATCTACACTATACTCTCGAAAATTCATCGTATATCGCCTTCGTTCTCGTGATGCAAACAGGCAACAGCTACATGCTACATGCCTCATTTGCTGCTACGGCTACTTCTCGAACTCCAGCAAGCTTCGAGTCATTTAGACTCCTACATTGCATTGGACCTGTGCGTTCCATTCCATTCGTATTTCCGTTCGTATCTTCCATTCGTATTTTTGTATCCCACCCTCCTCCAAGGTAAACAAGGGTTGCGCAGAATGGGCGCTCTAAAGTACTGTCATGCCCTTTCAGTAGAGAATTAAGGCATGTTTGTGGCTCCTTGGATTCCCGGCCTTGATTTTTTTCTAACAATTTATGTTTTTTTGAAGAGACTTTGAGTATCTAAGTGAGACCTGACAGTTTCATGTGTTAGTTGAACAAGAAACTGGTAGCAAGTTGCAGCAATCGAAGGCGTTCACGAAGACTCGTGGAGCGGGCAAGACCCCTAAAGACTGAAGATAGCAATTGGCGTTCGAAATGGCGATTACACTCTACCGCTGCCTTCATATTCTTTTCTCTTATAAGCATTTTAAGCTAGATATTTCTACAGCTACATTGCTTAAAATATAGTTCACCTTTAAATATGGAACATAAGCGTTTTTATAGCCTACGATATTTAGCAAGAAAAAAAGAACGGAATAGATGGAAATGTGAGATATGTATGCCTGCCACTAATATTTATTGAGTCCTTGCTCGTACAATTTATCTGGAAGGAATACTCAAAACAAAATATTACTTGTTCCAATTACACTGACACCCGACCGAAACGACTGTTGTTGCAAACGCACTATTTGCTTTCTTAAATGTGAGTAGTATTCATTGCCTACTTCAGAAACTTTTTCTATCTATCTATCTATCTATCTATCTATCTATCTATCTATCTATCTATCTATCTATCTATCTATCTATCTATCTATCTATCTATCTATCTATCTATCTATCTATCTATCTATCTATCTATCTATCTATCTATTCTAGTCTAGTCTAGTCTAGTCTAACCTTGTATATTCTAGTTTAACAAATACTCTTTTTGCAAAACGCACAATGCAAAAGCTATGAAGATATGTACACACACAAACTCATGTATGCATTCTCGTGAGTGCAAAAAATATGCACGTCGATCATTTGCACTGACGAAGACTTCGGAACGCCGAGCAGGGCAGCCTGCTGCTGGCGTACTGCGTCGTTCATCACACCGGCTGACTGCACTCAACCCGTTCAATTGAGACCCAGGGGGAAGCAACCCGCGCGAAACGATGCTCTTCGTTGTTTGTTTTATTTCTGGTTCTTTTCTTTTTTCCTTGTAGAGGCGGGCCGCGCAGCGCAAGCTGCTAGCGCTATCTCAACGCTCATCTGCTGCGAACTACCCCTCGCATCTTTCAACATTCATCTGGCGTGGGCGAAAAATTCGCGATCACTCCGACACGCTTCCAGACTCCATTAATCACGAATAGTCGCTTCCGCGCGCATAGGGGCACATCCGACAGCGTGCCTCTTTGTACATCGTTGACAGTGTAATCAGGAAAGAAAAAAAGGCAGAAAACGAGAGAAAGACAACGTTCATCTGAGCTCCTCAATTTTAGACTTTAAGCAAAAATGTTCCCAAAGAAACCAGTAAAACGCGTGCTTTCTCACGACACATCGAAGATTGTGCTTTCAAACTTTTGTGAACCTTATCTGCTGCATCGTCGTCCGCTCACAGGGCGAACCAATTTAACCGGCTGACGAGACATGTCACGGTAGTGTCGGTTCATGTGGAACGTTCCGCACTTGCCCCGCAGCGTAGTGATACTGTTCGAGAGCAACTGACGCGCGTGCAGCGTTTCTGCTTCACTTCATAGACGTAATGGTGGCATCGCTTCAAAGCCACGGTGTAGTTAATCGGTTAAAGGGGCGGAGTTGGCGCTGTAGGAAATCGACACGCTTGGTTTGTAAATGAAGCTATTCGTCGCCGCTAACATCAGACACTATATGCACGCATAGCAAGAGCTGCATGCGCGATCCCACTTGGGGTCATTGTTCTCTTTCTTTTTCTTGCAGGTGTTTTTTTTTACTTCAACGAAAGAAGGGTCGATAGAAAAAGTTTGTCGTGAGTGTGCTGTCTTCATACATAAAGTTACGTTTCCTGCACGATTCCGGATAATATCTACAGTATCCACACTTGTGCTGTTCCGCGCCATCTACCGAAATTCAGATCATGCTGCAAGAAACATTGCACCATCGTTCGGTGCGGAACTAAAGGCCACCACTTTCTGTAAACGACTCCTTATTGAGATACTGTTCGCCGAAATGGTTTCTGGGAGTTCGAAACAATAAATAGAAACAGAGTATGCACCAGGAGGTTACTGAGAATGCTTGCACCACGCGTGCTAAAGAATGCTTTTTGTTGCTCTCTTTCACTCGCAGCTTTCTTTTTTTTCGTCACCATTCCGCATTATTTACTTCCATACTGGAGTTTTTTTTTTTTACACTATAATGTAACGCTTAAAATAGTAATTTTTTTTAGAATTGATAGGAGAAGGCATCTTCTAATGCGAACACCATGCCTCTCTTGTTCTATAGGCGGGCGCACGAAGATCCGCAATACGGGAACTGTGAACTACTCGCCACTTCCCGGTGTTCTGCCTTTCCAAGTACTCAGCAAGCATGGTGCTGCTTAGCTTTGGTGATCTGAAGCGAACCGACGGAACCAGCCTTACATAATGAATGGATTAATAAAGGGAAAATCAGACATTTACCAGTTCGTAGCGATTGCTACAAAGGAAACCCAAACGAGTTCCTCGAAAGAAAAAGCCTGAGAGTTGACGAAAAATTCGTCCTGGTCCAGGACTCGAACCTGAGACTACCGCCTTTCCGGGGCAGCCGCTCTACCATCGACCATCTGACCATCTCTACCATAATGAATGGATGAATCAATTTGCGGAGCTACTTTGGATTGTAAATCATGCGCGAGTCGATGACATTATACCCTGCCAATTAAATATCTGTGCCCCATAAGAAAAACGTTGCATGGCGTCCGTTGTGGTGTGATTTCGGTATTCTATGCGCCCGTAATTCGGCCCCAGGGTGTTATTTCTTTTGTCATTGTTTAAACCTGGAGTACCATGCTAAGCTTGTCGCAAGGCAAACCTCTCCAGTTTTCACTAAAGAGCCTCTGCATGAGTTTAGCATATGGTCATATGGTGATCAAATGGGGTTATCACAATGAAGGTTATGGCACTTACGGATTTCCTGGTCATACTACTTGAGATTAAGGTGAGGAGATCATGCTCAACTCCCAACGCAACAAGTAGAATAGAAATAAATTATAAAATTTGTCTATTTGCGTGGGCAGTACAGCAGGTAATGGGTTCTTTATTAGGGTAGCATATTATGAGTTGCGAAGGGATGGCGAGAGCCTCGAAGTACTTAAATACAAGGATCATGCTCCTCATAATGGCGTTTTCAGCAAGTGATATTCTCTCGTGCCCTGCCTTTGTATGGAAACGATGCAGGAGGGCGTACACCGAAACACATGAGAGCAAGCGTGGCGTGTAAGCTTCAAATAGCTCTTTCGCAACTATTCAAAGGCCCTTCATCCTCAGGGAGACATCAGGGGAGGCAGCACGTGCACTCCTTCTAGACTGCCCCCTACGTCCCAGACCCTTGGCTTAGACATGAAAAGCGCGTCGACAGATGAGCAATGTATAAGTAGCACGTCCGGATCGAACCGGTCGAACAGAGCTGCCATCAACAGGTGAGAGTGCCTCAGGGACAAGCAATCGATGGCAGCGGGTCATGGAGGTGAACGTGTGCAGACGAAGGCGTCGGTTGTAGTTGCGTGTCGTCTCCCGCGCTCGCTTAACGTATCAGTGAGCTAGAGCTTGATAGGTATGCCTTCGCGCATCGCTGAAATCGGCTACGATCAATGGCAAAAACGGCGGGTTAGCGGGGACCCACAATTAAAACAAAGTGAAAACAAAAATTCATGCAGAAACTCATCTGGGAGTCATCTAAGTATGCGTAAGCGTTGTGCCAGTTGCTCATCTCCACGCAGCCCGACGTCATTATCGATATTATGAAACTTGATCCCATCGGTATAACCAACAGCGCTGCGGCGACATGAACTGCTACGGACGGCGCTGCAAGATGAAATGTTGACGCAAGCGAACTAGTACATGTATAGTGCGCCAGGTGCACTGATGACGTTCCGACCATTATAAGTCGTTATCGCTCTTCAGTGACTTATCCACCCGCGTCGAACCATTATGAACCGTGACCAGGCGTACTCCGACGGCGGCTGCGTAGTGCGCCGAGTGCCGAAAGCTTCGTATGCGCTGTGTTCTCGCCGCTTTGTTCGCGTTGAAGTCAGACGTACATGCCGTTATTGAAAGCGATATGCAATCTGGACAAGATGTGCCGACTTCTGATAGCTTCGTGTGCGCTGTGTTCTCGCCGCTTTGTTTGCGTTGAAGTCAGACGCACAGGCCTTTGTTGAAAGCGATATGCAATGTGGACAAAGTGTGCCGACTTCTGATAGCTTCGCGTGCGCTGTGTTCTCGGCGCTTTGTTCGCGTTGAAGTCAGACGCACATGCCGTTATTGAAAGCGATATGCAATGTGGACAAAGTGTGCCGACTTCTGATAGCTTTGTGTGCGCTGTGTTCTCGCCGCTTTGTTCGCGTTGAAATCAGACGCGCATGCCGTTATTGAAAGCGATATGCAATGTGGACAAAGTGTGCCGACTTCTGACAGCTTCGTGGGCGCTGTGTTCTCGCCGCTTTGTTCGCGTTGAAGTCAGACGCACAGGCCTTTATTGAAAGCGATATGCAATGTGGACAAAGTGTGCCGACTTCTGATAGCTTCGTGCGCGTTGTGTTCTCGCCGCTTTGTTCGCGTTGAAGCCAGACGCACAGGCCTTTATTGAAAGCGATAGGCAATGTGGACAAAGTGTGCCGACTTCTGATAGCTTCGTGCGCGCTGTGTTCTCGCCGCTTTGTTCGCGTTGAAGCCAGACGCACAGGCCTTTATTGAAAGCGATAGGCAATGTGGACAACGTGTGCCGACTTCGGATAGCTTCGTGGGCGCTGTGTTCTCGCCGCTTAGTTCGCGTTGAAGCGAGAGGCAGCCCGAAGGTCAATTCGCTCACTGCTGCGGGCCTTATGTTAAATGCGATCTTCTAACGTGACGGACGGATGGGATTCCTCGTTGGGTAGGCATAAAAATGCTTACGCATTTAAAAAAGATCTTGCACCGGGTTATACAGCGCAAGCCTGACTCCAAAATAAGGACACCTTCATCAACGGTCTCATTTTTCTATTCCCTTTTCCGCTTTCCTCAGCGTAGGGTAGTCAGCCGGACGTTTTTCCGGTTAACTTGTACTGTGGGATGTTCTGGAATATATCCCCGACGCCAAGTGGGCCCGTGCTTTAGCAGTGACGTACGATTGCGCATCTTGTACCTCCAATCCGTCTTAATGCTAACTTTCCCTCTTCCCGCAATGCAGAGTAACAATTCAGGTTATCGTAATAGGTGACGCCGACCTTTGTGCGTTTCTTTTAATAAAATTTGTAGCGTACCTTCCCCTCTTCATAGTCTCGCTGCATTCCTCCCAGTTTTACTCGTGTATGGCTAAGACCCGTTGCGCTGACTATACTCACAGACAACTTTCTTTGGCTATGAAGGGAAAGCTACGGGCGCATCGCTGCTGCACAAGTGTCACTGCGCCAAGTAGTCCGGTAGCCTTTGAAGGTACTTTTGGCGGCTGGGAACAGACGCTGAATCGACGCAGCTTCCACCTTCGACGGGTTTCACGTTTCCTCGGACGCGGAAGGTAAAAGTCGCAAAAGAATTAAACCATTACACTCGGTGGTGTGTTGTGCTTATTCAACTGTTCTTAATAACGTATCTATCTTTTGTCTTATCCAGCATAAACTAAAGTAGATTAAAAGGGGGGACTATTTTCAGAAGCGCTTTCACTAGTGCGCGCTTTTCCTCCGCAGCTATCCCTTCATAGCCGCAGAAAGTTGTCCGTCAGTATAGCAGCTATAAAAAAAGAAAGAAGAAGCCTAATGAGTGCACGTTTTTAAAGTTGAAAAGAAGATAGTCAAACTGGACTTACGAAACTTGTAGTTTTGGTTGACGCACACTGCCTGACATCTGGAACCAGAAAACATATATGTGCTCTTCCTCTTATAGTGCCATGGCATATTTATGCCACACATCTTTCACAGTAATGCATGCTCACGCTTAGTAAATTCTTGATCCTTCTTGAAGCTTTTGACCAGGGAGGCTTTTACTTGCGTTTGACACTCACGTGCGCTGGTTATGAATTCTATTTCATCATCAACAAACTATTGCGAGATAACGGCTGTGATCTTTTTTCGTCCTTAAGAAGAATTTCAGTTTTTTTATTAATCTATATGCAAGCATAATTTCTTGTCACTCTATATGCTTGACATTTTCTTAATTGAGCGGCATTATGTAATTTCCACTTATACACATTGCATGAGATTACATGTTCCATAAAGTCAAGACAAAGGTTAATTTATGGATTGCACTTTTTTATGTCCAAGTTACTTGATCATTCAAAAAAATTTCGCTTGACATAAGTTTCAGCATGTCCACTAAATATACATGTTATTTTTCTTTGTAATGGTGGTCAGAGGCTGCAAGGAGAGCGTTAAAAAAATTTTGAGTTATTGCAGTCGCTTTCAGACAAGCCAAACTGCCTCAATTTTCGTCCCTCTCACTCCATGCTCGAACGCTTTCAATCCACAAGTACTAAGTACTATTCCTTTATAATTAACGGAGGCCAAGACGATGCTCTGACATGCAATCGAAGGTGGCCAAATGTTGGAATCTGTTGGAATAACCTAATGAGGAAGTCCTTAAAAAAAGCACAACACTTGAACAGACAAAAAGACAAAAAGTTTGTAATTATTCGATCAGTCATCAAGACCATGTGCTGCTAAACCGAGATATGCTCTGACAACCCTATGAGATTTTCTTGCGGACTGCCAGGTAATTGAGTAGATTTGAGTTGTAGATTCTTGCGAACTCTAACCACATTCAGTGTTCGCTTTCAGGACTACCTAAACAATGGCATTTGTATGTGTGCGTATAATTGCATTTTCTTGCACACTGGATATAA